>NC_081547.1:24534563-24596554 GCF_901000735.1 Corylus avellana
TTGGGGGACATGCGCATGCATGCCATGATGCCACGCTCTCACTATCTACATAATCTCCTCAAACTACTATCAAATTGATAATGTCCTTCTCAAATTTTTCATTGTGACAATGTCCCTCCTAAACTACCAAAACATTGTCAATGTCCCCCTCAAGACTAACAAAAAGATCAAAATGCCCTTATAAATTAAAAAATAAAAATAAAAAAAACAAAAAATTTTAATTTCAAAAGAACAATTTTTTTTTAAAAAAAAAAAAAATTAATTTTTAAACAAAATTTTTTAATTTTTTATAAGAATTTTTTTTTAAATGAATATATTTTTTTTAAATGGAAATTTTTATTTTACAAAATTTATAAAACGAAATTTTTATAACAAAAAAAAAAATCGAAATTTTTTAATTTTTTTCTTATAAAATGGATGTTTTTTAAAATTTTTAATTTTCTACCCTTTGGATTTTTTTTTTAATTAGTTTTAGGTTTTTCTAGAAGTTTTATTATTTTTTGTTTTTATTTTATTAAGTGTAGTTTCGTCATTGGGGGGAGCATTGGCAATTTTTTGTAGTTTGATGAGGATATTGTCACAATTGAAAGTTTGGGGGGGACATTGTCAATTGTGTGGTAGTTTGAGGGAGTTATGTGGACTTTTTCCAACTAAAAAATATATAAATACAAAATCAGTTAATGTGGTTGTCTAGATTAAAAATTCATCTATGTGGTATAAAAACAAAAATAATACTAATTCAAAAATTATTGGGATAGGCCACAATAATAATTTAATTCCCGTAATCAAATTCCGTGAAAATAGTTTTCATTAGTGTATCACGTCATCACCAATAGAATGATGATATATGTCATTCTTATTTAAAAGTAAATAAATATATTAAATATATAAATCATTTTTAAATTTTTTTTTTAAAAAAAATGAGGGCGGGTGAGGGGTGGCCAACGATTTATTTGAATTAAAGATACTGTACGGGGAGCGGGAAAATATTGAGGGGGGAAAGTACTAGGCGAGAGCTGAGAAATCATAGGGAAAATTAAGCTCGCGCGTTAACGAAAATAATTTTGGTGCGCCTACTATCCAGGCGCCTAGATGACAAGCGTCCTTAATTAGGGGCGCTTACTAGCCAAGCGCACTTAATTAGGGGCGCCTAGCTGGCAGGCGCCCCTAATTAAGGGGGCCTAGATAGTAGGCGTCCCGAATTAAGGGCGCTTGCCAGCCAGACGCACTTAATTAACTAAATTGTGGTATGCCCTATTGGAATGTCCCTTTTTAAGGGGACGTTTTTATGCGCAAGCGTTACTAATTTTATTTTGGGTCGTTTAAAGGGACGTTTTATTAAAGCGCCTCTATTCCAAGTGTTAGTAAACCTTGTTTTTTTTTGTAGTGGATCGTGGATTTCACGACCTTAAGAATCGCTCTTAAGCTTATCTGGGTTAAGGAAGATTGGGAAACAGAGCGACAACATGAAAGCTCAAGGTGGCTATATCCTCCAAAGCTTGTGGCTTCACTATTCAGAATGGGATGTATTTAATAGGGGGGCTACCCTACTATCAGGTCTTGGTGTAAACCAACCATTTTATAGCATCCAATCACCATGTGACACATCATCAATATAAGAAAAATGAAAAAAATGAAAGTGAGACCAACCACACCAAATCAAAATGAGAAAAAGAAAAAGAAAAAAATTCCGTAGCCAGCGAGATCCAAGCTAGACCCACGCCCTGGGTCTGATTTCACAGCGACTTGGTTAACTTCCACTTGGCTCTTCATCTTTGTCAACCTCACCATCCTCACCTCGCATTTCGACTCTTAGAGAAAACCATAACAACAACAACAACAGCACCAACTCGCTCGACCGCTGTCTTTGATCGATTGAGTTAGGTCCTTCAACCTCGGTCTCTACAAGTTTGAGCAACCCAACACAGTCCCGGTCACAGAGTTTCTCCAACCCGTAGGGGCATAACGCTCCCTATATACAATATCATACACACAATTTGGGATTTTCTTCAACCCAAACTTTATGTATGCCATCTACAATAGCCTCTCTAGCGATTCTACGGGAGACATAATTCACATTCCTCTTAATATGTTCAATCCTCCTTTCTTTAATCCCATCGATTAAATGCCCAATCTTGCTCCAATTCTTTTTCACCAATTTGACTGCATTAACAATTTGTAGAGCTTCGCCCTCTAAGATTATATCAAAGAAGCACATCTCCCTGCATAGATCCACAGCTTATATAGTTGCCATCGTGTAGTACTACTCGCAAGTTCAAAAAAACAATTTCGTGTAGTACTACACGCTGCCAAAACATCTCTTATATGATCTCGTACAATGATACCAATCCCAATACGCTTATGATCTTTGTCAACCGCGGCATCCTGATTAACTTTGCACAAACCTAAGGTTGGTATTTGGCTTCGCCACTTATTTGTAGGTAGGGGTGGCAAAATGAGTACCTGACACGACCCGACTACCACCCGCGGGTACCCGTTACACGATTAGCCTATACCCAGACACGACCCGTTTAGCTAAATGGGTAATCGGGTTTGACACGATTATGACACGAAAATAGCCGGGTAACCCGACACGACCCGTTTTACCCGTTTAAAATAACTAGGTCTAATCGGGTAGATACGACCCGATTACCCTAAACTATAAAATTAAAAAATAAAATAAAATAAAATAAATAAAATTCAAAATTGTAATAATAATACTAATACAATAATACATCAATATAGTCAATGCAAAAAATTGAGTTCCAAGAGATTAAATGCTTTAATAAAGGATAAGAAAAAAATATATATATTGGAAAGTGACTGTAATTGACAAATTGTACTCCAAAAGAAATTACTAAACTCATAATTTCACCTAAACTTAAAAGTTAAAAGTTAAAACAAGTAAGTTCATTTATTAAAATAGTCCACTTATTATTTAGTCCCACATGTAACAAAAGTGTTAAAAAATTAATTTAAACAATGAAAATCATAGTTTTCTTGTTGGCTTTCTCTTTTGTTGGTAATTATGTATTAACTTATTTCTTGAAGCAGGCTTCCTTGTCCCCAAAGGCTGAGTTGAATGGTGTCTTAAAGCCTGTATCTTTAAAGTTCTTAAAGTCTGTAAGTTAGTAAATGTGAGGAGTCCGCAAGGCAGAAAAAAAGAGAGAAAAAAAAAATCCGGGTCAGGCGGGTCGCAAGGCAAAAAAAAAAAAAAAAAAAATCCGAGTCTGGCGGGTCGACCCGCCAGACACGAAATTTTCAGGTCTTAATCGGGTAGACCCGATTACGACCCGAACCCGATTAGCCCAAACCCAATACCTGTTTTTTCGTGTCGTGTTCGTGTCAGGTTCGCGGGTCGTGTCAAAATTGCCAGCCCTATTTGTAGGTATAATAAATAAATGGGGAAACTTCACTAAGCCCCCCCGAAGTTCCAGCCGATTTGACAAACACCCCCTGAATTACCAAAACTCTCACCTAAGTCTTGCAAATTATCGAGCCGAAATTGCCAAACGCTTCTAGAAGGGACTGCTCGTGCGAACCATCGTCTTCGTCGTTGGTGAACCATTCTAGCTGGAGTTTGGGTATCGATTTGCAACGGTTTAGTCAGAATCACATCTAAATCACTTGGGATCCACGATAATCAAGTAAGTTTCATTATCCCTAAAATATATATTTAGGGTTTGTATTAGAAACTTTTTGAGATTTGTGTTTGACCAACAATTTGTATTGGATGTTTGGGGGGTTTTGCATGTAACGCCTTTGTAATGGATTTTGTGGAGTTTTTAGTTTAGGGTATTATTTATTTGAAGTGGGTCATATTGTCGTCGTTTTTAAAATTTGTTTAGGGTGTTTGTCAGACAATGCGTTAAAAGTTGTCATATGTTTATGGTTTAGGGATCGTTGGTTTTTTTGAAAGTTGTTGTTCTTTTGTTTGATCTAGCTGTGGTCCCTTAGCTGCGACTTGTGTTGGACACGTGAGTAGCACTATGAGTTTTATACTATGAATAAAGTGGTCAAGTGGTCCCTTCCATTACATGTTCTTTATCATAGGATTTTTGGTTGCTGACCTTATAAGGAACAATTGTGCTTAATGTGTTGGCAGAGAGGTTCAATTGTTGTGGATTTGTTGTTTTTGGTTTATGGGTTATGTAGTCCTTTGGGTATAGGAAAAAACGGGACCACACTGCATAATTTGCAGCAGAATGTAGTATGTAGATTTGGTTTTGAAATTACTACTTAAACCTTGTGGTTTGTTCGTGGCTGCTATGAGTACAGGGTAAGATGGATAATTTTCTAAAATTGACAATTTTATTAAAAGTTGTGTTTGTGATATGAATTAGGATAAAATATATGCTTTAAGGTTGTTTTTACTTTGCTGAAATTGTGGGTTGGGTTGTTTTTACTTTGCTGAAATTTAGGGTTGGGTTGTTTTTACTTTGTTGAAATTGTGGGTTGGGTTATTTTTTTACTTTGCTGAAATCGTGGGTTGTATTGTTTTTACTTTGGTTAAATTTTTACTTTGCTGAATTTTACAACAATTATTGATTTGTTTAAAAAATTTCTTTTTAGTTTATTGCAAATGTCTAACTTTTTGTGTATAAATAAACCCTAAATATATGCTGTGATCAGTTAGGGTTGGATAGTTTTTTTACTTTGCTGAAATTGTGGGTTGTATTGTTTTTACTTTGGTTAAATTTTTACTTTGCTGAATTTTACAACAATTATTGATTTGTTTAAAAAATTTCTTTTTAGTTTATTGCAAATGTCTAACTTTTTGTGTATAAATAAACCCTAAATATATGCTGTGATCAGTTAGGGTTGGATAGTTTTTTTACTTTGCTGAAATTGTGGGTTGTATTGTTTTTACTTTGGTTAAATTTTTACTTTGCTGAATTTTACAACAATTATTGATTTGTTTAAAAAATTTCTTTTTAGTTTATTGCAAATGTCTAACTTTTTGTGTATAAATAAACCCTAAATATATGCTGTGATCAGTTAGGGTTGGATAGTTTTTTTACTTTGCTGAAATTGTGGGTTGTATTGTTTTTACTTTGGTTAAATTTTTACTTTGCTGAATTTTACAACAATGATTGATTACTTTAAAAAATTTCTTTTTAGTTTATTGTAAATGTCTAACTTTTTTGTGTATAAATAAACCCTAAATATATGTTATGATCAGTTAAGGTTGGGTAGTTTTTTTACTTTGCTGAAATTGTGGGTTGTATTGTTTTTACTTTGGTTAAATTTTTACTTTGCTGAATTTTACGACAATGATTGATTAGTTTAAAAAAATTCTTTTTAGTTTATTGCATCACAGCTTGTGAGAGTAGCAACTTCTGCAGCACATTCTGCAGGAAATGCACCTGCTGCCACCCAACTAGCCAAAACAGCATCACCTTATGCCTACAAACAAAATGTGAATAATTCTTCATATCCATGTAATTAAGAAGGAGAAAAAAATATAGAGGCCTAATTGTATACCTAACTTGTAGGCATCTACCATTTTTGGGAACAAAAAAAAAAAGAACCCTAGCATTGGCAACAAAGACGAGAGCAGGTGGTAGGCTGAGGGAACATATTAGAAGTGGAAGAGAACTTGCCAACAAGCAAAAGCTTATTGCTGATCTAACTGGCAGCGCTACTGGGCCACCACCAATTCCAGGTGGTGGAGCATTATACTCTTTGGGTCCTCCCAGAGTTGGCGGTATGACATTTATAAGGGATAGCTGCTAACTATCCGCCAGGTTTTGATGAACATGTTCGAAGAATTGACAAAGGGAAGAAGAAAATGCATGGACCATGAATGTTTTGTGTGAACGTGTGGTTGTGTAACTTTTTGTGTTGGGGGTGGTCTGTAAACATTGTAAACCCTAAACTTTATTAGAACTTGTAGCTGTTTGAGGTATTTTGTAAACATTGTAATGGTTGACCTCTAACGACTTATAGCTGTTTGGTGTCAACTTTATTTTGTGTTTGACCACTTATGGCTTGTAACTGTTTTGGCTATTTTTGTAAACAATGTAATGGATGAATTGTAGATGGTTGTCATGTAGCTATTATATCTATTTGGGCTATTTTTGTAAGCAATGTAATAGATAAATTCTAGATGGTTATCATGTAGCTATTGTAACTGTTTGGGCTATTTTTGTAAACAATGTAATGGATGAATTCTAGATGGTTGTTATATAGCTGTTTGGTGTCAACTTTATTTTGTGTTTGACCACTTACAGCTTGTAAGTATTTGGGGTATTGTGTAAACATTGTAATGGATGAATTGTAGATGATGGTCATGTATTTTTGACAACATTTAGATAAATTGAATACTTTTGGATTTGGATTTGGGTATAATTTCTTAAATAGTTGTGACTATCTATATATAATGTTTGCTATGATTTTGATAGTTTGATTAGTTTAGAAGTGCTTATACATTTAGTGTTCTTGTGGTATTAATTAGGTTAAATTGAGTACATGTGGATGATGTAACTTTTGGATTTAAATTGAATTCAATTGAGTTAAATTGACAACATTTGGCCAATGTTTTATTTCCCAAGCTGAACGTAACACAACATCAAGCAATAAGATAAATTGCGGTCACAAGGGGGTTGAAAAATGTAGTAAACAAATCCATTTGGATACTTGTAAAATTGTACCAAGAAAATTCATACAAACCATACCAAATATTATACAATAGTTGGGTACAAAAAACTTACTCATATGGTCAATTGATACAAGTCTGATACAAATAAAGACAACAAAATGTCATTTTCAGCTGCTTAACATCAGCTTTGATGCAAGTCCATTAGAAAAAGGAAAACACAACAATACAACAACAAGACACCAACAACATGCAAGTGCAACTCGAAACTTCAGCTGCATCGAACGATACTTATTCTCAACCCTTTCAAGTTTAAGTGCAAAATTAGCAACATCAACTTCAATTTTTGACTTGTACTCGGCAAGTTCAATCTTGCATTTGAAGACTTCCATTGCCCTTTCGGACTTCAAATTGTGTTGCCACGCTAACAACATCGACATCACTCGATCACCGCACACAAAATTTCTGGTTCAACCAATTTAAAAAAATTTCAACCACGATTTGTTTCATTCTGGATAATCACACAAATTAGGATTTAATCCATTATTAAAGGATTTAGGCATAACGGGATGAGCAGCAAATTTCTGTGAAAAAAAATATAAATTCTCAAACACATCTTACCATATAATTTACATAGGCATAAAACATTTTGGCATGATTTTTAGTTGTTGATGCAGTTTTGACAACGGTTTTGCTCCTACATTTGCAAATTGGATAGCTCAATTCTGAATCGCTTACCTCACCCTCGGAGTGCTCCATCTTTAACTGTCGTCACCTCGCCGGTACTGGATAGTGAGTAATTTTGCCGGTGGATGATTTTTGCCGGTCCTGGGCCTCGTCGTCATGTGGGATTCTTCGCCATTGGAAGTTAGTTCCTCAGCTTTCTTTCTAAGGCTTCGAATCGATGGCTGGAACCCTAAACCATCAGCTTCGACATTTTTTCCTCAGGCTTCGATGGTGGGTCTTCAGCTTCTAGTTGGAGTGGCTTGGACGAGTGAGTGAGAAGTTTTGTAATGGTGAGGGTGAGTGAGGGTTAGTAAGAATGAGGAGGGCAAAATGAGTAAGCTAGCTGAAAAAGACCACATGAAAATCACGTGAGGGCCCTTCCGTTAGGGTTTGAAGATTCATATGGACGAAAGGGTCTTAGATGAGAGAAAACCAAAGTTTAGGAGGCCTAAGTGAGAGTTTTGGTAATTCAGGGAGTGTTTATCAAATCGGCAAGAACTTCATGAGAGCTTAGTGAAATTTTCCCAAAATAAAGAGAGAGAGAGAGCCCGTGAATTTCACAACTTTAAGAGTTGCTCTGGGTTGAGGAAGATTAAGAAACATGGGTGAATAAGGTATTTAGTTAGAGAATAACTTATACAGAGAGGTTGCACAAAAGGTGAGTTTTGTGCAACCAATCAGAGGTTGACACCTAAGCCAAACTTACCAAACTTAAGTTTTTTTTTTTTTAAAAAAAAAAGCTTAACTACACCAAATTATATCACATATAAAGTAAAAAATTAATTGTTTATAAAAAATAAAAATAAAAACAGAATTGAACGGGGGTGGCTGGCTGGCCACCCCTTCAATTCATATATATATATATAAAGAAAATAGAGAATGAAATATACAATATTTTAGAGTTTACATTTTTATAACTAAAGTTGGCTAAAATGCATGGCATTATTAGAAATACTCTAGAGAAATAGTTTGGACGTGAGAGAGTTTTAAAAAAGAAAAGACAGTTTAAAAATATGTTTTTTTTTTTTTTTTTTTTTTTTTTTTTACATGTTCACGCAAGAAGTGAGAAGATGATTTAAACTAGTGACATCCGCGTCATTAGGCATTGTGTCAGTGGATTGAGCTACCTCATATTAAACCTGAATCGGTATTTTAACCTATTCCGTAGCATATATACTAACATCATGTCGGCATTTACAATAGGCTCTTTATATTCAGTTTTTCTTTTTCTTTTATAAAAATCTAACAAAATTCATAAAAACATCAATTTAACAAGCTCCATTATTTACTTTGTATTTAACCATTGTCATACATTCTAAGAGTCAAAAAGCTAAAGTTTAATAATTCTTTAATCTTATTTTAGGGATAAATGACCAACAGCAAAAGAAGAGTAACGAGTTTGTTGTTGCAAAAGTAGAGGGTGTATCTGTATCTTCTAAATCTCAGAACCCAAAGAGAGAGAGAGGAGAGAGAGAGAGAGCTTTAAGCTATATGCCTTGAAATGTATATGTTCAAGGTGCAAAATTAGCTAATGGAAGCCTCGGCTTTTCAGCATCCCGGGAGAGAAAAACATAGGGCTTCAATCCATCCTCTAATTAAGAAGCATGAAAAACAGAGAAAAATCCTACCTTCAAGTTAAGCCCTCAAAGGGCTTCAACCCATCAAAGAAGCTTCGATGTGCTTGAGACTAGCGCGCATAACAGATTAAAAGAAAGAATGAATTTTGAATAAAAATCTCAGAAGAAAGACTCAAAGAATCATTTCGTCACCGATTCCCATCTTTTTTCTCACTCACCCGAAAAAATTCTTTTACTTATCCGAGCTTGAATGTGAATTTTTTACTTCTAAAATTGCAATAGTGCCGAGGCCCTGAATTTGGGCAGTGGACGAGGACGCCATTTGGGCAAATTGGTGGTGGTAAATTGGGGAATTGGATTAGGGCCAAGCCACCCCTATTATATTCAGTGGTGGCTGATCCACCCTCTAGGAGTGCATGGGATGGCCGGCTCTGCTGCTCCCTGCTACCCATGGGTGGTTCCACCCTATTTTATTTTTTTATTTTTTATTTTTATTTTAATTTATTTTTTTATTTTTTTAAAAAAAAATTAGAGATATTTTTGTCATAATAAACATTTTATAGGGGCAATTTTGTCATTTTTCTAGCATTAGGGGCACATTGTTATTGTTTTGGTAGTTTTTGGAGTAAATTGTTGCAATTGATAGTTTAAAAGGGAAATTGACATATTGTCATTGGAGTGATAGTTTGAGGGGTTAAGAGGACTTTACCCTATAAAATAGAATAGAGATTTCTGGCTGCCTCAAGCGTCAGACATTTTATTTTATTTTTTGTAAATTGAAGAAGAGAGATATTAAAGGGAAATCCAAATTTGAGGTATTAGCACCAAATTTGAGGCATTAGCACCAAATTTATGATGATCGAATCCCTTTTGAGTGATACCATCCCTAAAGGGTTAACCTTTCATCCATAGATTTTAGTTTTGAATCAAAAAATAAGTTTTAAGGCATTAGAAACTAAATATTAACTCATAAAAATTTAACTAACAAAAAAAAAAAAATTGTATTATTATTATTTTTTTAATATATGTCCGACGCTAGGCTGCCAAAATTTGGCAGCCGCATAGCATGACTCTATAAAGAGTTGGGATTTTCGGCAACCTGGGGTCATCCCAACGTCTGCCAAAATCTGACGTGGCCAATTTCTTTTTAAAAAAAAAAAAAAAAAAAAAAATTGAACAAGAGATATATTAAAGAAAACTTCAAATTTGAAGTATTAACACTAAATTTAAGGTATTAGCACTAAATTTAAGGCATTAGCACCAAATTTAGGATGATCGAAATCCTTTTGGGTGATACAATCCCTAAAAGGTTAACCTTTCACACCTAAATTTTAGTTTTTAATTCAAAAATAAGTTTTGAAGCATTAATAATTTAATTAACAAAAAAAAAAAATTATTATTATTTTTTAATATATGTTCTACGCTAGAGGCAGCCGCATAGCAGGACTTCTCTATAAAATATGAAAGTTTTAAAACATCCGTTGCTCTTAGAATTCCGAAAGTTGGGTTGGTCCCTGAGCCCAAAAAATGTGATTGCTCATTTACAATGGTCCGCCAATGGAGTTGGATTCAGAACAATCGGTTATAGTGGTATGAAAGAATTTGAGATGAAAGAATTCAGTCAAAGAATTTGAGATGAAAGAATTTGGAGTTAGGAAGAGTATATATTGACTGAATTGTTTTTGGGTGGTGGGATGACACGTGTTTTAATGATGAGCTGGGTGCCTAGTGAAATTTTGTTTTCTAGTCAACCTTTGCGGGTGCCAAGGTTGATGCCAGACAAAGCCGTGAAGGTCTAGACGTGAACCTAAAGATAAATGTATTTGAAAAATCTAAAGATTGGTCATTCTTTGCCATCGGACAAAAAATTTACGCCATTACCTAAGTTAACAATGCTTTGGGTGTAATCGCTTACGCCATTACCTAAGAATGACCCGCAACTTTCCATTACGTAATCGCTTTCACGGTCGGAGGATGACGTTCTTTGCTTTCTAGACTGGAATGGCCGAAAAGCCTTCAAAAAGCCCCAAAAACAATTCTGGAACGGGCCATAAAATATCCACTTGTCCAAAAACAATTCGGTATCCCAAAATTTTATTGACGTGGTAAAATGCTACGGCAAAAAAATTTTGACCAAAAATTTTTGACGTGGTAAATTTCACCACGTCAATAAATTTATTGATGTGGTGAAAATCACCACGTCAAAAAAAAATTTTGAATTTTTTAACACTCACCTTTTTAACCATTGAGACACGTAAGAAAGATTTTTCTGACGTGTCAGTACCATTGACACGTCAAAAACTTGAATTTTTTAACACTCACCTTTTTAACCATTGAGACACGTAAGAAAGATTTTTCTGACGTGTCAGTACCATTGACACATCAGAAATCAATGGTAAAAAAAAAAAAAAAAAATTCACCAGCCCATCATTAAAACACGTGTCATCCCACCACCCAAAAACAATTCAGTCAATATATACTCTTCCTAACTCCAAATTCTTTCATCTCAAATTCTATGAGCACCAAAATCTGCCTATCAAAAGACCAGGGTCTGTTGTTGATCCCCTTGTCCGTCCAGAGCCTTCCTACTAAGCACCGGTTCCCCTGTGACTTTGCTACGGCTACTTCATTATCATCTATCAAGATCCCAACCTTTTCCTTTTCCGTTAGGGAAATCCTGTTGCACAATTGCTCCAACTCCTTTTCCATCATCCCCCAAAACCTCCACGACTGTACAACAGCAGGAGACTAAAACCTCTACTCACCCATTGCAGTTTGAGGCCTCCTACTCGGTCTGAAACAGCTCAAAGAAGTCTTTTACAGCTCTCTTTGGTACGATATGGAAGGTGTGGGGAATCCTACTCGGTCTCCGGCGGGTCCTTCGGGCTCCACAAGCGATAGTTCTTTTTGGATCAATTTCTTCATGGACCTGCTAATTGCGATCGTATCGACTGTCATCGGTACATGTCTTGGTAGAATTCTGTCGAGGAAGCGGAGGAAATTCTTCAAGCAACAAGGTCATGATGAACCACTGCCGCTGCCTGTTACAGCACCACCACCGCCACCTATTGCATCACTGCCGAAACTTTATGCACCAGGATTGTAATTTCCGCTTCATGAGGCGTAATTCACTACAGATTGAGCTACCCCTTATGGACTATTAATGTTGTTTGTTATTGAGGATTGAATTTCTGCATTTAATTATTTTGTTTATCCTATAACAAAAATATGATTATTATTAAGTCGGCTTTAGATTTGGTTATCCTATGCATTTGTTTGGTTCGGATTATGCACCTTTTAAAGGATTATATATGGGAGTAAAAGGATTCTGTGGCCTCCATCGGGAGTAAAGGATTTTAGGGCAGGAACTTGAGTCTTTTTCTTTTTTTTTGTTCTTTCTTTTTTTTTTTGTTCTTTCTAATTCAGGAACTTGAGTCTTTTTTCTTGTTTTTTTTTTTATAATTCAGGAACTTGAGCCTTTAATCACACCGGTACGTGCTTGTATTCTTGTAAGAATGCAACCCCGTTGGGCCGTTGAAGACCCGAATAATGGCCCAATTTTGGCCTTTAACTTATTTTCGATCCAAGGCCAACCACTATAACCGATTGTTCTGAATCCAACTCCATTGGTGGACCATTGTAAATGAGCAATCACATTTTTTGGGCTCAGGGACCAACCCAACTTTCGGAATTCTAAGAGCAACGGATGTTTTAAAACTTTCATATTTTATGGAGAAGTCCTGCTATGCGGCTGCCTCTAGCGTAAGACATATATTAAAAAATAATAATTTTTTTTTTTTTTGTTAATTAAATTATTAATGCTTCAAAACTTATTTTTGAATTAAAAACTAAAATTTAGGTGTGAAAAGGTTAACCTTTTAGGGATTGTATCACCCAAAAGGATTTCGATCATCCTAAATTTGGTGCTAATGCCTTAAATTTGATGCTAATGCCTTAAATTTAGTGCTAATACCTTAAATTTAGTGTTAATACTTCAAATTTGAAGTTTTCTTTAGTATATCTCTTGTTCAATTTTTTTTTTTTTTTTTTTTTTTTAAAAAAAAAGAAATTGGCCACGTCAGATTTTGGCAGACGTTGGGATGACCCCAGGTTGCCGAAAATCCCAACTCTTTATAGAGTCATGCTATGCGGCTGCCAAATTTTGGCAGCCTAGCGTCGGACATATATTAAAAAAATAATAATAATAATACAATTTTTTTTTTTTGTTAGTTAAATTTTTATGAGTTAATATTTAGTTTCTAATGCCTTAAAACTTATTTTTTGATTCAAAACTAAAATCTATGGATGAAAGGTTAACCCTTTAGGGATGGTATCACTCAAAAGGGATTCGATCATCATAAATTTGGTGCTAATGCCTCAAATTTGGTGCTAATACCTCAAATTTGGATTTCCCTTTAATATCTCTCTTCTTCAATTTACAAAAAATAAAATAAAATGTCTGACGCTTGAGGCAGCCAGAAATCTCTATTCTATTTTATAGGGTAAAGTCTTCTTAACCCCTCAAACTATCACTCCAATGACAATATGTCAATTTCCCTTTTAAACTATCAATTGCAACAATTTACTCCAAAAACTACCAAAACAATAACAATGTGCCCCTAGTGCTAGAAAAATGACAAAATTGCCCCTATAAAATGTTTATTATGACAAAAATATCTCTAATTTTTTTTAAAAAAAAAATAAAAAATAAAAAATAAATTTTTTTTTTAAAAAATTAAATTTAAAAAAATAAAAAAATAAAATAGGGTGGAACCACCCATGTGTAGCAGGGAGCGGCAGAGCCGGCCATCCCATGCACTCCTAGAGGGTGGATTGGCCACCACTGAATATAATAGGTGTGGCTTGGCCCTAATCCAATTCCCCAATTTACCACCAGCAATTTGCCCAAATGGCGTCCTCGTCCACTGCCCAAATTCAGGGCCTCGGCACTATTGCAATTTTAGAAGTAAAAAATTCACATTCAAGCTCAGATAAGTAAAAGAATTTTTTCGGGTGAGTGAGAAAAAGATGGGAATCGGTGACGAAATGATTCTTTGAGTCTTTCTTCTGAGATTTTTATTCAAAATTCATTCTTTCTTTTAATCTGTTATGCGCGCCAGTCTCAAGCACATCGAAGCTTCTTTGATGGGTTGAAGCCCTATGTTTTTCTCTCCCGGGATGCTGAAAAGCCGGGGCTTCCATTAGCTAATTTTGCACCTTGAACATATACATTTTAAGGCATATAGCTTAAAGCTCTCTCTCTCTCTCCTCTCTCTCTCTCTTTGGGTTCTGAGATTTAGAAGATACAGATACACCCTCTACTTTTGCAACAACAAACTCGTTACTCTTCTTTTGTTGTTGGTCATTTATCCCTAAAATAAGATTAAAGAATTATTAAACTTTAGCTTTTTGACTCTTAGAATGTATGAAGCATGTATGACAATGGTTAAATACAAAGTAAATAATGGAGCTTGTTAAATTGATGTTTTTATGAGTTTTGTTAGATTTTTAGAAAAGAAAAAGAAAAACTGAATATAAAGAGCCTATTGTAAATGCTGACATGCTGTTAGTATATATGCTACGGAATAGGTTAAAATACCGATTCAGGTTTAATATGAGATAGCTCAATCCACTGACACAATGCCTAATGACGCGGATGTCACTAGTTTAAATCCTCTTCCCACTTTTTGCGTGGACATGTAAAAAAAAAAAAAAAAAAAACATATTTTTAAACTGTCTTTTCTTTTTTAAAACTCTCTCACGTCCAAACTATTTCTCTAGAGACATTTTAGCCAACTTTACTTATAAAAATGTAAACTCTAAAATATTGTATATTTCATTCTCTATTTTCTTTATATATATATATATATATATGTGTGTGTGTGTGAAAATTGATATGAATTGAAGGGGGGGCCGCCCTTCAATTCTGTTTTTATTTTTGTTCTTTATAAATAATTAATTTTTTTATTTCATATTTGATATAATTAGTGTAGTTGAGTGTTTTTTTTTTTAAAAAAAAATTTAAGTTTGGTAAATTTAGCATAGGTGTGAATGTGTGATCTTCTGATTGATTGCATAAAACTCATCTTTTTGCAATCTCCTGATATAAGTTATTCTCATTTAGTTAACATTTTTTTTAATAGAAACTCTTGTCCCTCTCGCCTAAGCTCTCGGCCTTTAAGGAGACCCTCTGTGTGCCAGAGTTCCCCACGCACACACTCTCTGTGTGTGAAATGGCAGTTTCTTCAACGCTTTCCCGCCTAAACCTCCTCCCCAGACCTTCGCTTCCCTACGCAGTATCCACTCTCAGAGCTCTAAAATTCCGACCCATGTGTGCACCTCTCACTTCCTTCTCCAACTCCTTCTCTGCCCATTTTTCCACTCCCAAAAGTTCCCCAGAACCCAACACCCAAAGTCCAGGAGCACCCGACTACGACTTCATTGTTCTCGGCATCGAAACCAGCTGCGACGACACCGCCGCCGCCGTTGTAAGTCGCAGCCGAATTCCGATTCGTTTGTTGTGGCTTTGTCATGGATATTTGTTCGTTTGTGATTTTGTGGCGTCCTTAATGGGTTTTGGTTGGTTTTTGTGTTTGCTGTTTTTTGGGGATAAGGTGAGGAGCAGTGGGGAGATTCTCAGCCAAGTTGTGTCTTCTCAGGTATAATATTTGATGTTTATTGGATTTAGTTCATGAGAGTTGTTTTTGTTCGTTGTAGAGAATTGGTTTTATATTTTTGTTTTTGCAGAATCAGTACTGTGCTAGTAATATCGTTGTGTTTTTCTTTTGTCGTTACTTCTTAGAATGGCTCAAATTCTTTCTCTAGGTTACATATGTTATGTTCAATTATCTCAACGTTGCACTTTTACTTCTGTTTTCTTTGGCTGCTTGAGAACATCAAATTATTGGTTTTGAGTTATGGCCCAAATTGCTTATTAATAAGACGAGCAGGCTACAATAGGTCTGATGGTGTATGCTGAATGATGGAGTTCTAGTAGGGATATCTTGTAAGTAAGGCGGTGAATTACTTATATAATTAGGAATGTGGTATATGAACCTAAGGAATCTTGGTAATTCATACGTTAAGGCTGTCAATACAGCGGTTTGGAGAAATATGGACCTAAGGATCTGTGTTTCAAAATTTAAAAGTTGTGGTGATGGATGAATTTAATAAGGGATATTGACTTATTGTGGCCTTGTGATCTCTCTCTAAATTTTCTTGTTAAAGAAAACTCCAAATTCCTTCTCATTGCAGTCTAGAAATTACTTTATAGCCTGTACATTGCTAAAACATCCTAACATGAAATATTAGGCTGAACTAAAAAGCTTCTTTGGTGTTGCTTTTTATTAGACTACTCGCAAGAAACAGTTTTATGTTAAAATGATTTGCTTCCTTTTACTATGAATTGTATCATGTTTTCTGCTTTGCATACATGACCAATTTATGTTCTATTTATAGTGCTTGCACATTATCTAATTTTAAGCCTTTGTTACATCAAGGCAGATCTTCTTGCTCGATATGGAGGTGTTGCCCCTAAAATGGCTGAAGAAGCACACTCACAAGTGATTGATCAGGTGTCTGATCTGCATAACAAACTTTCCTTCTAGTATGCATCTCTTTACATGCCAGATATAAATACCTTGCCGTCCGTGTCACACATAATATTTATTTTGGAAACTCACTGTGTCAGGCACTATATGTGCTGTCAGGTACCTTAAATGTGTTATCGTTCTTGTCACTCACACTTACCGTATTGCTGTGAACAATATTCTGATTCTTTGAGCTTAGGTTATTAGTATTATCAGCATTATAAATGTCTAATACTGACATGGGTCTAAATTTGAGCTTATTAATTGCAGGTAGTGCAAGAAGCACTTGATAAAGCTAATGTAAGAGAAACTGATTTATCAGCAGTTGCTGTTACAATTGGTCCCGGTTTAAGCCTTTGTCTGCGTGGTAATTTTGAGTGATATCTCTCTTTGTGTGTGTTGGCTCCCCTAAAATTCTCTGTACTTTTTTTATGCCAAATAGTTGGGTATTGTCCCTGTCCTCCAGTTGTGTGGTGCACAATGTCTTTGTGTAACAAATGTGAATTTGAATGAAAAGGAAGAACTATATAACATATACACATCAGTCCCTGTTATTGAGCTATCTTAAATTAACTATAGAAGATTTCTCTTGGGCTATTAAGTCGCGTCAAAGTGATTCCCAGGGGATTCAAGTTGGGTAACAGGTAGTGGAAATTATTTTTCTGACTCTGTTCGATCTTGCCCTACATTTGGGGTTCAATTAGCAACTCTAACACCTAATATACAAAAGTCAGGATTGTCCCTGTCTCAAATGATCAATTTATCAGATTAGTATGTAGAATGAATTACACAATGTGGAATAAGTGAAAATTTATAATAGGAGGAAAAAAAAAAATTACTTCTAATGACTTATATCATTTGGTAGGTTGTAGGTTCCTGTTTGAAGTAAACAATTGTGTTGGACAGAATTTTACAGTAAGTGCTCTGGGATAATTCTGCATAGTTTTACGACATTTAGAAATTACTGCCGAATTGTGGATTTTATATCAGGAATTGAGTTGAATGAGGATTCTTGCCTTCCCTAGCCATTTGGGTGGAAATTTTGTTGGTTGCTTAGAATTATTTCTTCATGCAATTGCAATGCAGTTGGTGTGCAGAAAGCTCGGAAAACTGCTGGAAGATTTAATCTGCCAATAATTGGCGTACATCACATGGAGGCTCATGCTCTAGTGGCCAGGTAGTAGAGTAACATCTAGAAAATGCAGAATAGATTGCACTTCAAATACATTAACATGGACATGACACATTTTACAATACAACTTAACTGTATCTATGGTTTTGCTTTAAAAAAAATAAAGAAAACAAATGATGTTTGTGTGCTTATATGTGAACTCAAAATTGTAAGGTAAGTGTTTTATAGCATCTGAATGTGTCTTTTCCTTCCTAGGTTAATGGAAAAAAAGCTCCAATTTCCTTTCATGGCCCTGCTTATTTCAGGTTAGAATTTATACTCCTTTCTTATTTTTTAGGTTTATATTGCCGACTTTCTTATTTGTCTAAAATCTAGATTGCTTGAATCTCATTTGGTATTGTTTGCATGCTTATGATGCTTCTTATCAAATCAGTCCAAGTTCATGCAGTATGAAGCATTGAGTTGTGAGCGCGCTTGGCCATACCGGCATCATATATAAGAGGCCAATATATTCAATCTCAAACCTTGGTTCTTAAAAAAGGATTACCAATGGTTTAGTTGGATGAGAAAGGAGCAATTTCGTATAAACTGGTAGGGCAAACATGTCTTTCTAGCTGCCCCGATTCCTAAAACAAAGTACATTCACAAAAGATAAACTATTTTTTTTTTTTTTAAAAAAAAGAAAACTAATTTAGCTAGAGCATTGATGTGATCATCCTACATTCTTCAAGTGCTGACTTGGTTTTGTCCTTGTTGGCCCTCTTTTCTCCATGGTACCTTGTGTAGAAAATCCAGCTCATAAGTTGTTGATTTGTCTACAAGATGAATTGTTCCATCTTTCTTCACTATAGTCAAACAATAAGTTTTGTTATCATACTTCCATTTCAAAATCATAGAGGAATTTGTGGATAATGGTTTATTTGTCGGATGCTTCTATAGCAAGAGACAGACTTTGATCTTCCCTAACTCATCCAATACCACGGTGATGGTGAAATGTGGCAGTGCGCTTATAAAGTCTATCGGGATGAAAAGATGCTTCTAAGTCCAAACATTAATTTGGCATATGTTTGATGATGTGGAGTCTACTTGGGAGCTTGCATAATTAGTTTAAAGCCTAGTTGGGTCTTATTTTGTATTTTGGCTTGTTATTGGTATTGGGTTTTATTTGTGGGTTTTACTAGTTATTTAGTTTTGGGCATTTAGTTGTTAAAGCCCAGGGATTCCTAAGTTCATTAGGATTAGATGTTAGATGCCTATAAATAAGGATTTAATAGTATTCATATGCTTATTGAAAAAGAAGATGGCTATGAAAATTCCAGCAACTATTGCTTAATGGATTGTGTGATGCAATTATATCCAAGGGACTATGCAATGGATCCTAGGTGTGATGCTTAGGTTTTTTTTTTTTTTTTTTCTCTCTCTCTCTCTATAAAATCCTAATCTTCAAAACCTAAGCCACCCAGCCCTCATTAGATTACAGAAAAGACTCATGGCACTGTTCATGCATACTCTCCGAGGGTACTGTTCATACAGTGTTTGTGCTACATCACATGGACTATATTTATGTTTGATTTTTCTATCTCGTTTGGTTATAATGGCCTTAAGCAATATGATGATTTTTGTATGCACCTTGTTTTTTAGGAGGACACAATCTACTTATTCTTGCTCAAGATCTTGGCCAGTACATACAACTTGGGACCACAATAGATGATGCAATTGGTGAGGCATATGACAAGACAGCGAAATGGCTTGGTCTTGATTTGAGAAGGAGTGGTGGACCAGCTATAGAGGAGCTTGCTCGAGAGGGGGACGCAAAATCAATCAAATTCTCTGTAAGTCTTTTTCTAGGACTATTTTCCCTTCATTCTAGTCATTTTTGGCAGAGCGTATATCCTAAGTTTTGCAGTGCGTTACTTTTTTAGATCCCAATGAAACAACATAAAGATTGCAACTTCTCATACGCTGGTCTGAAGACTCAAGTGAGGCTGGCAATTAAATCCAGAAATATGTACGTTGAATATTTACTTTTCAAAAAAAAAAAAAATGTATGTTGAATATGTCAAAAGATGCAGATATAATATTGGAACCCAGTCTCCTTTTTTCTGCCTGGTGAATTCTTTTTTATTTACATTCTTCCTCTTGATCTGTAAAGAGTATTGTAATTTAGATGGGATAAAAAGGAGATCTGGCAATGTACAGATGTTCAGATTTAGGATAGAAGACAAAGTTGGTGAGGTTAAGAATTGAAGCACAAAAATAATGATAGTTGCGTGCTGTTGAGAGTGAGTTATGTGCCTATATTGAATATTTTGAGAACTTGAAATGTTCAGAAGGGCTACTAGTTTTGTAGAATCTTTGGAAGAACCGGAGAACAAGCACGGAAGAGATTCATGCATTGTCAATATGCTTTGTGCATTTAAGTTGTTGTGTATTATGCAGCAATTGTTGCATCTTTATTGTGATACATACATATTTGATTGTTTCAGGTGTCTGAGAGATTAAAAGTTCACTGTATGAGTTACGCATAATATATATACAAACAAATTTAATTTATTACCAAAGTAATCTAAATATCAGAGTTTCAGGCCAGAAAGGAGTGACCTAATTTCACATTATGTTTGGCATCCTCCTACTTTGGTTAATTTATTCACACGAGCTCAATTATTGTAAAAACCGAATATCTCTTTTATAATTGAATTTTATAAGTATATATACTAAGCTGCGGTATTAATTAAACATGCTGCCTACAACATGAAGTATGGCTGCGTTGAAGTAATGAACTAAGCAAACAGCAAGCTATTTAAATTTAACATTCATTCCCTTCCAATCTCTTGTCCACTTTTTGATGTGTATGGGCTATGTGCAGTGATGCTGAAATTCCCATTTCTTGTGCAAGTCACCAAGATAGAAGTTCTCGAGCTGATATTGCTGCCTCTTTTCAGGTTAATATATTCGCATAAACTTATTTTGATGAATGAAGTATTCATGAGGTCTTTAATATTTCTCTTGTATGTCTTGATTTTTTTTGCTCTCCCTCTGAGATTTGTTTCTATGCAGCGAGTTGCAGTATTACACCTAGAGGAAAGGTGCGAGCGAGCAATTGAATGGGCACTGAATATTGAGCCTTCTATAAAACATTTGGTGAATTGAACTGCATTTTTCAAATCAATACTTTCTCTTTCTGTTAATTTTTCATACAAGCAGTGGAACATGACTTTCATCTTATAATCTGCCTCCTGTAGGTAGTCTCTGGAGGTGTTGCATCAAATCAGTATGTTAGGGCTCAACTTGATCAGGTTGTCAAGAAAAACAGCTTGCAACTTGTGTGCCCTCCTCCCAGCCTTTGCACTGACAATGGTAAGTCATATTTGAGTAGCTTTGCTTGACTTGGGGATGAGGGTTTACCACCTGTAATAAAACAGGGGCCTTAGAATGTTAGCCTAGAGCGGCTGATGGGATTAGAATGTGCTAAATCAAAAGTATTTTTAGCTGGAGTTAACTAACTTCAGAGAGATATTATACAAATTGGGTTTTCGCTGGCTCTTGGGCTCAAGTTGCTTGCTATATGATGAAGCTCAGGCTTGCTCATTGTGAGTTCAGGGGGGCTACATGTTGCAACAGTAAATAATTTTTCTTTTTAATAATACGATCAAAATGACATAATTTTTCTTATACTTGGTGACATTAAACCTCTGATGTAAAAACAATCATTAAACAAATAATGATATCATGTACGTGTTTTATTAATAGATATATTGCTTTTTTTGTTATTTAACTTGTGATTCACATGGATATTCTGATAATCCTATCAGTAGAACTGTTGCTGTCCACTTCATTGTTCAAGAGATGTATGTTAACTTCCATTCATATCCCAAATACAAGTTAACAATTCTCCAATTTTTCAGCAGTCACAACTAGTTTCAGTGTATATTACTTTCCATACAGTACTTAACAGGTTTTAAAAGTTACCAACAGGGGAGAGTTCCATGGATGCACAAAAGTATGATTAATATTGCTGGTCAAATAATCTGTAATGGCTGTTGTTCAAGATTAATGCCTTAGACTTCGCGTGACTAGGTGTAATGGTAGCTTGGACCGGCATTGAGCACTTTCGCATCGGTAGATTTGATCCTCCACCTCCTGCAGATGAACCTGAAGATTTTCTGGTTTGCTTCAAACTTTTAATTACCTTTGACTGCCTTTCATTTGTGTCCCTCCCTACCTCCTTTCCATTTCGTTTGGTTTATTACATCTGCTAAAGTCATATATTATAATTATCTAAATGCCATAATAGGATTTATGTTTTAGAAAAGAAGGCAAAGCTTTGTGTTGGTACATAGTAAACAGCAAACTTTCCCTATGACATCAAATCTGATTCCAGAATTATGAAAAATGGAATAGTTCTCTATTTTTCAAACAAAATGATTTGTTCTCATTGTAAGACTGGTGGAATTTAGTTGCTCCAATTGTTGATATTCAAATGACTTCTGAATAAACTAACTTATAAATGTTGATAAGTTTTTTACTTGGAATTTTTAATGACTTTGTACATGGCTAATAGATTAGATGAAGAATATTCTGCGTCTCAACTTTAACTTGTATTTATTTGCTATACGAATCAGTACGATTTGCGACCAAGATGGCCTTTGGGGGAGGAATATGCTGAAGGAAGAAGTGAAGCTCGCTCCTTAAGAAGGGCCAGGATTCATCCATCTCTGACTTCTATCATTCAAGCATCACTGCAACAGCAACGGTAGCCTGCATCTCCTACTCTGTTCACCCCCTTTATACATGTTTTTGGATTGATGACTCAATCTCCTACTGGCTGGCATTGCTGAGTTTATGTTGGTGTTAGAGATATGTGTTGCAAGTGGGGATCAGCTTTGAAATGAAAGCAATGCAATTGCAGCATGAATCCTTGGTCTCTCTTCAAAAATACCACTTCTGTATTGAAATTATGTATCCATTTGTATGGATGGTCCCTTCACCATATATAATTTGTAAAGCATATGATTTATTTTAATTGAAATCCAAATTTTTTTTTTTATTATTATTATTATTTTTTTCTATATTAAAAGTTACTTGAGATCTTGAAAAGAGAATATCATCACGTCAAATAGAGAACCAATTTTCAAAGCTATAATACCTTCAGCAATTTTAACACTTTCACCTATGTTGCCTTAAAATATTAACAGTTAACGGGAACAAAATATTCAAAGTTCTTTTACTTTTATGTCAAATTAAAACACCTTTTTCAAACAAAAACACTATTCAGAAATTACTAACAGACGAACTTGGTGTGTTTTCAAATTTTTTTTTTTTAAAAAAAAAAACACATTTTTTCTCAAACCATTAACAAGTAATTCATTACACAAATCAGCATTTATTACCGTCATATCAAAGGTTCAACACACGCCCAAAATATTTTTGTGAGTTTAATACTCAATAATCTATAGCCCTAGCGTAGTTAGGGTGCATTTGTCGTTGCGTCTTTATAAACAAAAGTGCAATTTTAAACCAAATGTAAAAAATAGAATCTTTGGAATTGCATTTTAAAAAAATTACGATTTGAAAAATGTAACAAATTTGCGTTTTCAAATTGTAGACAAGTAGATGCTTTTTTAAAAACGCTACTTTTTAAAATCGCAAACGTGTTTGGTAAAACATGTTAAAAAATATATTTTTTTTTATCAAATATTTGTTATACAAAATAGTAATTTTTGTTGAAATTTGTGTCTTTTCAAATAAACACTCATAGCCTATTTATAGAAAACACAGTTAGTTTTTTTTTTAAAAAAAGTTTATAATTTATAATTTATAATTTATAATTTATTTTAGATTTAGTGTTTTTTAAATAGTAATGTCAAACGTCTTACATTTTGTGATATCTTTTAAAAATACCAATTATTTTTATAAAATTGCAATCTCACTCATTCTTATTAGTGTTTGTTAATTAATAAGAAAGAAGTTAATTATCAAAGAATCCTCGAATTATCCTACCAAATCCCAGCTTTGTTCAACTTCGTTGGTTTCTCACTTCTTTTCTATTTTCTGTTCCATAAACTCTCCACTATTTACTCTTCCTTCCACCTCCTGCACAATCCATCTCTCCAGAGTTCTGCCCTTTCCTCAAAACTCTATAAATCCCACAAGAGTTGCCGCCTCTTTCCCTGATTCTCTAATCTGCCCCGCTCCTCCTCGTCAATCTCACACCATCATCCACATGTGCTGACCACCATCAATTCCGGTGAGCATCCACGTTATTTTCTCTTTTCGGCGGAAGGGAGAATTCAAGGTAACTCTTATGAGCCACTTCCTATTTCTTATTCTTCTTTTTTAGTGTGAATGAAAGGAGGGATGTTAACATTAGCAGCTTTAGCATTCTACCTTTAGGTTCTTTTGCTTGGGTTTTGATTCCGTTCAGAAGAAGTTTTAGGTTTTGATTGTATTCAGAAGAAGTTATGGGAATCAATATAAGATGGGGAATCAATAATCTGATAATTCATTGGTTGGATCATGCTATCTACTATTAAGCAAGTGTTCTTGCATTGGGGGTGCTCGGATTGTATCACATGCCACAATGCGACTTGCATTGTTATATTCGAATTTCTGCCAGCTTTTGGCTAGGATAAAGCTAATATATGATGATTTATCTAGTTATTTGAAATTGATTTTTCTTTTTCTCCCTGTTCAATTAGTGTATTTAGCTCTCTTGGAAACTATTCCGTTATGTCAGGTCCTCTACAAGATGTCCTTCAGGAAAGCCCAGATTGCCCAAATCCGCCTTATGAGTTCACATCCCGAGGTTTATGAACCGTGTGATGATTCATTCGCACTAGTTGATGCACTTCTGGCTGATAGAAACAACCTGTTAGAGCATCAACCAACATTGTGCATGGAAGTGGGTTGTGGTAGTGGGTATGTTATCACTTCTTTAGCTCTTATGCTTCGACAGGAGGCTCCTGGGGTCTACTATATTGCTACTGATATCAACCCTCATGCAATGAGGGTGACCAGTGAGACCTTAGAAGCACATGGTGTTCATGCAGAGTTGATAAACACTGATATCTCGTCAGGGCTAGAGAAGCGTCTGGCAGGATTGGTTGATGTAATGGTTGTGAACCCACCATATGTGCCGACCCCCGAAGATGAAGTGGGCCGTGAAGGAATTGCCTCTGCTTGGGCAGGAGGGGAGAATGGCCGGTGTGTTATCGATAAGATATTGCCAATTGCTGACTATCTATTGTCAGACAAGGGCTGGTTGTACATGGTCATGCTTACAGCTAACAAACCCTCACAGATATGCCTTCAAATGAGAGAGAAGGGATATGCTTCTAGAATTGTGGTCCAGAGATCAACAGAAGAAGAGTCTCTCCATGTCATCAAGTTCTGGCGGGATTTTGATACTCAAGCAGATGCAAAGGAAAAGGCGGCGACAAACAAAACAGTTCCTGCAAGAGTCATGGAGTCCCTGGTTTCACAGTTTCCTCTATCGTCATTCTGGAGAAGTTGTGGCAGTCACAGTAGCTGATAGATGAGAAGGTAAAAAAGTGTGTGCCTGTGTGTGTTTTTCTAGATATATTACTCTTATGTTTTGCTTTCTACTTTCATATTGTTCTTTGACTCTTGGACAAGTATTCTTGGAATGCGAGAAGCCATCTTCTTATGCTGCCTGTGCCTGGGGCTTACTAATATGGCAGCTCTGTTTACCATTGACTTTGCTGAATTTGTTTCTTAGGGAGTTGCATGTTATGTTCTCACCTTCTAAGCGTTCTTTGATCTGAGGCATGTGATGCCCCGGATTTTGAAAGTTAAGTTTCACAATGGGTGGATGAATTATGAAAGTACGCATGTGCCAAATCTCTCATTGGTTGTGTACCAAGTGAAAAGGGAACTCCAATTGTAACTTTGACTAGTCATTTTAGGCAGTAATGCGAATATGATTAGAGCTTTTCTTAGGCTGTGACAAATGATATCAAAATCAACCTAGTAACGCCATATAGCGTTGGGGCATTACAACACGACGTGGATCTTGATGAAGACGTCAGAGATTTGAATGAGAGGATTATGATACTCCGGATTGTGAAAGTTAAGTCCCACATTGGGTGAGTGGCTTATGAAATCCTATATGTGCAAAGTCTTTTATTGGTTGTGTACTAGATGAATAAGAAGCCCAGTTGCACCTTTGACTAGTCTTTTAGGGTAATATCACTTTCCTTGAGTCATGATGAGACATGCTCAAAGTTTGACTAGTTGTTTGGTCTTTTCTATCAAAGTAAAGGGCCAAACTGAACTAATAGGAGTGCCTGGTCCTAGATAAGAGCAGTGACTGTGTGCCCCGCTCTAGTTTTCAAAGTACCATTTGTGAGCCTCTTGTCGTCATATTTTTTGCAATCATTCATTTGCATTAGTTCTTGCTCTCACAATTAACAAACCTCCTTTGTAATTGTTGAAAAATTATCCCATACATATAGACACGTCTAGTCTATTGACTACTCATTTTACTTTGTCTTTAGTAATTAACCTTTCTGATTGAATTTCTTCATTTCTTTTAATGTAAGGTTTGTTATCAAATGTTCCCATGAGTTCCTTTGCATGCTGTGAAGGCTTATCTTGTAGCTGTCGGCGTTGCCAAATTTCTTGTGTAGTAACTAGGCAATGATCCCTTCAAAGGCGTCTTGGCATTATACATGCTATAATTTATAGGAGATCAGATGCTTAAAAGTTATTTATTGTTGTTTGCTTCTTTGTTTTTTCCCTTTGTATCTTTTTATATTTTAAACCTTTCTGTACGACCTCAATTGTATATATTTGCATGTTACTTTCACTTTACTAAGTCTTTCAGCTCTTTTATAGGTTTGAGGTTTTCAATAACCTCCAGTGCTTCCAGTCCTCCCTGACAGCAATTTTAAGAGCTTAAATGACTTCATCAGTCTCTGCAATAGGATACTGCAGAGCTTCCATCATCTACAACCATATTGCACATAAGTTTCCAGACTTATGTGCAATATGGGAAGCAGAGCTCCTTGTCAGTATCAAATGCAATGCTTTGGTTCAAGTTTCAACTGCTTGTGAAGGTCGGCATGTTGAGCTCATTCTCTCAGTATCAGATGGAATGGTTTCTCTCTATGTTTAAATAGCAGAAGTACCATAGGATTTGTTCATGACATTATATATGTCACAGATTTCTCAGCATAAAATCAATTTTAGAGAAATCAAAGATGTGTGTTGATTTAACGAAACAAACTATTTGGGTTGACTCCACCCTCAAATTAGACGTTATTGAATGAAACCAACAAAACTTACACAAGGCTATAGGAGATGAAAGATTTGGCATATGGCAATTCAACTACTTTTAGTGTGGCCTGGATGCATGTTTCCTCTCATGTCCCTTGGTTCTCTAATTTGTTCATTCATCATATCTCATGATCACTCAACAGGTACTTGAAGTGTTTTCATGACATGTGCAATAGGATAATGTTGAAACCTTATAGTCATGCATTGCATTTCATTTTAGGTTTGGCATCTCTAGGTCTTGGTTGGTCACTTAGTTTTTCTTCGTGTGTCATAGAGGATTGTCTTATGTGCATCACCCATTTTGGTTTATTGTTTTCCTTCCCTTTGTCATTCGTGATAAAAAGGTTGGGGAGTAGATGGGATGTTTGGGATAGGGGGAGTAGTGCTGGTGTGTTATTAATCAGTTTTATGACATATTTACATGGATTTACTGTGCTTATTGACTATTATTGAGTACATCTATGTATGTACCTCTATTTATATTTAGATGTTGTGGCCCTTTATGATCATAAAATTGTTCAATATCTGTCTATTCTAGTTCTTGAAATTTCAGTTCTCTTATGTGTTTAATGTGTTCACTCGTGTTTCAGAGAACAAATTACAAACTCATAATTTCACTTAGGCCTAGCTTTGTGGTTTAATAGATTTAGGTTGGGTTTTGGGTTTTTATATTGGGAAATTGGGATAAATATACTTTGACCCCTTAAACTAACAGTCATCTTTTATTCAGCCCCACGAATTAATAGATGTAACACTTAGATTAAACTACCATTTTGTTCTAATTAAGCATCTCTGTTAGGATTAGCCATCTGTTGGGATAGAAAAATGATCATGTGCACGTGGCCATATTCTGTCAGCTTTCCTATAATACCCCTTATTTCTTTAAAACCAACATAAATAAAATAAATAAAAACAAAAAATTGTAAAACCCAAAGGTTGGCTGGGGGTGGTTCGCGGCCTCCCCCAGCTAGCCTTTTTTTTATTGCTTAATAAATATAATGGATAAATTTGGTTTTTCAAGAGTCATACGAGGGTGGTTTTGAAAGACTTTGGTCAAATTTAATTTTTCCATCCATATAGACGGTCAAGCTAACGAAGGGGTCTAATTTCAATAAATGACAGTTTGATGTATTTAAGAGTCACACATGTCAATTTATGGGGCTAAAAAAAAATTGTTGTAATTAATTTTGTCACCGAATTGCCAAAATGAGAGTTTGTTAGCTTTTATATTAGCAAATTTGGTGTTTGAAACACATTGATGTAAGTGAAATTTGGTTGGAGTAGTTGTACACTTGTACTTGTACATAGGTATGATTTCATAATCCTTCAAAATTGTGAATAACTGAGTACCTCATTCGGTACCAGGTAAACTCATGAGATCTATAGTAGATGAGTTTTCTAGGTTTGATTTTCGATGTTTCGTCAATTTGTGGAATTAGATCGTTCTGAAGATTAATTATAAAATTATTTGGTCTCCTACAAATATTAACATAAAAATATTTCAATCCAGTAAATCTTACAAGAAAATATAATAAACATTTTATTAAATTTTAAATAATAGAAAACAATACAAAATAAAATAAAATAAAATAAAAAAATCATCTTTATAACTTATAATTTAAAAATTCAATAAGTTATGAATTACTAAATTTAGTTCATCTTTGTTGCTTAATGCTTTCCTCATTTTTTATTGAATGTTTAATTATTAGTTATAAAGATAAACTTTTTTTGTATTGTTTCCTATTCTTTGAAATTTAATAAAATCCTTATTATATTTTCAAATATTTTCTTGCAGTATTTACTGGATTGAAATATTTTTGTGTTAGTATTTGTAGGAGACCAAATAATCATATAATCACTCTTCAGAACAAAACTAATTCCTCAAACTGACAGAAACATAGAGAAACTCACTTGTAGTTTTGAGCTCTTCGAGCCTTTCTAGAGTGACTGCAAAACCTTTCATAAACTTCAAAAGTCATATCAACATATGGAATGCAAATTCGATTGTCAATTACCCTATTTTGCACACTTTCTATTTAAAGGTTGAATTCATCAAATTCTCATTCATGTATCCCACACTAATACTACCCCATGCCACACCATTCCCACCATTTAAACACAAAATACGCATGAGTATTTTTTTAGAAAAATTTATGCATTATCATTGATAAAAGATAGAAGGTGGAGAAAAAAACTCCAACAACAATCAAAGAGATGAAGCTAACTGCTCTATCAAAACAATATCACTAATACAATCTGGAGTATGGTCCCTCTATATTCTATCATTGACATTTGTAGTAGCCCTCTTCGCCAGCCGGTGCGCCGCCTCATTAGCTTCCTGATTAACAAAGACACACCTCTACCCTGAAAACATCTGTAAAGCACGTCGTGTGTCCTCAATTAAGTGGCCGAAGTGGCTCCATGTGCTTGTGGTTGAGTTGATAGCTTCCACGACCTGTTTTGCATCCCCCTCCAATATTAGATGTTGAATTTCAAGATCTTTACATAGGCTCGCTGCATGAAATGAGGTGATAGCTTCCCCCGTCGTTGGCTCAAAAGAGCCTTGTCGTGTTTTGCTCATTGCCGCAACGACTCTTCCCCGTTCCTCTCTGACTACAACACCTATCCCAAACCTATCACGAGAATTATTAATAGTTACATCGCAGTTCGCCTTATACCATCCTTGGTTGGGAACTAGCCACTTTGCAATCTGGTTGTTGCTGTTCACGTGAGTTGTGGAATAAGTTGGTTCGTGGATCTGCTTGAATTCCTCATCATATTTAATCACCTCCTGCACGATAATATTTGGGTTGATGAAAACTTTTTCATATATCCATTTGTTCCTTCTCAGCCATATCTGACGGGCTAATTGTACAAAGATAGCAAAGTCTTCCTTTCCACACCTGGCCATCATCGCCTCTGCCACATACAAGAAATCAAGCCCACTAGTAGCACTTTTTTGGAAAGTTATCTTGCAGCATCCCCATACATTCACAGCTGCTGGGCATCCCCAAAGCTTAAGATGACATTTAATGGTAAATTTAATAATTTAATTTATATTTTAACGCTTTCTCTTACACGTGGATTTAGAATCTCCAAGCACAACAATGTTCAAACTCAAATTTTTTTCTATAATATCATGTTAAAACACAATTTATCTAAAAAAAATAACTATCATGATGTATAGATTTTGAACCATTTATTTAAAATGAACGGATTAAATTAAAAAAAAAATGTCTTTTATATAAAATAATGTTACTTTTCACATACATTTATCAGGACATGTTTTAAGTTACTTTTTTTTAAAAAAAAATTATTTATAACAAACCTAAAATAGGCGTAATAAATAAATAGTCGACATAGGAAGGCATTGATGATGAGTTGAGATTTTTGGCTGCCTCTAGCGTCAGACTTTTCTTTCTTTCTTTTTTTTTTTCTTTTTTTTTTTTTTAATTTGTTTTTTAAATTAAAGAAGAGAAATATTAAAAGGAAATTCAAATTTGAGGTATTAGCACTAAATTTGAGATAGTAGCACTAAATTTAGGATGATAAAATCACTTTTAAGTGATACCATCCCTAAAGGGTTAACCTTCCACCCCTAGATTTTAGTTTTAAATCCAAAAATAAATTTTGAGACATTAGAAACTAAATATTAACTTATAAAAATTTAACAAAAAAAAAAAAAAAAACAAAACAAAATCTAGCAGGACTAGAAAGAGAGAGATTTTTCTACAAATTTTTTTTTTTTTTTTTTAATAAAGCTTTGACACACACTTGTCGGACTCTTGGCAGCATAATAGCATAACTCATTGATGATAGGTAGTGAAAAATGGAGACGGCTTTCCGAAATGTTGGGCCCATTGAAATACTCGTTTCAATTTGGGCTGGATTAACCCTCCATAGTAAAAGAGAATTGTCTTCCTTCCCGCATTTCAATTTTCAACGAAAAGTGGCTTCAAGCGCCACAACAGTGAGCTCGCAAAACACTCTCTCTCTGTCTCTCTCTCTCTCTCTCACAGAGGCACGGGCGACAAGTAAATGGAAGTGGGGAGGCTACCCATCTCAGCATCGCAGAGAGGGAAACTGATATCAGCCGGCTATACCACTCTCTCGTCGCTTTCTTCGCTCTCTCCTTCCGTCCTTGCTCGAGGTACCCACCATTTTCCCCATCATCATTTCCTCTTGTTCTTTTCCAAATTGGAGTTCTGGGCATGTTGGTCTTTCGAGAATCTTTGTGTCAGAGCTTTTGTATTCCTGGGTTTGAGTCATTTTTGGTCTCTTATACATGTACCTCGCAAATTGTTTGATGTAATTACTCTCTGAGTTTCTTGATGGAAGTTTCATTTATGATTATAATAGAATGACAAAGATTTTCTCGATCATTATATTCCTTTAAATCTTTCTTCTACGAGTATTGGCTATTTATTACTAGTTGATCCAATCACATTGCATAAAGTGGTTTCATTTTGGTAGTTGATTACTTGTCCGAGAGCAATGATCGTTAGCCACTATATTTGTTGTCAGGCCTTATAAAAATTACTGCCCATTGGATTTGTACTGCCGTAGTATATCAGGAATTAAGTATTAGACTTGATAATATATATGGGCATTTGAGAAATCTCACATGAATCAGCTTCTATAATTTCTTTGATGTTTTAGATTGAAGTATTCTAACATTGTTTATCCTTTGACAGAAGTAAATGTTTCGGATACTGAAGCTGCTCAAATTCTGAAGGTTGCATCACATGGTAGTAGGTTGGACGGGTCAGAAGGAGGTTGTGCTACTATTAACGGTATGTATTCTCTCTATGATATGTAGTTACTTTTGTTTTTCACTTCAAAGAATGAAAACTTTTCTGAGACAATCTTAAGAAAGGTCTCATGAGAGACAAAAAGAACTGTGACAATATTGTGGTTCTGCCTGAAGATGCTGCTCCCCATGCTGGGTACATTGCCAATGTAGCATGCTAGTGTGTCAATATCAGATTGTGCACCTTATGTTATTATAGCCTTTAAAAGCTGCTTCAATCCAGGCCCGTAGTTGTTTACAGCCATTTCTGACAAACAGTGTAACTTCTTTTTTCGAAAATGTTACACTCTTCTTACACACACATACACAAGTTTCATTCCTGGTTAGTGCATTCAATAGTTATGGGACCTGCTGTCTTCTTGTGTTCATTATTCAGTCAGACTATGATTTGGTTCAAATGCCATTTCTTGGCCATTTTGTTTTACTTCGATTAGAGTTCTTTTGATAATGGTTTTATTTTCTCATTGTTGATCTTTCTACCAATCCAAGGGAAGAAAGAAATATTTCAAATCATTTGTTAAATCATGAATGCAGTCCCGTAATTTGGTCAAACGATATTGTTATTTGGAAATATCAGTGAAGTAAAATAGTTTTAAGTCACCCTCTTTTCTATTTTTCCCTTTTCTTTTTAGTAAGCCTTGGATACAAATCTAGGTTGCCATTTTCTTACTATTAAGGAACCTCACCTACGGTTAGAATGATCTTTTGGTTTCCATCTTGTGCAGGTGCACAAACTGCTTGGGATATGCTCCATGAGGAGGAAATGTTTCCACGCATCACTACATCGTGTGTGGATTTGGATAACATCCTTGGTGGGGGAATAAATTGCAAAGAAGTTACAGAAATTGGTTAGCTTTTCTTCCTCCCTCATTGGAATACATGCAATGTTGTCCCTATTCAAAATGAATACCGAAAATCAAAATATGTTCTATGTTGTTACCTTCATTGATTCATATTGCTTTTGCACTTCATTTATGAGCATAAATACTCGGCAAGTGTTCTGTTCACAAGGAGATGATAATTTCATTATGTTTATTGTTTAGGTGGAGTTCCAGGCATTGGTAAAACACAGCTGGGGTATGGGCCGTCATTCTATTTTTTCGTTGCGGGTGTTTTTGGGACATTTAATAATTAATTAAATTTACAGGATTCAACTTGCTGTAAATGTTCAAATTCCAGTTGATTATGGCGGCTTAGGTGGAAAGGCAATATATATAGGTAAGTTTCTCAACGTCATAACTGTTCATCACTGACCATCTGACGCTGGTCTCCAACTGTTATTCATATTGTTACTTTTTTGGTGCTTAGATACAGAAGGCAGCTTTATGGTAGAGCGGGCTTTACAAATTGCTGAAGCATGCATAGAGGACATGTCAGAATCTGATGGCCTTTTGCGCAAGGATTTTAAAGCTTGCCAACTTAAAATGCACCCCAACAATATCTTGGAAAACTTATTCTATTTCCGCGTCTGCAGCTACACTGAGCAAATTGCCCTTACAAATTACTTAGAAAAGTTCATCTCAGAGCATAAAGATGTAGGTATAGTGTAAATATGCCGAGTCTATGACAAGAAGTATCTTAAGAAATTATTTGTTTTTGCCTGGCTTCCTCTCTCTCTCTCTCTTTCTTACTAGTTGAGATTTTATGCCACAGAAATCTCCTTTAATACATACACTTGTTGGTTTTTTAAGGATGAAAGTAGATAGAACTTCTCATTGTCTTATCAATTATGTCCCTCACTTTAAGTGTTTGTGTGCATATTTGTGCTTGCATGTATGTTTGTCTCTATGTGTATTTGCCTGCATCGTGTGGATACTATTGTATAGTATTTGCTAGTAACTTTTTTAAGGTTAAAATCATATTTCAGGTTAAGATTGTTATTGTTGATAGTGTTACTTTTCACTTCCGCCAAGATTTTGATGACATGGCCCTCAGGACTCGATTACTAAGCGGAATGGCTTTAAAGCTCATGAAGCTTGCAAAAGTGTTTAGCTTGGCGGTAAGAATTAATTTGGTTTGTTCATAGGATTTTTAATATATTAAGCTTGTGACAATCTTGCCTTGCTTATTCAAGTAGAGATTTGAATGCAGTGGAACGAACTTGTATTTATTTTTCAGGTCCACTTTTGTAATTAAAAGCTTTACTGGCTATGCCTGAACGCCATTAGTTTGGTTTTCCTGTTCTTTTTGGCAGGTTGTTTTATTGAATCAGGTGACCAACAAGTATACAGAAGGTTCATTCCAGTTAACTCTTGCACTGGGTAAGTTTATTCTCAGTCAGCTCCCACCACCAATTTGACTTCATAGTTTGAGCCGTTGATGTTTTACTTACCCTAATCACATGGCCTCTATTAAGAGTGTTTGTTTCATCTTGCTGATCAGGTGATAGCTGGTCACATTCTTGCACAAATCGGGTCATATTATATTGGAATGGCAATGAACGATATGCATACATCGACAAGTCGCCTTCCCTCCGATCAGCATCAGCACCATATTCTGTGACCAGTAAAGGTATTAGGAATTCTGCTTCGAACTGTAAGCGAATTAAAATGATGTGACATATAGATAGGGTGAGATGCAAGCAAAAACTATCCAGCATCAACACTATAGTATATGTTGTTTAAACCATACTGAAAAGCTTTATCATTTAAGCAAATTATAGTCACCAACATATTTTATTTTGGTAATTAGGGAATGTTCATGTACTTATTCAGCTTGACAGTCGGTTGTTACCCAAAGTTGAACCAAAGTCTGGTGTTAAAGTTTTCAATTAAATCCAAACTTGGCTTGGTTCAATAAAAAATAAGCTCATACGGGCCTCAACTCAGGTGGTTAATCAGTGAGTTGAGACTGGAGTTGAATCTTAGATTCAAGTTTTTATCAATGAATTAAATAAAATAAACAATCAGAATATGAATTCAAAGTTGTGTGACTGCTTAAACCCTAGCATATAAGTAAAATATCGATAGTTGAATCAAGAAAACTGAAAGGTGACTATCTGGTTTACCTCTCCAGCATATTCCCTTTAAACCCCAAAGACCCGCATGCAAGATAGTTTGTCTTCCAGTTTGAAATGAGGTTAGCAGGTTCCATCATCAGAGAGTTGTGAACCATTTTTTTTTTCCCTTTCTTGGTAAGAGTATTGAGAGCCCTTGAATTGACTATCACATTACATTAATAATCTTAGGATCTTAATATTGTATAAGATATGTGACTTTAAAATACATGACTTTAGGCCAATAAGAAATTACGAGGTTTATTGTGCAGATTTAGGATGACAAACTTGTGTATTTGACAATAAACTTTTCTTTTATCTGTACGCAGATATAGAAATAGAGAAGAAATATATGTTGAGGATATTACAATTTATTTTATTTTATTTCTTTCTTCACTAAGTTCATGTGGTATATCAATTTGTACATTCAGAGCATTTATAAATAAATAAATAAATTTAGCTACTCACTTTTCCAAAATGCCTACATCTCATTGTATATTTTAAGTATCTATTTTTTCCTATTTCATTTTAATACTCTTTCTCAATGATTTCTTTCCTTCTTTCTTGAGAGGAGATAGAATATTAGAGATTAAAAAATGCTTCATTTTCTTTAACATTTGGTGAATGAACGGTATTCACCAAATTTTCCTTCAAATTGTTAAGTCAGATGAAACTCATTTTATTATTATAATTTTAACATATCGGCTAGTCAAAATGGATAAGAATAATTTTTTTTTTTAAAAAAAAAAATTCCACGTTAATAGTGTCCTGTAGCCATGTGTGGGTGGGATTTAGACTTAAAGTATTATAATTAGATGGTGTACACATGTGCCAATGTCAGGTGTTTGATGATTAATTAAATTTGAACATTGGGTGACCATGGCAGTGAACTTTGAATGACAAGGCCACCCCCTCTTTTCCTAACCAACTCTTTTGCAGTTATTTTAGAACAAATCTTCAACTCAAAGAAAATAACTTCTTCTTGACCTTCCCTCCACCAAACTCCCTCACCTTTTTCTAACATTTTAACAACCCACCAGCGTTAAACTTTGAAATGTACCCTGTGCTGGTTGGCTGCATCTACTTAAAAAAAAGCCAGCTCAGAAAAAAAAAAAAAAAAAAAAAACCCATAAAAAATTTCCCAAAAGTGGTCAATTTCTAATTTAGGAACATTTTCCTATTTAACCAGTTCTGTGTAGGGAAACTTCCGAGGGTGTAGTGCACGAGACCGGGGTTTACTCTGTAGGGGTGGATCCGAAGAGTTTTGTCTTGGAGAGGTTCCCGACATAAAAGGAACCTTTTCCTATCCTAAAACTGGCATTCTCAAGGGCTTTTTCCTTTTGGATTAAGGTCACCAAGAACCAGCCCTTCGATATACAGAAAAGCTGCCATCTTAAACCTAAAATCAGCCTTTGGATAATAGAAAAGCCAAATTTAGGACGAAAAAACCTATGCTCTTTAACTAACATCTCTAGATAATATCAACACCTTATTGGATGTGAAAAATATTGTAAAACCAGATAATATAAAAAGAAAAAATGTTAAAAATTGCATTTTTATATATTCATGTTGTAAAATAAAAATATAATTTATAGCCAAAAAAAAAAAAAAAAATGGTAACAAGGATTCAATCTTCTCTCTTTGCTTGTTCAGCCCCCCTTGAGTGCCACCTATTCAAATGTCAACACCAGTCATTCTAAGTAGTACCGCTCAAAGAAGCAGCATATTCTAATATTCTTATCTTATGTATTCCCATCATTTTTTTTTTTATATAAGTATTTAAAGTCATTTAATGGACTAATAGGAAAGAAATATATGAGAATTTAAAAAGAAACCTTATAAAGAAAAATAAAATAAAATAAATATCACCAGTACCCAGGTTTTCACCAACTACCACCAAGCTGCTTCACCCACCCATAAGAAGACAAGAAAAATAAAAAAAATGGAAAAATGGAAAGCAAATAAATATCTTTTAACGAAATTTAGAAAAAGAGAAGAAGAAAAATGAAAGGCAAGCATTTCCTACCCACAGTCAACGGCTCTGATGGCTTTCCCTCCGAATCTAACGGTCAGCTCTCCCTACCTGTCATCATTTCCTGACGTGTAGACGAGAAGCTCCGATGTCTCACCCTCTCTCTTTCTCTCTCTCTCTCTCACACATAAATCCAACAACTCGGACTCTCCAACACCACCTCTCGCTCTCTCTCTTTTTCTCTCTGTAAGCCATGGCTTCCACTTCGTCTCTGACGCTCTCACAAGCCCTCGTAGCCCGAGCCATTTCCCACCACCATGGCTCCAACTCATCCTCGTCCTCCACGCTCTCTCTGCCCACCTTCTCGGGCCTCAAATCCTCGCCGGCTAAGCCGTCGACCAGGCTCCTCCACCGCAGCCGCCGATCTGCCGGGGCCAGCCGCCCGGTACGAGCCTCCGTGGCCGAGCCCGCCACCGTGGGCAAGACCACCGATACTTCCCTGGTGGAGAAGTCCGTGAACACGATCCGGTTCCTGGCGATCGACGCCGTGGAGAAGGCCAACTCGGGTCACCCTGGTCTGCCCATGGGGTGCGCTCCGATGGGTCACATCTTGTACGACGAGATCATGAGGTACAACCCCAAGAACCCATACTGGTTCAACCGCGACCGCTTTGTCCTCTCCGCCGGCCATGGTTGCATGCTCCAGTACGCTCTGCTCCACCTCGCTGGCTACGACAGTGTCCAGGTAATTTCATTACTGGTTTGTCTTTTCGTTTTTGTTTTGGATCTGTAGTGGATTCTTTATGGATTGTGTTTGATCATGATATGATACTACTACCCCGTGTGTTTGTGTGCTAAGTTTATATGAGTTTATGGTTTCAACTTTCATGTTGATTTTTTCAGCACAATTTGCTTTATTGTTCTCTTCACTTGCTTATATTTTGAAGTGGCAGTTATTTGTGAGTGTGACTTTATTTTCTTTTGCATCTATTAGAATCCTTCAAAGAAGAATTATAATAATTATGTTCGTGTAATTGTTTATTATTGTAGCACTACCTTTTTCTATTGTCCCCATAAGATTAAATTTTTATTCTATATGAATTGAAAAATTTTGGGATCCACTCTTAGGAAGACGACTTGAAGAATTTCCGTCAATGGGGAAGCAGAACACCTGGACACCCCGAGCACTTTGAGACTCCTGGTGTTGAAGTGACAACTGGTTAGATCCTTGTCTTCAAAGTTTAATCAATTACTCTAGTTAGTATTTTTGGTAGCATTTGTCTTGGATGTTTATTTATCGCCCTTTTTTTTTGGTATTTTACTTTATGCAGGTCCTCTGGGGCAGGGTATTGCCAATGCTGTTGGTCTGGCTCTTGCTGAGAAACACTTGGCTGCTCGTTTCAACAAGCCCGACAGTGAGATCGTCGACCATTACACGTAATACAACTTTCTATTTCTCATAGCAACTCTTGTTTCTGTTTATATAGAATATAAGTTATAGCGCCTTATCTTGTTTGATTTAAAAGTATTGGTGTCTGTTTGCTCTAGATATGTTATATTGGGAGATGGTTGCCAAATGGAAGGGATTTCAAATGAAGCTTCTTCCCTTGCCGCTCACTGGGGACTTGGGAAATTGATTGCTTTCTATGATGACAACCACATCTCTATTGACGGTGACACAGAGATTGCATTCACTGAGAGCGTTGACACCCGTTTTGAGGGCCTTGGGTGGCACGTTATCTGGGTGAAGAATGGAAACACTGGCTATGATGAGATTCGTGCTGCCATTCAGGAAGCAAAGGCTGTGAAAGACAAGCCCACTTTGATCAAGGTTAGATATTTCCTAATATGTAGCTTTTTATGGTGCAGTTGGGATTGATGCAGAAAGAATAGTTTCTTAAAACACCTATGTACTTATATATATATATATATATATATATATATATATATTTGAAAGTTTGTGTAAGTTTTATGATTATTTAATAAGTTCAACCAACTGTGCTTGAAGGGTGTTCTGCTTCACACCAGCAGACAGTAAAAGGGTATTTGTGGAAGTTGAGACAGGATTTGTTGGCTCTAGTAGTCCAGTGATACACTAAGTCGTTCTTGATTTAAGTTCCTTAAATGAATAGCCTCTAGTTAAGTGTTTGGGTTTAATGTATTCTGATTTCGAATTATGACCTTTTTGTTTTCATTTGCATGTTCACAGGTGACTACAACAATTGGTTATGGGTCTCCAAATAAGGCAAACTCGTACAGTGTACATGGAAGTGCACTGGGTGCCAAGGAAGTGGATGCTACTAGGAAGAACCTTGCATGGCCATTTGAGCCTTTCCATGTGCCTGAGGATGTTAAGAAGTGAGGAAACATATATATAGTTATCATTGTTTGTCATGCTACCTGAATTGATTTGATATTGATCAATATATTCTACCCATTTTCAGGCATTGGAGTCGCCATGTTCCCAAGGGTTCTGCTCTTGAAGCTGAATGGAATGCCAAGTTTGCTGCATATGAGAAGAAGTACAAGGAGGAAGCTGCGGAGCTCAAGTCTATCATTACTGGTGAACTCCCCGCTGGCTGGGAGAAAGCACTTCCTGTAAGTAGCAATTAATCATTTTGGTTGGTCTTGATCTTACCTTTCAGGGCCTGCTTGCTTATGTTACATCATCCCAAAATGACCATGAATACTGCTTTGGCAAGCATTCTACACAACGATTGATAACATAATTGGCTTCCTTTTTCTTTTTTTTTTGGAATCCCTAGTTTTAAATTCATCTTGGGTATACAAAGTTTCAAGAGTATAATTTGCTAACCCCAGTTGACTGTCCCATAGAAAAGCCCCTATTCACAACTAAGAATTATAGACGATCTTATATATCATATTTTTAATGTGATTTTCCAGACATACACTCCAGAGAGCCCAGCTGATGCTACCAGAAATCTGTCTCAACAATGCCTTAATGCCCTTGCAAAAGTTCTTCCTGGTTTTCTTGGTGGCAGTGCAGACCTTGCTTCTTCCAACATGACATTGCTGAAAATGTTTGGGGACTTCCAAAAGGGCACCCCAGAAGAGCGCAATCTTAGGTTTGGTGTTAGAGAGCACGGCATGGGAGCCATTTGCAACGGCATTGTCCTTCACAGCCCTGGGCTGATTCCATACAATGCCACTTTCTTTGTTTTCACCGACTACATGAGAGCAGCTATCAGGATTTCCGCCTTAGGTGAAGCCGGAGTTATCTATGTTATGACCCACGATTCAATTGGACTTGGAGAAGATGGCCCAACCCATCAGCCAATTGAGCACCTGGCAAGTTTCCGGGCAATGCCCAACATATTGATGCTCCGTCCAGCTGATGGAAATGAGACTGCTGGAGCATACAAGGTTGCAGTCAAGAACAGGAAGAGACCCTCCATCCTTGCCCTCTCTCGTCAAAAACTTCCCCATCTTGCTGGAACTTCCGTTGAAGGAGTTGAAAAGGGTGGCTATATTGTTTCAGACAATTCTTCTGGTAACAAGCCAGATGTTATTTTGGTTGGAACTGGTTCTGAACTGGAAATTGCTTACAAAGCTGGTGAGGAACTGAGAAAGGAAGGGAAGGCTGTTAGAGTTGTTTCCTTTATTTCTTGGGAGCTCTTTGATGAGCAATCTGACGCCTATAAGGAAAGTGTTTTGCCAGCAGCTGTGACAGCTAGGGTTAGCATTGAGGCTGGATCAACATTTGGGTGGGAGAAGATTGTTGGAAGCAAAGGTAAGGCAATTGGAATTGACCGGTTTGGCGCTAGTGCTCCGGCAGGGAGAATATACAAGGAGTTCGGCCTTACTGTAGAAGCTGTTATTGCAGCAGCCAAAGAAGTTTCCTAGGCTTGGTTTCTTGTTCTGTCTCAAAAACTTGCGATTTGGCAAATTGGTTTCCACTACGAATTACGGTGAGGAGGCCACTTCCAAGAGATCTGTTTCATGACACTGTCTCTTCTTGTTACAATAAAAAAGGCAAGATTAAATTTTCTTCTGTTATGAATTTTCCTCAGTGGAGCACATAGATCAAAAGAGAGAGTAGGGTTTATGAATTTTCATGAATTTGTAACAACTCTTGGACCTGTCTTGAGTTTTGTAATGTTATGTGGTTGATTTTAATGAGGCTCTAATCCTCCATTGCTGTCTTCATTTTTAGTTGGTATGAAATTTGAAACAACAGGACCATCTCATTTGGAGATTTGGATCATTTCTCCCCAAATTGTCATTGATAGATAAAAACATGGCCAAATTCGGCTGCTTCAGCTTGCATGCTTGTTGGACTCTCCTTACACACACCCACCTACCCAAAGAAGATAACCATGCCCTTCAAAGTTGTTCTTTTGTCAACAAAATTAAAGTAAAATAAAAAGAAACGGATGGGTGGTTCAAAAGGGTTTTGTGTCCCACCAGAAAGAAAATGGTTTGCATATCATAGATAGATAAATTGGATTGGATAATCATTTGGAGCCAATCCATTCAAGAAATTTGTTCTATGTGGGCAGGGAAGGGAAGATACTGACCCATTGATAAGTTTGTGGTTGTTGAAGCCCCTGTCATCAGCCTACCTATCCGTATTGTCTTCTACCACCAAAAGTTTCTTCAAATGTATGGGGTAGTAAAACTCTCACTCTCATAGAGTTCCGTGCCTTTTCCTCCAATATCTTGTCCCTGCAATCGACGGTTACGTTTGTTGGTCGATATTGGACCCACTCTGCACTACTTTTAATGGTGTTTTATGTGTATATATTACAGACAGTAGAGAGACTTTCAGCATATTTCAGCAGATTCAGCATATTCCATCCCCCTCTATCTCTCTCGAGCGTATGGGAGGAGAGCTGTTTGTGACTCAATTTGGGTACTAAGTGCCGGAGTACTCAATTATTTCGTAGCCTGGTCTACATTGTCATATAATTTGAAATGATGTGTAGTGAAAATTAAAACTTATTTATTTTTATTTTTATTTTTTGTAAGAGTTAATTTTTACTACTACATTATCTCAGTTGTATAACAAATATAGCATTGTACTAATTAATAGCATTATTCATCTTCCAAACACTTCAATTTTTGGGTCATATACAAAATTAGGTTAAGAACAAGTTGGTAATCATGCTTTTGGTATACGAGGATATGCTATATGCTGCGTTGGCGAGAGTAATCCGCAGTGTTAGTTACACACGTTTAGATGTTAGTCCTTTGGAAGGCAAAAAAAAACCTTGCCCGGCAGAGTGTGAGCTAGGGCATAAATCTGGTTAGATATGTAGGTGTTCATAAAGGTAGCTCACAGATGTTTGGTAGTGTTGACAAGATCTAAGAAATACAATCTTTAGTGGAATTGTTATTATTATTATTATATGAGTGATGGAGACCAAAGCAGTGGTCCAATAATAAATAAGGATGATGACATGTCCTGTCCCTTGCAAGATTGAAATAAGGATGAGTACATTTCTATCTATAAAATATTTCCAAATATATATGTCATTCTTTTGCTAGCTAGTCAAAATAGAAACATTTTTTTTCTTTTCTTTTCTTTTTTCATCCAAAGTTTTTTTCACTTTGGATGCATGCTAATTACTTAAAACATTCAAGCCTTCAAATTCAGTGGATCGAGGGATCTGAGTGCTCAATCTATATACCATTCTTGTGATTATAGAGATGAATAAATATATTTAGTTATATCTTTGTTTATCTTCTTTTTTAGGAGCCATTCACCGTCTTGTTCTGTCTATGTGTATTTATTGTTTTATATTATGTTTGTAATGCAAATTGAAGAGTGGGTTTTGTTTAAGTCTTGTTCATTGATTGAGTGTAAATTGCATGTCTGGCCCCAAGGCCTATGGTTCAATTTATGATGGAATTAATGTACCTTTTCTTTGTACAAATTAATTGGTTAATTAGTGCCAAATATCAACTCACTAACGATATTGCAGAAAAATAAATCAAACAACCCACAAGTAAGACAAGACAACAATTTTTTTTATATGAAAAACTCTCCAATGTGAAGAGAAAAACCTTAAGACCTAGTCCAGTTAAATTTTCACATCATCAATCAAGAATACACCAATGCTGACTTGGCTTGAACTCTGATGCTGACTTGAACAATTAATGACTCAGCATATAAATCTGCAGCGGAGGACATACGTGGCAGTGAGATCGAATGACATTAATTGATTGAGTTAAAATAGCAAAAATATTGGCAAAGGGATTAATGCATGAGAAACCTTTAATTAATTTCCACATCTTTCATCAATATATTGCCTCGATCGTCATTGCCATGCATGCATGATGAATGGTGATCAGAATTTGACATGATGATATTGTGACCTAACACCAAAAACAAACATCATATATTAATTGTATTAATAAAAAAATCATCACTAATATATAAAGATAATTACCATCGAGGTTGAGGTTTCTTGGGCAGTCTTTTGGCGGGAGATGCTCCACAGCAAGGCTTCTTGTTCTTTGGAAGCTTCTTTTCTTACGCAAGATGGAGTTTTTTTGCTGCTGATTCGAGTTTCAAGTCGAAACTCGAACACCCGATTCCATGCCCACGTTGAATTGGTGGGTTATTGAGGAGCCGCTCCTCCAATTGTTTACCCGCCCCATGCCCACTTTGATTTGGTGGGTTAAGTACTTTCTTGAGCCGCTCCAATTGCTTACCCACCCCATGCCCACAAGGCTTTTGTATTTTCTTTTGAGATCATCATGATCGTCTTCAAAGAAATAGGAGAGATCGAACGTCATCAGCATGAGGAGAGCTTCTTCATCGAGTGGAAGACACAGAAGCCCACAAATTTCCATCAATCTCATTCCTAACCGAATCCAAGGAGCTAGCTATTACTATCAAGGGTTGTGATTTGTGAAGGAAGCTCCATCGCTCGGCCCAACTGGGGAGGCCAGTCACCCCTTAATTTAAATTTTATTTTATTTTATTTATTTATTTATTTTACTTGAAATTGGGGCATTTTGGAAAGAAAAAAAAAAGTTAGAATGGTCAAATTGCAACAATTTGAAAGTTTGGGAGGGTGAAGTGTCATTTTTTAAACATTGGGATTAAAAGTACAAATGGTTTGATAGTTCAGGGAGGTAAAGTGTATTTTTTCCTATTTAATATTTATGTGCAGGCCTGCTTTTAGAATCAACAACATCAAATTCTTCGAAATAAAACCAGTAAACACACTAAAAAATATTAAGTTAATATTTTACTCCATTGTATTATTGACTCAAATTCTCTTTACATGATAAAAATGTTAAGTGAAGTTTGATAATAACACAAAATTTAATTTGCCCTGATCATTAAATACGAAATCATATATTAACTTAGGTATTCAACAAAATAATATTGTACAACAAAATAGGGAGTTATATTACATCACTTTAAAAATTTTGTAAATGCAAAGAACAATAACAATTACTTGTTTTTTATATATTTGAGATGAGCTTGTGCAGACTTGGAATATATTTCCTATGAACCTATTATGGGTTTGGAAGGATGTGTATCACGAATAGTGGTGGCAATTCGTGTTCGCATGTCAGGTTTGAGTTGTGTCAAAACCTGAATATGAGATTATAAAGGTCAACATTAATCATACCCATTTAATTAAACTAGTCAAATCCCTAATTCAAAATGATGAACTAGCAAGGCATAATTTTATGTTTCACCTGAACAACACAAGCATAAAATAGATAAATAGAAACTATTTTGCATTATTAGCAATTTCACCAAATTTTACTCACCAAAATAACTAAAAATACATTTTTCTCTATTTTAACTATTCATTTTTTTGAGCACTATAGCCGCCTCATTATTTTAACAATCCACTTTTACTATTCCATTTAACTGTTATTTTTCAAAGATTAGTTTATTCTTTCTTTAACTATTAAAGGAGGTGAGAGAAATTGAAAAGAAAATTGGGGGCTGGGGAGAGAAACTATTTTTTTTATTCAATTAGTGAGTAAACAATACTGTTCACTAGTGAGGCTGAAGGGGACGATTTTAAGACTTTTTTTTTTTTTTCTTTTTTTTTTTCCACTAAATTGCCTTAGCAAAAAAAAAAAAAAAAAAAAAAGGTCTGGGTAAGGCTGCTATAATGCTATTATAGTTTTAGTCATTAGAGTGCATTTACAAAAGTACCCTTTTTGGTAATCTATTGGGTGACATTATTTTGTGGCCAAAGCAGGTAGAGAGATACCAATCATAAGCCTCATGCCTCTCTCACAAAGTTCTTTTTCTTTCATTGTTTTTTTAAATCTACTTCTCTTAAAAATATAAGGGTAAAATTCGTATATCCCTCCAAACTATTTTCCAATTGATAATATCTCTCAAAACTTTCGATTCTAACAATGTCTTCCCAAGGTTAGGAAAAGATAAAAATGTCTCTATATATTTCTCAATAAGACAAAAAATACCCTATAAATTCAAAAAAAAAAATAATAATAATAATTTTTTTAAAAAAAAAACAAAAATTTTAGTTAAAAAAACAAAATTTGTTTTATAAACGAAATTTTTTATTTTTTTAAAAGGAAATTTTTATTTTTAAAAAATCAATTATTATTTTTTTAAAAAAGTTGTTTTAAAAATCGAAAATTTTTACATTTTTAAACAAAAAATTTATTTTTTTAAAACGGAATTTTTTTATTTTTTATTTAAAAAAAAAAACGAATTTTTTCATTAAAAAAATCAACTTTTCTAATAAAAAGGATTTTTTTTTAGTTTAAATTTGACCACCCCTTGGATTTTATTTTTTAGTTTTAGGTTTTTTCTAGAAGTTTTAGTATTTTTTGTTTTTATTTTACTAAGGGTAGTTTCGTCGTTAAGGTAGCTTAGAAATTGGAAGAGACATTATCAATTGTGTAGTAGCTTGAAGATGGTATGTAAACTTTTCCAAAAATAAACAACAAATATGTTCTCTAGGATTTTCTTTTTGGTGTATGGAAAAACAATCCTTTTCTCTTCGACCTCCGAGAAAACACTTATTTATTTATTTGAAAATACAAAATATTTTTCAAAATGTTTATCAACTTATTATTATTATTATTATTTTTTGGCACACCTCACAAACAATATTTTTTAAAATGTGAATCCCACTAAAAACACTTTTGAACTTTGTATCACATCAAAAACAAATTCAAATCACACCACCAAAAAACACTTCTCAAAATACTTAACATACATACTTTGGCACCATAAATTTTTAAAATTTTTGTTTTATTTTTTATTTTTCAAAAACTTATGGAACGTTGCTTTAAGATAAAAATGGTTTAAAAGTGGTCTATGGCACTAGAGAAAGCATCACCCTTCCATTAGCAAATTAATAACATCCTTGTAATACATAACATGCAAAATAATTAATTCTAACATCACTTCACACCTTTTGTTGAATAATCAACTATGAACTCTAAGACATAGAGACACAACATTGAAGTAAATAATATTTGTCTACTTTTCCTTTTTGACAGGAGATCCTTCAGATCCAACGGATGAATTAATCATTTTATATTTGAAATTCTTGATGGAAGCCACAGGATTTATCATTTTATATCTTTGCAGTCGATTCTGGCACCAGCTTAGCAGCTACCATTGCAGTCATATCATCCGCGGTGTCCCACTGTGTTTTGAATTCAACCACATACATCGCACCAACATTACCTTGGAGATTGTGGATGTTGAGAACATCATGGAACGAGGCTCCGACTCAATGAGACAGCTCCGGGAGCAAACGCACGATCAAAGACTGTACACATCTATCACCATAGACACGCCTTTACGCCTTCCCCAAGTTTCTGTCAAAGGACATATTAGAGAATTAAAATGAAGAATATAATCCATTTACACTATATAATTATCCCACTGTTACAATGTGAACCTGTCAAACTAAGTACAAAATTATGATCCTGTATTTCAAGCTTTGAGAAGTTTATCTCTCACTCAGCCCAGAAAGAAGCCTGGCTAGGGGGCTAGGGGGAGGGGGGTCTTAAGGGATAAATGGAAAAGACTACCAAGAGATTCAGAGTATTTTTTAGCATGGATAACCAATACTTGTGGTCATAGATTTCTACAAACTATTTCAGAGTTACACCATAGTTATGAAATTCACCTCCCCAATGATCAGAAATATCTCCAAGAGTATCAAAATAGATCCAAGTCTAATACAATTCAAAGCTTTAACAGGATTCATGTAACAATTAAGACTTTATTCAGTTAAGAGGATTTCAGTCTTCTTATATATATATATATATATATATATATATATATATATATATCATGCTTGAAATAAAGGACTCAGAGGAAATTAATTTTTGAGGCCAGGCCACTCACCACAAGAAATAAGCAATGTACTTGTACATCTACAGCACACACGTTTATCAAATCTAATCTTACCATTAATTAAATCACATGTGATATGAATACTTCTACTAATTAGAATAAGAACTGTCACTTCAACACATACTTAGGTTCTTAAAACTTCTATACAAATTCCTTTCTTCTAATTATTTTGTACTTAGACCTACCTATTGTCTTACCTAAAACCAATCTTTTGCTTATTCGTGTTTGTTTATATTCATGGATTTATTTTAGGTTTGGGATTCATGCCCATAGGATGAGGCAAAAGTGCAATACAAATTCTTATTTTTGAGATTATTTAGTGTATAAGCTAGAACAAAGAGCCACCATAAGGCATAAATCCTTGACCGGCAAATTGTGATCTTATGCATGAAAAAGGTTGGTTTTGCAGCTATTCATCAAGGAAACGAAGAAGTGTTTGGCCATGTTCAAGGTAGCAACAATGAAATATGATCCTTCATAAAATTCAATATCATACTATACATAATTAAAAATAATTGAAAAATGATGCTAGTGGCATGTTTTACAAGCCATGAAAAGCAAAACACTTCATGGTGTTTCACCTAGCAACAAAGGTTAAAATGCATCATGTAAAAATGGGTCCACTACATGAAATTAATGCAAATTAAGATATAGAATCTGTTATCATTGAAACACAGTTGTTTCAATTTTTTAACTTTCAATCAGGATATATGGTGATGCCACAAGAAGAAAACATGATTGCTAAATGTACCACAGGGCAGGCAGGGCACTCTGTGGTACATTTTGCTTTAACTAAAAATTCCATCCTGCAAGGTATAGTTTACCTGAATGGAAGTCCGGACGTTCCACAGCGGACATTATGCACTTGGTGGATCAGGTTCAGAATGCCCACATATGGGAAATAACCAGCTGCATCAATGATGTCTGACTACAGTCAACTAGAACTGACCAGCCCATTGCTTTGGAAAAACCAGTTTGTCTGCAAATTTTATTCCTCTTACGCATCTCTGCAAAATTTGTTTGGCAGCGGTGGCTTGTCTTCTCCAAGATGCTAAGATTGAGTAACACAGTCAAATCAAGCAATTGACTATATACATAGGCACTACCCTTTAATCTACTACTAGTGAGCACTGAGCATGGTCCCTTTTCAGCACATGTACTGACCTTGTTCCCACCAACTCATCCTAATAGCCATCCAACATTATTCAAGAAGTTAGAACATCCCATGGAAAACTCCATCAAAGCCTGCCTGTGGCAATACTGTCAATTCAGACAGCCAGACATTTGCAAATACCCATCGTGGCACGCTTTGCAGTCCCCACCTAACAAAGCTGAACAAAATGGAATGCCAAAAGACACAATCAGAGAATTTCTAGAGAAATGAAAAATCATGCGGTTAGCATCCTCCCCCTCTACCCATAAATTTAAATTCAATTCACTCCTGTAACTTAATAATTCTTTCTCTTTTTATGGCCCTCTCCTTGAGGATGGTCCCAATGCCCCTGATGAAAAGCCTCCTTCTCCAATTTCGATGACTATTTTACTACCATGTTGCACATAACCACTGATTGATGAAAGGCAAAATCTTCCTTCACATATCCAATCTGGATTGGCTAACACATAGCTCTTGACCATAAATCCCAGAACTATACTAGATGATACCAACAAAACAACCCCATTTGACCACCATAAGAGTACTTGCAGTTAGGAGTCAGTAAGGGACTCATTCTCATGGCCAACTACCGTAGAACTTTGTTCTTGCACTTTTTCCCATTTCATACATTGATGCTTTATTGATAATATCATTCACACCAGCCTTTAATACAAGAACTTCTCATACAATACCCTTCCCCCCCCCACAAACAACAATAACCTCACCTCTTCTCTGCCATTTTCTTGCACCAATGACTTAGAAAAAAATGCTTTCAGAGTTCTACAGCAGGCATTTCTCATACCGGTCACCCAAAGAAACAAATGGCTGGTAGGCCTTGACATATTAAGCATTCTTCAAAATCATATGTATAAATTGATGCTTTATCAATATCTCATCCATATCAATCACCCAAAAGAACAAACAAATCTAATCTTTACTAGACTACCACAAAAAATAAAAAATAAAAAGTTATTGGCCTCGACTTCCACAATAATGAACCTAATCCTTCTCCGCCCCATTTGCTTGCACCAACAACATTGAAAATAATGGCTTCAGTGTAGTTCCACCAGTTGCATTTTTTAATAACAAACTCAATAAACAATGCAATGAATTTCATGTGAAAATAAAAATGCACAGCTGCAGGACAAGATAGACAGATAGAGACTATCACTTAGATTGTCTTTTATGAATTCATAATGTCTGCAGGAAATTCAAATAATGGCTTTTTTGAATTCACATGATGGCCTAAGATAATGACGAAACTAGAAACGTAACTATTTCTGCTACCGAGTAACCAGTGTAAATAAAAATTTACCTCGCTAACTATCTTCTACTACACAAATTGAGAGACAACCTATAACCGATTCACTCAACATTACTCTCCCTCAGAGCCTCTCTCTAATCTGTATGTTCAACCTATAATCTACAGCTACGAGAGCATCAAAAGGCATTAACAAAACCTAAACAAACGCAGTAAAGTACCAAGAAGCATGACACCGCATGGAAACAAGTTCTTTCGGCTATAGCTCGTTGTCCTCCTCGTGCTCAAGCTCCTGAAAATACTTCAATGCACGAAACACGTCCCCCTTAGAATCCCTTACTCGCGCAACCAAGCCCTTGAAATCCTTCAAATAATACTTGATGTCCTTGTCCCTGCACCTGTCCATGGCCTCCTCTATTTCTCTGGACAAGCCCTCGAGTTCATCAGCCATTTCCAAACACTCCCTTATGTCGCCACAGCGAGCCCTGTGGCATAACAAGTCTTTGGCCAATATCTCTTGGAACCCAAATCTGGCGGATTCGAGCTCTTGGCTATAACCACGAAGCTGGGTCTTGAGCAAATGCCAAGCTTGGTCGTCGGGTTTTACTTCGAGCACAAAGTCTACAACTTTCATCTTGACCTTAAGGTCAAAGTAGCTAATCTTAACGCCGTTGCTCTCTCCGACGTGTTCTTGGGTTGACGGTTGAGAAATGAGGGGCTTTGGGTCGAAGCGCATCCGCGTGAAGAGTAATGCTGCTGTGGCTGTCGAGGCGATGGTGGGCAGGGTTATTCTGAGGAGGGACTTGAGGGTTTGGCAGAGTGCGTGTTTGGGGTTCTGGGTGGTTCTGTGAAGTGGGTCCGGCGATGATGATGATGATGATGGTGATGATGAGGCTCTGGCCGGTGCTGATGATGATGACGATGATGGCGTTGGGGCTGTGAGGAAGAGAGAAGATATGGGCTCCGGGAATGACGGACGGCGGTGATTGAGTGAGAGGTGTAGGGTTTGATGACAGTTGTGCAGTCTAGCAAGAGACTCCATTTTCAGAGAGAGAGAGAGAGAGAGAGAGGGAGAGAGAGACTGAAGCCTTAGGGGAAGACGTATTCAATTCAAAACCCTGGAAACGAGCTCCCCCCAACACCCCCCTCCCCCACCAAAAAAAAAAAAAACAAACAAACAAACAAACTGGTAATTGGGACACAAAGAGGGGTGGGCCTTTGTGATTTGGAGTGGGCTTGGGCTTTTTGTGTGTCTCAACAAAGAAGTGGCTCACTGATCTTACTGGCCCGCTCGAGTTTGTAAAGGAAAAAAGATTTTTTATAAATTGAGTCGTAAAAAATTCTTTTAATATAATCTCTAAAAATACTGTGTATTTTCCGTTTCAAATTTATGTGATAATTATAAAGAAAAAAAAAATCAAATGTAGTCCTTAGATTTTCATGTGATTTTTATATAATTTATAGATTTTCAATTTTAATAATTAAAACCTTACGATCGGAAGAAATTCCTCCGACTTAATTGAAACAAAAAATTTATCTTATAAAAGTATTGGGTCCAAAAAATTCAATGAATTTGTATGCAAAATATGCAACATTAAATTCATCAAAAACTAATGGAATTGGTAAATTAGATAATTGGTATGTTTGTGAGATTTGGGTGGTGGTTGTTACCATTTTTGTTCCTGTAAATTGGGCCCCATGATGGGTGGGTTGGTGCGAGAGAGTGACACTGCCAGCCATGACTGCAATTCGGAGCCACCCGCCACTCCCACCAACCCCAACCGGGTCGATTTTGCCAACAGGCAACAACCCATTTAAATAATTCACCAACCACGAAGTACAACATTTCCAGCACAACGTACAATCGCTCATAGCACAGAACAAGGGACACTTTCAGTGTCTTTTCCCACGTTTATGGTGGCCATCTTTTGGTTGGTAAACCCTCCCCCCTCCGGAGAGTCAATCTAACAACACCCATTGCACCAAAAGCCCCCAATTCTCAGCAAACCCATTATAGAAAGCGAGAGAGCAACTGGAAGAGAGAGCCAGAGAGAGAGAGAGAGAGAGAGAGAGATGGCTCAAGTAAGCAAAATCTGCAGTGGAGGAGCTCATAGCACCCAAATTTTTCACAACAATCCCAAACCCCACAAGCACAATTCTCTGAATTCTCTTAATTTCAGGCCACAGTTCTTGGCCTCACCAAATTCTTGGACTTTGAAGCACAAGAATGTGAGCTTGGTGGGTAGTCGTCGAGCTGGTGCGGTTAGGGTTTCGGCTTCGGTTGCCGCAGCAGAGAAGCCGTCAACGGTACCGGAGATCGTGTTGCAACCCATCAAAGAGATCTCCGGTGCTATCACGCTGCCGGGGTCCAAATCGCTGTCGAATCGGATTCTGCTTCTGGCTGCTCTCTCTGAGGTATACAATCAATTGAGTTCTTGAGGGTAACTCTAGTTTTCTTGTACTGTAGTGGAGGAACTTGGTTTGGGTATATCTGGGTTTTTTCGGTTCCCTAGATAGTGCAGGAAAATGCAGGAGAGTTTGAAAATTTGATCGCATTTTAGGTTCTTTAATCAGTTAATATGTGTATGTCATTTTCTAGCTTATGAGCCTAATATGAGAATTATGGAAGAACGCGATTTGTGGTGATGATGATTTCTGGTATTTGGATTTTAAATGGGATTGAAAGGACATCCGTTTTGGTTTGAGAATAGGCATTTGGTTTGGTATCTTTGTTGCACACTTGTACTTTTCACTAAGTTCCTGTTTGGACTTGGAAACAAGGGAGAAAAGAGAAGAGAATTGCAAAGTTTTTTTTTCTGGGCTAATTTGAATTCTTGTCATATAAACTGCGCTTGGATCATAATAAAATATGGTTATAGAAAGTATTGGGAATTATTAGTATTAGAAGCATGCACTTTCTTTCGCAAGCTATAGTATATATAGATTTGTTTTGGGTAGTTGTAATTTGTGGTGTATGTTCTTCAATTATTGGAAATGAATTGATATCTGTTTGCTTGCTGAGAGAATAACTGTTAAAACGATAAAAAAAAAAAAAAAAAAAAAGAGACGGTTTGTCGTTCAAGTTTTAATTCACAACTTCAACTTCAACTTAAAAAGATTTCACGTTTGATTGCCAAATTTCTCATTTGGTATTTTTTCATTTTAAATGGTTATTTTGACTGGTAAGTTTAGATTCCAAAGAATGTCTCTGTGCTTGGTTCCCTCTAATGTAAGGGCTTCAGAGTAATAGAACTGGTTTTAAATACATTATTAATTTCCTGGGAAGATCTACGGTAAAATGTGGCATGGAACTTCCTCCAAAGTTTGTAGTTTTTGTTTTGGTGATTTATGTTTGGTAACTGTTTAGATGAAAAAGGAAAGGGTCATAAAGTAATTGATTTGTTTTGTGCTTTTTTTTTCTTCATGTTTTCATTCTTAACTTAGTGCAAGTCTCTTGGCAGTTGTTAATTGTTGTCTTTACTTATTCTCCAGGGAACAACTGTGGTAGACAACTTGTTAAATAGTGATGATGTTCATTACATGCTTGGTGCATTAAGAACCCTTGGGCTACGTGTAGCAGAGGACAAGACAATTAAAAGAGCAATTGTGGAAGGTTGTGGTGGTCTGTTTCCAGTGGGCAAAGAATCAAGGGAAGAAATTCAACTTTTCCTTGGAAATGCAGGAACAGCAATGCGTCCATTGACAGCTGCAGTTACTGCAGCTGGGGGAAATTCAAGGTATGTCTGGTTTTTCTTTTTGAACAAAATTGTTTTGGAAATACGAAATACGAAATTCCTGCCCTACCAGCAGGATTGCTGCTATGTAGTCTCTATAAAATCTGGCTCTTACTTTCACACTACACTTATTTTTCCTGATTAACCTGGAAAACTGGATTGATTCTTATTTGTTGGCACTATAATGTCTATGGTGTTGAAGTTATTGCTATGTTCGTTTTTGTATATAACTTAAACAAAGTACAAAGTATGCAATATTGCCTCTTCCATAGAGTTGGCATATACATAAGAATTAAGGACTTCTATATGATGGCAACTGTCTAGAATGGATCATAAGCTTTTTTGAGTTTTATCGTTGTTAGGGAATATTGTTATTTGGATCAATTGGCCTCTTTTCTTCTTTTGTTACTTTTCAGAGGCATGTGACAATTTAGTTGCATTCTCAAAGGCTAACTTTTGAATAGATTCTGCAAGAGGGTTGCATCACCAGGGGTGTCTTCTCCTTAATTCCACTAAGTTCTTCTGGAGCCATCCAGTTACATGTTCTGTGTCTTTTACTGTTATTACATCCTAAATTGACCCTTTGTACTATTTAATACATTTCAGCTACATACTTGATGGCGTGCCCCGAATGAGAGAGAGACCCATTGAGGATTTAGTTACTGGTCTTAAGCAGCTTGGTGCTGATGTTGATTGTTTTCTTGGCACAAAATGCCCCCCTGTGCGTGTAATTGGAAAGGGGGGTCTTCCAGGGGGTAAGGTGAGGTGACATTTTATAATGTGTAATTGGTGGATTAATGGATTGAAAATATTGTTGTTTCTCATTCCAACATGTCTTCTAATTTTTATAGAATTCTTGCATCAATATTTACTGCCAAAGGTATAAAAGTAACCATGGGAACCCAGCTTTAAGTTTAATGTGTTGAGAAACATTAGGATGCATAACCACAGTGATATTTCAACTAGTGATTTTACCTTTTGTGTGGAAGAATGGACTTAAATGGGTTTGTAACCTGGTGCGTTGTGGCTTTGGTTGCTTGGACAGCCTTTTGAAGCTCTAGGGTGTCAATCGTCTATGTATAGAAATATGAAAGAATTGAACTTTGTTCAGTTAAAATTAGAAAATGGATTTCAGGTATAAATTTCAGCTCACCTATCATCCATTGGCTTTTCTAGGAAAGGGACTTGTATTCTTTAATTCAATTGCTGGAAAATAAAAGTCTTGATATGATTGTTCATGTTTCTTATTTTTTATTTTCCTCAAATGTTTCTTGATTTTGAAACTTGAAACATTTATTCAAATATTATTCTTCAAGTTCTGGCTCTGCCATTGATTTTGCCTCCTAGTTTCTTATGTGAAGGAAAATTTTGAACCAAGCCTGTGGATTATTGTTGTTGGCCAAGATTGAGCAAACTTGATCATTTTTATTTATGTGCTATGTGTCTTCATTTGCAGGTGGAGCTCTCTGGATCAATTAGTAGTCAATACTTGACTGCTTTGCTTTTGGCTTCTCCTTTGGCTCTTGGAGACGTAGAGATTCAGATAATTGACAAACTGATTTCCATTCCATATGTTGAGATGACTTTGAAGTTGATGGAACGCTTTGGAGTCACTGTAGAACACACTGATAGCTGGGATCGGTTCTTGGTCCGAGGAGGTCAAAAGTACAAGTAGGTTTCTCTAACATAGAATTGCAGCAGTTTGTGAGATCTGGTCATTCTGAGAGTAATTATATGATTATTAGGTCTCCTGGAAATGCTTTTGTCGAAGGTGATGCTTCAAGTGCTAGTTACTTCCTAGCTGGTGCAGCAGTCACTGGTGGGACAGTTACTGTTGAAGGTTGTGGGACAAGCAGTTTGCAGGTAATTCCCTCATGCCAATAAAGAAACTTGCAACCTATTCACATCCTTAATTACTTACATGGGACACAAAGTCTCTTAGTTTGAATCTATTCTATGTTTTGGATGAGTCTAGCCGATACATCTGTATTACATATGTTAGGAATATTCTTACCATTATTTTCCATTAATTAAGGGGGATGTAAAATTCGCTGAAGTTCTTGAGAAGATGGGTGCTAAAGTTACCTGGACAGAGAACAGTGTAACCGTCACTGGACCACCACGAGATTCTTCCAGAAGAAAGCACCTGCGAGCTATTGATGTCAATATGAACAAAATGCCGGATGTTGCTATGACTCTTGCTGTTGTTGCCCTTTTTGCTGATGGACCCACTGCCATAAGAGACGGTAGGTTGGTCTTTTTGTAGTAGAGAAAAATGAAAATGAATTTTGGCCTCTAGTTGTTTATAAGTGGCATTATAGATAAATGTTTAGAACCTTTTTTCCATTTGCCCTGCCAATTCATGATTTTTTGTCGGGCACTTTGAAATTGAACTGGTGATTACCATTTGGCTGGTCCTGAGCAATGGGAATTTGGTCCAATATTTTAAATTGTGAAAGATGGGTGGCAGATCAAGCCATATGAGAAAATGGTGTTAGAAGTCAACCCAACTACACAAAGTGGAATTTTCCCATTTCTTGGTCCCTGCACTTCACTGCTGTTGCAGACACCATTGACAGTGACTAATGGCCACCATATGGTGCGCTCTCACCTTCATATAAGTAGCAATGAAGTGTTTTTTTTTCCTAGTGGGGCCAGGGTTCATATTTCATATCAAATTTGATTCTTAAATGCTCATTGGATTTATATCACACACATCTTTTGAGATTTACATTATTGTATCAAACACCAACTTGGATCTCTTGGTTTACCTATTTTTTTAGTGGCAAGTTGGAGAGTGAAAGAGACAGAAAGGATGATTGCCATTTGCACAGAACTAAGGAAGGCAAGTTTCTTGTAGCCTCCTGTACATCTGAAATCCCTTCACCATACTTTTTTTCCTACTAACATATATAGGCTTGATATTTCAGCTGGGAGCAACAGTTGAAGAAGGACCTGATTACTGTGTGATCACACCGCCGGAGAATCTCAATGTGACGGCTATCGACACTTATGACGATCACAGAATGGCTATGGCATTCTCACTTGCTGCCTGTGGAGATGTTCCTGTCACCATCAACGACCCCGGTTGCACCCGTAAAACATTCCCAGACTACTTTGAAGTCCTCCAGAGATTTACAAAGCATTGAACAGCTCTTTTAAATAAATGCTTAGAAGAAAAAAATAATGCCCTTCCCTGCAGCCAAAGCATCAGGGAGCCAACTCCTCCCTATTTTTCTATACTGCCTTGTAGTTTTTGATAATTATATTTGCAAGTTGAGCTTCTTTTATTAGTGTTTTGTTTTGGGGTAAGTAAAGCTGAGCTTCTTGTTTGTAAGACTGTAATTTAATGCCTACTTGATGCACTCTCTCTCTCTCTCTCTCTCTCTCTCTCCGTGGCAAAGCTTCACATGATTCTTCTTATCTCTTTTGTATTTTTCTTTTGTTCTTTACTTCATGCCGCCAATAACCTTTGCCCTAAATGGGTTTTGCCGCTCGATTCCATTTAAGGGCCACTGGGGTAGGGCAGTGACGTAGCGGAAGACTAAGGTAACTAATCAAAGAGCAGCGTCTTTGATTCTGCAAGGAGAAGCGTCTTCGTCTTCTACCCAAAAGATAAAACAAGCCCGCAGGCTAAGAAAAAAATAAAACTCCGCAGAGTATTTGAGAGAGAATTCTCTGATTTGATTATAATTCAATTGATTGAGTTTTACATAATAGGCAAGCCTATTTATAGAAGAGAAATCCTTGGAGAAAAAGTAAACCTACTTCTAGTAGAGAAAGTAAATCTAATCTTAGTAGGAAAGTAAACATAATCCTAGTAGGGAAAGTAAACATAATTCTAATTAGGAAAAGTAAATATACTCCTAGTAGGGAAAGGATTAAAAGTAAACTATTTATTCTTGGGGGTGGGGACACACATGTCCTACATCAGTCTCCCCTTCTTGAAAAGAACTCGTCCTCGAGTTAAGTTCTGACTCTTCTGGTGGAAAATATTCAAAAATGTCTGCCACGTTGAATGTTGAGGATATCGCCATTTCTTCTGGAAGATCGATGACATATGCATTGTCGTTAATCTTTTTTTAGTACCTTGCATGGACCATACTTCTTATTCCTCAGCTTTCCAGAAGTACCAGTTGGCAGTCGCCCCTTGCGTAGATACACCATCACAAGATCTCCTTCTTGAAAAATCTTCGATCGCCGACCCTTGTCTGCTGCCGTCTTGTACTTAGCATAGGATTCTTCCATATGCTGACGAACTCCCTCTTGGGTAGCTTTCACCCGTTCTGCTAAATGCTCCGCTGCCACACTTGCACCGGGTAGCTTAGGTAAAGTTGCAAGATCTACTGCAAGTCTCAGAGTTCTTCCATAGACGACTTCAAATGGTGCCTTCCCAGTAGATCGATTCACCATGTTATTGTAGGCGAACTCAGCCTGAGCTAAAGCCAAGTCCCACTGCTTCGGTTTGTCACCTGCAATACATCGAAGTAAATTACCTAGAGTTCGATTAACAACTTCTGTCTGCCCGTCCGTCTGCGGATGGCTCGTGCTACTAAAGTTCAATGCTGTGTCGAACCGCCTCCATAATGTTCGCCAAAAGTGAGACAAGAACTTGGTGTCTCGGTCAGAAGTGATAGACTTTGGGACTCCATGCAATCGAACCACCTCTCGGAAGAATAGATTGGCCACTTGAACTGCATCAGATGTTTTCTTGCAAGCAACAAAGTGAGCCATTTTGGAAAATCTATCCACAATTACCATTATAGAATCTGCTCCTCGTTGGGTTCTCGGGAGACCCAATACAAAATCCATGGATACATCTTCCCACGATGCTTCTGGTATTGGTAGAGGCATGTATAATCCCGTATTTTGGGTTTGCCCCTTGGCGACCTGACAAGTCTGGCATCGTCGGACAAAATTACCTACTTCTTTCTTCAGTTGCGGCCAGTAATACCGTTCCTCTACCAGAGCAATAGTCTTGTCTCTTCCCAGATGACCACCCAAACCTCCAGCATGTAATTCTCGGATTATTTGTTCCCGTAAGGAACTCCTCGGAATGCACAGCCGATTCCCACGAAATAAATACCCCTCCTGAATATGTATCTCAGAAATTGGTTGCCCCGCCTTGCAATGCTTCCAGGTTTTACCAAAATCTTCATCTTCCTCATATAACTCCTTTAGGCACTCGAATCCAGTCACTTCAGCTTTCATGGTGATCAGCAGGGTAGCTCGGCGGCTTAAAGCGTCAGCTACACGATTTAGTTTTCCCGACTTATGCTTGAGAGAAAAAGTGAACCGTTGGATGTAAGAAACCCACCGAGCATGCATCCGATTCAAATTCTTTTGACTATTGATGAACTTTAATGCTTGATGGTCGGTATAGAGGACAAACTCTCGTTGGATCAGGTAGTGCTCCCACACCTTGAGGGCTCTCAAGACAGCATAAAGCTCCAACTCATATGTTGACCACTTCTGTCTTGCTTCTCCGAGCTTCTCACTAAAAAATTCTACGGGCTTCCCTTCTTGAGATAACACAGCTCCTATCCCGACGATTGATGCATCACATTCAACTTCAAACAGCTTGTCAAAGTCAGGTAAGGCAAGTACAGGTGCTGTGCATAGCTTTTCTTTGATGATTGAGAAACTTCGCTCAGCTTCTTCACCCCAATTGAATTTTCCTTTCTTCATACACTCGGTGATCGGTGCTACAATACTGCTGAAATTCCGAACGAACCTTCTATAGAAAGTTGCTAACCCATGGAAACTTCTTACTTCTCCCACTGACTTGGGTGTGGGCCATTCTCGGATTGCTCTCACCTTCTCTTCATCCACTCGGATTCCATCGGTACCGACTACAAATCCGAGGAAGAGTAACTGATCCATCATGAAACTACACTTCTTTAAGTTGATAAACAACTTATTTTCACGGAGAACCTCCAACACTTTCCTCACGTGATCCATGTGATCCACCGGGTTGCGACTATAGATAAGAATATCATCGAAATAGACAACGACAAATTTTCCAATAAAAGGTTTCAGTACCTGATTCATGAGTCGCATGAAAGTGCTTGGTGCATTCGAAAGGCCGAAAGGCATCACCATCCATTCATAAAGCCCCTCTTTAGTCTTGAACGCGGTTTTCCATTCATCTCCCGGTCGTATACGGATTTGGTGATATCCACTCCTCAAGTCAATCTTCGAAAAAATCTTAGCCCCAGATAGCATATCAAACATGTCACCTATTCGGGGAATTGGAAACCGATACTTGACCGTGATCTTGTTTATTGCCCGGCTATCCACGCACATTCGCCAACTCCCATCTTTTTTCGGTACAAGTAGGGCCGGTACTGCGCATGGACTCATACTCTCTCGCAAGTGTCCCTTCCGAATTAACCCCTCTACCTGCTCTTGCAAAATAGCATTCTCCTTTGGGCTCATTCGATAATGTGGCAAGTTCGGGAGACTTGCGCCCGGCACTAAGTCAATATAGTGCTGGATATCTCTCATGGGCGGCAGTCCTTCGGGCATCTCTTCAGGCATGATGTCTTGGAATTCTTGTAACATCGGTCGCATTATCTCAGGAACTTCTTGTGAGACGGAGCCCGGGGTTCCCTTGGTCACCAATGCTATGATGTCTCGGGCCTCCTTAACTTCTTCTATAAATTCTGATCCAGTGGATAGGAGGACCGGCTTTCCCTTAGAATAAGTAGAATTTTCGACTTCCTGTAAAGGTCGAAATGTTATCTTCCGACCATCCCAAAAGATAGTGTAGACATTGGCTCTTCCTTGCTGCTGGGCATTCACGTCAAACTGCCACGGTCTTTCCAGGATTAAGTGGCATGCATCCATCTCGACAACATCACACAAAATAGAATCCGAGTAATGCTTACCAATCGAAAATGTGAAACAACATCTCTCGGTTACTAGTGTCTCGGTCCCCCGCTTGATCCATCCGATCTTATATGGAGTTGGGTGCTTCTCAGTTTTCAAACCCAACTTTGAAACCATCTCCTTCGACACTACGTTCTCCCCGCTACCACTATCAATAATCACATCACATACTCTTTGGTTGACTGTGCAGCGAGTACGAAAAATCTTGTGCCTTTGAGATTGATCCTCTTGCCTCGGTGTCAAGAGTAAACGTTGAATTACTAAGGATCGGGAAAGTGGGATTCCCTCATCAGTGTCAGCCAACTCCTCTTCTTCATACTCGGGTGTATCAATATCTCCATTCTCGGACCCTCCCTCTGGCTCAGGTTCGATCAAGTTTACCATCTGCCTCCGGGGACATTGATGCGACCTATGTCCCGGTTGGTTGCATTTGAAACATTTGTCTAGATTGGGCCGTGCGTATGGATTGTTGGCTGGTTGTCTCGAGGTGCTTGAACTGCTACTGGCTCCTTTTCCCGTGGAAGTCACTGGTTGACTTGGTGTGACAGTCGGGACTAGAGGTTGTTTTCCTCGACCCTGCGTTGGTCTCGTCGAATCGCTCGGGTTTCGCTCCCAGGTTGTTGCTTTAGGCCTCTCCAGTTGCTTCTCTGCTCGGGTTGCCAAACTAATTGCCTCATTCAAAGTAAAGACAGGATGCATAGAAACCTTATCTTGTATTGCCACACGCAGTCCACCAATAAACCTTGCAACTTGTTGATCCTCTATCTCCATGAGATCATTCCGAGCAGATAGGCGATAGAAATCATCAACATACGCCTGGATGGTCCGACCTCCTTGTCGACACTCTTGGTATTGTTGGAATAGCCGTTGCTCAAAGTCCGGTGGTAAAAAACGTGCTTTGAGTAGCCGCTTCATCTTCAACCATGAAGTTACAGGTCTCTTCCCTTGTCGGGCTCGGGAAATCTGTAATTTTTCCCACCAAGCAGAAGCTCCTCCCTTGAACTTGTATGCCACTAACTTCACCTTGCGATCCTCGCGAATACTCATATAATCAAAGAACCTCTCTACTTCCATCACCCAATCTAAGAAATCTTCGATTTGAAGATGCCCGTTGAATGATGGGAGATCAATCTTCATTCGGTATTCGTGGGATTCCTCCCTACCAAGATCCTGACGTCTGGGTTGCTCTCCATATGCATCCCGTAGCCAGCGCCGTCATAGACATTCCCCATATGGCCAGCTCTACCGCGCTCATAACCTCTGAAGCCTGTGCCACCACGACCGACTCCTCTACGTAATTCTCCCCTTCGATCTACCTCAATGTCCCGTCCGAATACTCCTTCAGCGAAGTCTTCATCGTCACTAGGATCGTCATAGGCCGGTGGTCGGTTTATGGGTGCAAGTGGTTGATGAGGAATAGGCCTTACTCGGATCCCATCGTCATCATGGGCATCATTGTCCCTGTGATTACGATTAGGACCTATGTGCATGCGCTCTATCATCTCCCGCATCTGGCGCATCTCCTGTCGTATCTCCTGTTGCATCGTTTGCTGGATCTGCTGGAGCTCTTGGAATTCGGCTCTCCAAGGAGCCTCCCTGTCACGAGCAGCGTCGTTAAGGGAATCGTCACCGTTGCGCTGATTGGTCATGATCAGGATAAAGCCTGCTCTGATACCAACTGACGTAGCGGAAGACTAAGGTAACTAATCAAAGAGCAGCGTCTTTGATTCTGCAAGGAGAAGCGTCTTCGTCTTCTACCCAAAAGATAAAACAAGCCCGCAGGCTAAGAAAAAATAAAACTCCGCAGAGTATTTGAGAGAGAATTCTCTGATTTGATTATAATTCAATGAGTTCCGTTTTACATAATAAGCAAGCCTATTTATAGAAAATAAATACTTGTAGAGAAAGTAA
>NC_081547.1:24596654-24626992 GCF_901000735.1 Corylus avellana
ATCCTAGTAGGAAAAGTAAACATAATTTTAATTAGGAAAAGTAAATATACTCCTAGTAGGGAAAGGATTAAAAGTAAACTATTTATTCTTGGGGGTGGGGACACACATGTCCTACATCAGGCAGGGTCCATAACGATTTAAAAACAAGCAAAATTATCTCCACTAAGAGAGAACTTAACTTTCTTTCAGGAGAAAGAAAACAAGGGAAATCATTACTGAGAAAATGGCAATGGATTTTTCTCTATTCCATCAATCTTTATGGGTGAACTCTCATAAACACCTCTTTATGAAAAAAAGGGTAAGTTTAGCCCTAACCAAAAACTATACAGCTGCTTATGCTTTAATGGCGCCCCCATTGTGGGTCTATTATTTTATGAGGCTAAACGTGAGTGTAATATTCCTTCTTCATTATCCAAATATGTGCAGATTTATAAAATCATTTATCCAAGTCAAGCTTACATGAACTCACATGGGGACGGTGGGAGTTGGGATGAATTTATTTTCTTTAAAAAAAAAAAAAAAAAAAACGTTTGACAATCATTTCTCTTTTTTCTTTTTCTTATATATATATATTCTTCATATTAACAAATAACTTTCTTCACTGTTTTATAACAAAAAAAATTCAAAATTTATTTCACCTCTATGTCACCTCAACCCATTCTTTTTTTCTTTTTCTCATCTCAAAAAGAGTAATCTATCCTATAGAATACTTGCAGGATATTACACCATTTATTACAAGTCTATAAGTTTTTTACAAACTAACGTGACATTTCAGTACTACTTACAATGTCATCCACTAAAATATAAACTGTCACATGACACTTATTACGTTTACAAACTGACATGACAGTCTACGTAACACTTACCATGTCAGCTATTAAAATCTGAATTGTCACATTATTGTCCATGTAACGCTTGTTTTCATAAATATATAAACTATCACATAAACTCTAAAGAGAATTGAAACAAAAGTTGTAACATTAGCCTAAGGGCCTAAGAGGACTACAAAGTTTCTAGAACTCAAAACAAACCAATCAAAGAGGAAGGAAGCCATCATCCTTCCGTTGAATGGGTTGAATTGGACATGGTCAATGGAGCAACTTATTCATGATTCATCCATTGACTCATATAAGCCTCTACATATGAGGTGGTATTCCTTTGACTCATCACATATATTTGTCTATTGGATTAGTGGTGCACATTAATACAATGATGAGTAAATAGTAGGGAATGTGGGGGCACAAATGGGTATTATTTTCTTCAACATCACTCTTCTTTCATAAGAAGAAAACTTTCTTTGTGCTTTTGATCCTAGGATATAATTTATCTCTACACGCACCTACCCACATGGTGCTTTGCTTCCTTTTGCTTCCATCTCAAGTTTGTCTTCCACTTTTAAGTATCTCACTAAGTGTCAATCCTAAAGCAATAAGCCCCACCTCTCTCTCTCTACACACACAATCAACAAAATATTAAGAGATAAGAAAAAAAAAATTCAAATTTTTAGTTTTGATTATTAATTCAAATGAGTTTATTTGTTAAGTTATTATCCAATTAATCAACACTATGTCACATTAGAGTAACTTGTCTGACACATTATTCATGTGGACAATACGAGGGATATAAATGAGATTTTAAACACGCAAGATGGATTGTTTAGGCATAAATCGAAAAATATTTACATTAGTAACTGCAAAAACCCTTATTTTAGTTATGAATAGCTGCAGAAATACTATATTAAGGTGGAGTTTTCACATACTCTAATCATAATCATCAGAAATCTAAATTGACTGAACCAAAATGAAAGCCCCAAATTCCCACCAGTCTCTCACACCTTCCAATGGTGGGAAAGCAGTAAACCCCATTCATAAATTCATAAATAAATAGCCTCAAAATCTCATCCATACCATTTCCTAAGGCTACGAATCTCAGCACCACCACCCACAACTCACTTCACAAATCCCAAACTATAAACAACTCCCATGCAAGATTTCCTTGAATAAAGGGGGGAATATGAATTTGAAGGCCCCAATTTCAAAGCCTCCCAACCAATCAAACAAAGAACATGTAGACATAAACAAAGATTTTACTCTCCCACTTGCTTTTTTTTTTCTTCACCTAACTGAAAAGGTTTTGATTTTCTTTTTCTTTTTTCTTTTTGAGTCAAATTGAAGATCCTTAATTACTTTTTTTAGCTTATCTTGATAGTTTGCTTAACCAAAATCAAAGTTTGCATTTTTTTTCAACGGAACTATAAAAGCTTAAAAGAAAGCCCAGCACAAGCACAAGCATCAGCACCAACAACAACAACAACCCGTGCCTCCAAGAAACCAGAAAGATTCCCCCATAAACAAAAGAAGAGGCTTAAAGGAACACCAACAGCAAGCAAGCGAAAACCCCTCTTTTTCCCCTTCTCACTTTCTTTATCTTCCAACACCACCACTACCACGAGAAATCTTCCTTGAACCCTAACCCAAATCCCAAAATCCCCAAAACCCACCAAAACAGAAATTTGGGTTCTCTTCCAAATCCTACATTTTCCCACATTTTCCCGAGAAAATGTCACAGCTGAAGCCAATGTCTCACCTCGACAACATTCCCTCAACTCCAGGAAAATTCAAGATGGACAAATCCCCATACATTCACAGACTCCGCTTACATTCCTCTCTCGCCAAGCTCACCTTCTGGTCCGTTGTCTTCCTGGGCTTGATCTTCCTCTTCTTCTTCCGATCCCCTTCTTCTTCGCCCCAACAGTCCGATCCTTCTCGCCGCTCGCTCCGCACCTACAACTGGGGCGGACCCGCCTGGGAAAAACGGGTCCGCTCTTCCGCCCGGGTCCGTTCCCGCAACGGCGTCTCGGTGCTCGTCACTGGCGCCGCCGGCTTCGTCGGAACCCATGTATCCACGGCTCTCAAGCGCCGCGGGGACGGCGTACTCGGACTCGACAATTTCAACGACTACTACGATCCCTCCTTGAAGCGAGCTCGCCAAGCGCTTTTGGAGCGCACAGGCGTGTTCATTGTCGAGGGAGACATCAACGATTCCACGCTGCTGAGGAAGCTCTTCGAGGTCGTGGCGTTTACCCATGTGATGCACTTGGCTGCTCAGGCTGGAGTGAGGTATGCCATGGAAAATCCTGCCTCTTACGTGCATAGTAACATTGCTGGTCTTGTTAGTCTCTTAGAAGTTTGTAAATCCGCGAACCCACAGCCTGCAATCGTGTGGGCATCATCTAGTTCGGTCTATGGACTTAATACTAAGGTACCCTTTTCGGAGAGAGACCGGACTGACCAGCCTGCTAGCCTATATGCGGCTACTAAGAAGGCTGGTGAAGAAATTGCACATACTTACAATCATATATACGGTCTGTCGCTTACTGGGTTGAGGTTTTTCACGGTGTATGGTCCTTGGGGGAGACCCGATATGGCGTATTTCTTTTTCACGAAGGATATATTGAAAGGGAAGTCGATTCCGATCTTTGAAGCGTCTAATCATGGCACAGTTGCTAGGGACTTTACCTACATTGATGACATTGTGAAGGGGTGCTTGGCGGCATTGGATACAGCAGAGAAGAGCACCGGAAGTGGTGGGAAGAAGACCAGGCCGGCTCAATTGCGGGTTTTCAATTTGGGGAATACTTCACCTGTGCCTGTTTCGGATCTTGTTAGCATTTTGGAGAGGCTTTTGAAGGTGAAGGCCAAGAGACGTATCATGAAGTTGCCTCGAAATGGGGATGTTCAATTTACTCATGCAAATATCAGCTTGGCTCAGAGGGAGCTTGGGTATAAGCCTACAACAGATCTGCATACGGGTTTGAAGAAGTTTGTGCGGTGGTATCTCAATTACTATGCTGGTGGGAAGAAGGCCGCCGGCTGACAAATTCTTTCGATTGTGTGGTAGGATCCTTTGGATTCTGTTCATTATGATTCTTATGATTGTTTTTAACATTTCTATGTTCGATGCACGATTATCTTCTTTTCGTATATCTTAAGGTTGCCATATAACGAGGAACCTTGCGTCCTGCATTGAAGAAGTTTTGTGGTTGGTGGACATTGTTTTGTTGGGCACCTTCTAAGCTGTATCAAAGAAAACCAGAACCATCTTTTTCGTTCTCTGGAAATGTAATTGTTGTAGTTTCGGCCTTGTAGAATTCACGACTGATAGAGCATATGCTGATTGGTGGACATGTATCATTGTTATGCAAGTTAATAAAAAATCACACGATTAGTTTGGTCTTTCTGTTTGGTTATTTAATGAATTACCTTTGACTTTAATGTAATGCATAATTTATTTGTCATAAGAAGGCTTCTTGTATTAATGATGTCCACAAGATTAGCTGCATATTCTTATGGCTAATATTTTGACCTTGTCTATTTTTTGCTGCATAATTTTACCTTTTGAAACCAGCCCATTTTTGACATGTAGACTTAACTGCAGATGTCCACAACACATAACTTGTGCTTTGCTTTTCTAAGTAAATAGCAGATGCCCGAGCTTACCAGCAAATCATGTGTAAATAATGACAATGTTATGTAGATGCATACATAGATATAAATTTGATAAAAGGCTCTCAATTTATATCTTCTGGCAGAGTATTTTTTGTTTTTGAATCTCTGCATAATTGATTGTATAATTTGAAGAACTCATATATTAGAGATGAAGTTCTTTTTAAGCTGCGTTTAGAATTGAGTGCGAACAGTATTCTATGTATGGCTACAGTTGGAGTTATCCCTTTCTCCCAAGTTTAGGCGCTGTAGAGCAACAAGTAGAGATGGCTGAATTTCAGCTTCAGCACTTCTTGCAGATTTTTCTTTTTTGAAAGTTTAGTCCATGCTGTATTTGGTGCTTTTACCCCATTCCTGACAATAGGAACTCTAAGTTTGGTGCTCTTTCTGTATAATTCCTATTTCTCCATTTGATAAGCATTGACTTCATGTTTGGAATATTTGAGAGTTTCTTCCTTGAGCAATGCATTTAAAGCTCAAACTCTTTTATCTTGGTCATTTTGAGCATCAATTCAGACTGATGGTGGTGTGAGATATGCTGCTCTTTATCTAATTGATGCCTTTTAAGTCAATCTTGATGCACTTTGCCGTGCACTTTCTCTTTTGATACTTATCCCTATTTATTTATGGTCATGCCTCCAATTTTGGAAGACCTGAAAACCATAGCATCATTGTCATACCTGCCTGTGCCTGCAGTTATAATAATGTATGAGACTGTTTTGAAAAACTTTTGTATCCTTGGAAATTACATGAAACTTCCGGGTAACACTATAGTAGTCAAAATTTGGTATGCAGGTCTCGGCAAAGACAATATCTTGTAGGATTTGCCCAGTTGCCAAAATAGTTAAGCTCCTTTGTTTGCATAAGATAGGTGTGTGTGTATATATATATATATGCCCCTTAGTTTGCCAAACTTTGTTCTGTTTGTCACTAAATGTTTCTATCAACATAGAGATTCTTGGAAGTACTTTGATGTAATGATCTCTAGAAATTCAAAAGAATATCACACAGTTGATTTGAAGGTGGACATAAGTTTGAGAATATGCATGAAAAGCATGTTCTTAGTTTGTTTGTTTGTTTTTTTTTTTTTTTTAATATATATATAAATTCATCTCATAGTCGATGAAGATTCTTAGCAGTTCTTTAGGTGGAATATCTTGAGGTTTCGTATATTTCCTTTTGGTTAGCCATTGAACATATTCCTTTCTGTGTTTTTAGCGGTGCTTTGAATTTGAATTGTTTGTTAATATTTGTGTTTTGAAAAGAGAAAACAAAACACAAAAATACAAAAAACTTTAAAAAAAAATGAAGAAAATTAATAGGTGATATGGCTACTGTATTTATGCTGTGATTTGTTCTTGCTTGTCATATTTGCCACTTTGTCATTGCTTATGCCAATTGCCACATGCCTTCAATTTGGGCTTTACAGGTCTATGTTCCCCATTACCGGCCATAAATTGATAAAAGCTGCGAGTTCTGAATTATGCTTACACATGGGCATGGCTGCCTGTCGGAATCATATATATATATAATATATAATATATATATAGGATTGTGTTGCTTCAATTTCGGTGGTCAATGTCCTTTTGCCTGATGACGTCAACGTCATATGGCAACGTCTCGTAAAAAGTTGCATCTGTTACCAAATTTCAATTTACCATTTATTGCAGCCTTCAAACAAAACAAAGTCTAGATCTAGATCAGGCTCAGTTTATTTAATAAATAAGCCAAGTTTAAACATTAAATTTGGAAAAGACTATTCATAATTTGTATGGATCTTAATCCAATTTTGTTCCATCAACCCTCCTTTTGTACAAAAAGCAAATCCAATGTATAATTACTTATAATGATACATATTAACATATAGTACTTACATATGAGTACATTTACATATATATTATTAATATATGTTGTACATTATACTTATGCACTATACATTATAATATATTATTTACATAATGAGTATGCACTTCGTAAGTATATTAATTATATAACACTACTACTATTGGTATGTTAGCACCATAAAACCATATGCATTTAAATTTGATAAATTTTTATGCATATATATGTATTTTCATATTAAATTAATTTACTAAATGCTATAATTTTTTCTAAACATTCATATTGGATTATTTGCCTTTGATCCAACGCACCACAAAAAATTGATAAATGTGTGATATGTCACTAAAATTTTTTTTGGACCATAGACGTCAACACTTGCTATTGCCAAATGGCCCAAATATATACCACTTCCACCATGCCACTCTCCTGGTTTCCACACTTGCCACCACTTTCTTTTTTTTCCTCCAATACTTCTTCCACTTTTCACCAGAAAAAAGAAAGAGACGATGATGAAGATAAAAGAAGAAACTGGAAACAAGCAGGCAATTCCTTGATTCCACCAGATTCCCTTTCATGATCACCCTCAGAATTATAAAAGGACACTGATCTCATTTCCCACCCTAAGTATCTCTGATTTTCTCTTCCTTGGCCAAATCATTGGTCCTCCCTCATCTTCCATCCTCCTTCTGAGGGAGACAACCTGTGCTGATGCAAAGAAATTGACTACTTTCTATGTTTCTACAGTAGTTTAGGTCTCTCAGAAAGCAAGTGAACTTGGCCCCCCAACTTCCGATTAATCACCAATATGAAATAAACAAATAATATGACATGCATAGCTTTCAATAATAAACCTCAACCTGCTATTAATCTAAACTCCCTGTTATTACCAATAATATGACACGCACCATGGGCGTCTTTGCCAATAATAAGACTCATTGCATAGCCTTCAATAGGAAAATTGATTAAAAGACAAATCTTTCTCAAGTCTATTATGCAACAATGTTTTCAGTAGGAACACCTCTAGGAAAAGATAAGCGTATCATTTTTAACATGGCTAACTGCAAAAATGATGGAAAGGAATAATTATTATCCGCAGTATTAAGCCTCAATCTGCTATTGTAACCTCAACCTCAACACCGGGTTCAATGGTGATGGAAGTAATCTGCTTAACCACTTCGGGGGAGCTGTGAAGGTCAATCACTCGCTTATGCACTCGGAGTTCAAACCTGTCCCATGTGTTGGTTCCTGGCAATGAAACGAAGATTTCAAGACAAAAACCCAAAAGAAAAGGGAAAGAGATAAAAGGTAGTGCATTGGGATACGTTTTCATGCGTAAAATCAATAAAACTAGATAAAACAATCCGGAGACTTAGTCAAATGAACCAAGAAAACATTTATGAGAAAGAATAGAGTTTGATTTTTGAGCAAGACCTTCGCCACAGGGAGACTTTCTAGTAGTGATTTTAAGAACTTTAGTGGGTATCCTCACTGGTCCCTTCACTCTCAAACTCTTGTCCTTGGCACCACGAACAAGATCACCACACACTGTCACAGCCATAAACCTCAGCATATATTGAATAACATTAAAAGTTAAAAAAAAAAAATAATTATTTGAATGCACAAATAGATAATTCCAATCTGATCAGAACAATGACAGATATAAAAAAATGGAGCACCTTTCTCTAGATTCTTGACATTCTTTGAGGTGAGGGTGATCCTAATGCGGTTAATCTGATCCTGAGATTCCTCCAAACCAGCCTTACCGGGCTTCACTGCCGCATAAGCCATGATTTCTTTTTCTAATTTTGAGTCACTGATACTGCACTTAATTCAACATATTTGCTAAGTATTGTTTGTCACTTTAAGCAAAAGAGCTATTTTAGAGTACACATTAGCTACATGTATTAGCATCAACCTTTTTCTTTTTGGATAAGTCTAGTTTCAATCTTTTCAACAGAATAAAAGTTGCATAAAACTACAGATAAACATATTGTATATCTCATGGAAAAATGATTTGTCCTCGATTGGTAAAGATTTTCTTTTCCTTTTTTTTATTAAAGGGAACCTCGACAAGGCAGGCCCCACCCTACAAGTAAACCTCAAACCCGTGCACTGCACTCTCGGAAGTTTCCCTACACGGATTAGGGTAGATCGCTGGCTTTTTACACCAGGGGTGTGGCCTCGATGGGGAGTTTGCACTTAGCAAATCAAAAAACTTGGGATCTAAGGTGTGATACTCCCTAAATCACAAGCCTCGACCACAAGGTCAACCCCTCAAAATTATTGACAAACAATTTCAAACATAAAACACTTCAAAAAACTCAAAACATTTTATTTTCACCTTTATATCAAAACAAAACCATTATCCTACAATCTATTAAAAAAAAATAATAATAAAAAAATTTCAAAATAAAACATTTTCAAAAATAAAACTTTGAAACTGCACAACTCATAACGATATTTGCACCAAAAGAAAAGTGCCCAACAACCAACTCCACCTCTATCTCAATCTCTCATTCATCAGAATCAACTTATTTATGTATTTAGCACATTACTCCTAAGGCTGGCAAAACGGGTTGGCATGTCGGGTTCGTGTCAATTGAACCACAAACCCGTTTATGCTAACCCAAACACACACAGGTAACATGACCGACACGTGTAACCCATTTAGATAAACGTGTCGTGTCGGGTTACAAGCATGCAAGGACTTAAAGCGTGCAATCACAACTGTTGTGCAGAAGTGGTAACATCCAATGCTCACTGATCTGCCAACAGAAACTATGAATACCCTAGTACTTTTTTTATATATATAAGTAACAACAAAATTAATACAAAGAATATAAGAAGTTCGGTAAGCAGATTAGTCGACGGAGATCGGAAAGATCTCACGACAACCGGCCAGTAAACTTCTCTCCGATGTTTGATTTGGCTACAGCCGCTTTGGCAAATCAAGATCAAGGGTACTGAATCGAAGATGACACCCTTCCCTTGGTACATGTAGCCTCGCCCAATAAATCAATGGGATAGAACAAGAAGAATCTAATGAGAAAAGAGAGAGAGAGCGGCGACGATTGCTCTAGGAAGAGAGAATTGGAAGATACAAAAATCAAAACGAGCGAAGAGGAGTGTAAGTTCATTGAAGCGTATGGCATACAGAGCGAAAGAAAGATTGTTCGATGTCTTGTTGTTTGAATCATTAGGAAACAAAAACCTACATTCTCCTATGCCTTATACGAAACACAGGATTCAAAACTACATCTTTCTTTTATGCCATTCTTTCTCGATAGCCAAACAAAGTGCAAGTAACCTACATACACAGGGAAATTGAGAGGATTCAGTGGGCAAACCTGAGAGTGGAGGGGACGAACGACGGCGTATAAGCTTTCGAACTCTGAGGATAGCAGGGAAGGCACTACTAAACTCTTTCTGTGGAATTAGGGTTTCGTATTTATACACAAATAAGAAAATATATACATATTTACTATTTTTACCAAAACATACCCATACAATTTGTTCTTGTTAAAATGGAGCCCTCATTTTGTTTAAATATATATTTTTTGCCCGTTGACTTGAGAATCTTTACAAAATAACCCAGAAAGATGGTAGGAGTGTTTGTCAAACCATTCTTATTTTCGATTTTTTTTTTCTTTTTTTTTTTTTTGGAATAATAGTGGCCCCGTTTGCCAACAGCGCGGAACGGTACTGTAGCTAGAACGGTATTGTTCCAGCTACAGTACCATTCTCATATGTGCAGCAAAAAGTCTACGCAGTTTTTATTCACACTTCACACATTCCAACAAGTAATCAATGACAACCTAAAATTATATATATATTTTTCTTTTTTAAAATTATATATATATTTTTCTTTTTTAAAAAAAAAGAAAAAAAAATATTAAAAATCCTTTTAAAATTTGTCCTAGGTCGCTTTTGCATTAAATTTTTTTTTTTCTTAATAAAAAAAAAAAAAAAGAATTAGAGAGATCATAATTAAAATTATCCTCATATGGCGTATTAAAATCCACAATCAGTGGTGTCGTTAAAGAATAAAATAATAATAATAATTTTAATGCCCAAAAACGACACCGTTTTGGACTGAGTTGTTTTTTTTTTAAATTTTTTTTTAATTTTCTTTTTTTTTTTTAAGAAAAAAAAAATATATAATTTTAGGTTGTCATTGGATACTTGTTGGGGTGTATGAAGTATGAATGAAAACTGCGTAGATTTTTTGCTGCACATCTGAGAATGGTACTGTAGGTGGAACAGTACCGTTCCAACTACAGTGCCGTTTCGCGCTGTTGGCAAACGGGGCCAGTAAGAATGGATTAATGTAATATAAAAGTGAAAAGAATTTAAAATTTTTTATGAAAAAAGCGGAAGAAAATTGTTTGATAATTAAAGAAAAATAAGAATTGATTGATGTGATATAAAGAAGAAATGAGTTTTGAATTTTTTATAAGAGAAAAGTAAAAGAAAGTTATTTGATAATGTAAAAAAATTTATTGATTTTTTTATATAAAAGAAATAAAGGAAATAGAGCGGGTTGCTAAACGGGCTTGACATTTGATATTTTGCTTTACAAAATTCTTCAATTTTTTTTTTCTTTTTTCAATAAAAATTGATTCAATAACTTATGATTACTGCTATATCATTCCAATTATATGGGAATGTGATGAAAGTTATATATATATATATATTACGAAAGTATTATTTTCTTGTTCATATGGTTCCAGTATTATTTTCTTAAGTTTTCTCACTGCAAATTTTTTTGGTGAAGAGTTATGAATTATGTAAGTCAAAGATAAGTACAATATCTTCTATCCGATTTAATGATTGTTAATTCCAACAATCTACTCTAATGTTATCAATTTTCAAATCATCAATGTGAGAATGTCATGCAGTTTAGTAGCATTTGGGATTCTTGGGGTCAAGGTTTTTTTGGGCTCCATCAAAAAACAGGAAGAAAATGAAATGGGCCCTCTCTTTCGTGTTGTTGGGCTTGGTCTTGGTTTCTGGCTCGTGGGCTTCACCCAGGTAAGGTGCTTTCTCTTTTCATTACAATTTACAAGTCCCACACGGGAAAGAAGCAATGGAAACCCCACAATACAACGTATATAAAAAGGAGAGCTTATGCTCGATGCAAATCACGCAGCCGCGCGGTGAGCACAAAGCGAACTATTCTTTCGCCTTTTACTAAAGAATACCGTGTGCGCGCCGCAAATACGGCATACGCCAATTTTTGGAGGGTTCTTTCATTAAATGAGAGCCCCACAAGTCAGTCTAAATTTGTCTGGTTGCCACCCGCAGATTTTGTAGGAGCCGTAAGAACTCATTCGCTTTCAATCTCTACTCTAAGTCCCTTTGAAAATTTGAAATCTCCATCAAGGTCTATATAATGAATTCGTTCAACAGCTCACACCACGTGCAGTTGAACCACCCTCAAACGTCATAGGGTGGCCTCACCCCTAAGCTCAACTGCCACGTGCAAGCTCAAACCACGTGCAGTTGAACAACCCTCAACGTCATAGGGTGGCCTCACCCCTAAGCTCAACTGGGGTTTAACAGCCCACACCACGTGCAACTAAGCTCAAACCACCCCCAACGTCATAGGGTGGCCTCACCCCTAAGCTCAATTGGGATTCAACAGCCCACACTGCAACTGAACCACCCTAGAACCACTCCCAACGTCGTAGGGTGGCCCCACCCCTAAGCTCAACTGGGGTGATGGCTGACCACCTTAACTTTTTTATTATTTGATTTTAATTTTTTACTATTTCTTTTTTTTTTTTTTTTTTTTTGTTTATGAAAGTTAATTAATATTTTATTATATAAATTTGAATAGAACACGTGACGTGGTGTGAGGTGTGAACTAAACTGTTAAATGAAAATGGACGGCCACTAATGGGAGGGGATCCGGATCCCTCTATAATCACAACCTTCATGATATCAGTACCCGAGAATCCTACCAAAAATTGTCTTGTTTTTTAAAATACCCAACTCCTGCACTTTCACCAGTAGAGGCCCTCTTTGAGGTGTATTTATCACATAGAAATCGCTAGCTTTTGTTTGCCCTACCCCATTTTTCCTCTTCTATAGTAACCTTCACAGAAAAGGAGTGGCAGTACATTTTGGTTAGGAATCACTTGTTTGGCACATATCGGTAAATTTTTTCGACCACATTACTTATTATGGTCCCAAAGATAGGCCTTCAAGTGCATAATGCTACTTGGTTAGACCACATTTCAAAGTTGCAACAACTTAGGATAAAAACTAAGAAGCTAAATCATGCTCCAGATAGAGCCACTTTGACAAAGAATCATGCGAAAGATATCATTAGAAAAATATGGTATTACCTTAAATCAATATCATGTTCACACTTCCTTGCCAAAAAATAATGCGCCGCCCTCAAAAAAATTGGAGGAAAGATGTAAAAAGAGTATTGCAAGAGAAGAATTGAAGGTAGTCAAACATTTGTTGCAGGAAATTGGTATCCATATTCTGAGTTCCCACATCTTTTGAAATTCCACTTGCTGCCTGCAAAATTGAATCTAATACGAAGGATGGAAAGGCTAGTTGGCAGAGATGGCACCACCTCATTCCCTAACTTGAGTAAAATCGGTTTTTCCCCCAATAAAAAATCATATGAAGTTATTCAAAAATCATACTTTGTTCTCCCACTACTTAAGATGAGGCATAGCATATCTGACATGTTACCAGAGGAATTGAAGAAGTTCCAAGACTCTAGCATTAGGCGTTTCCTTGATCCCTTGAAATGGACAACCTGTATCCAGGACATAAAGTTAGACATGAGAGATAAAATCATGTTTAACGGCTTCGGCATCTCTTTGCTTCTTTTTTTGTTTTTAGTTTTGTTCCCTTCTCCTTTTGCAGGATCCAAATTAAACCACACTCCTATATTCGGCTGGTAATCAAGATCATAGGAAGTCATGTTCACATTACATACCTTAACATCTAAGGGCATGCCATGAAATTGACCTGCACCTTCGGGTGGCGTCCAATTGTATATAGCACAAGGTAAAAATAGTACTGAGGCACCTCCAATTTTTTCTAGAAAAGCTTGTGGTTTGGTAAATTTCGTTGTGTCAAAGGAAGGGTCCGACTTTATAACCCAGGCAAGAGCTAACTGATCTCCAAGCATTCTGGAAGCACTCATGTACTTTGAACTGTAGACTTTCAATACTTCTTGTAGAAAAACCTTTGCCCTGCATCCAACTTCACATCTTAATTTCCTTTTTGTGTTGCCAAGAAAATGTGAGGAACACGACAAAAAAAGAATGACAGGAAATAAAAGAAAAAGAGGAAACAACTTTCAGTCAATTCTGTTCATAGGAGGAAAAAGAAAGCAACAACAACAAAAAAAAAGCAACCAATGGTATCAATGGTGATGTGGAAACACATGTTGCAGGTGTCATTATGTGAGATGGAAGAGGTAGTCCTCCCACGTGGGGTACTAGTGGACAAGGTGCAAAAACAGCAGGATGGTGCTTGTGATCCACCCTCTCCACTGTTAATGGGGTAGAGATTTGTCCACTCAACAGAAAATTTCATTGAACCCTCTCTACTATGTCCTCACCACATTTTCTTCCTTTTTTCTTCTCAGAAATATGACCCTTACCAAAACATTTTTTTTTTTTTTTTGAATAATCAATATGATCGTTGTCTGAGCAGAATGGCAGAAAATGATCTATGCAACCGACTGATAAGGTTTTAAAAGGTTCAGATTTGAGCTTCCTCTATACATTTCTTCCTTTAGTTGCAACCAAACTGAGCATACAAGAACTAAAAGAAAGAAAATATAATGCAATTAATGCACCTTAAAATCCCATCAGGTGTACCCCTCACTGCTATAAATCCTGAATTCAAAGGTTGAGCTTTGTTGTTCCGGAAGGTGAGAGCCAGATGAAAATTTGGATAATCCCGAAATATCTGTCCTAGATCATTAACCATTGCTACATCTGAGTCAGTGAAGATGTAATGAGTGATATGCCCCTTGTTATGAGAAAGCTCCTCAAGCCTTGTTTCTAGAAAAGCCTGAATTACAGGGAAAAAATGACAGAACATGTCAAATTACAATATCGTGTACAGGATGGGAAAAAAACAGTAATTTCTTGTGCTTTAAAATTGTTTTATATACTAAAAAGAAGTCTTTAATGAGGTCTTGTTGCTGATAAAAACAATTACAGACCCACCAGATAAATAATGAAATGAGACTACGATATAGAAGGGACTTAGAGCACTCCCTGCCCTTTTGAAAATGAGAGAAGGAAAAAGTTATGAGTTACAACTTGCTCATTGGAATCACGAAATACTCATAAATATTGATACTGATATTTAGAACATATAGATCAGTCGATCAAAGGGAAACAATAGAAAGTTCAGGATCTTTTAATAAATGAATATTGCTCAAGAAGCATAGCTATTGACCAAAAACAGAAATGTTCAACCTAGTGTAAATGTAATGTGCTCTTACAATGTAAGACCTGATTCTTTGAAGCATCAACCTGTCTCGTGAATATTCACCTTGAATTGGATGGAAGGCAACCCTATTTCTGCGCATTTGAAGGTCAGATGCTGGGTCCGTAAGAATTATAATGTTGCTTTGAGGCATTGTCGTCTGAAAACATAACATATACATAAACATTTTGGAGTTCAGACACAATAGACCAAATTTGTTTTCCTGTAAAATCCATTGATATTAGACATTCTTTTTGCCTTAGAAGGATTGCTCCATAATCTGGAAAAAAAGAGACACAGGGTGGGGGAAGACATACAAGCTTTAACCCACTACTCTAAGCCCCCCAAAAAAAAAATCTCTAGTTTTTGTAACCATGAATCCAAAACCTGAATTTCATCCTTGGTAGAGATGGAAAATAGGAAAAATATTATAGCCAGATCTTTTCAATCCTTTTATGGAGTCATACAAGAAGAAGAAGAAAAATAAGTCTTGTAAAACCTTGATCTTCTATTACGAGCCTGTTAAAGGATATTAAAGAGTAATTTAAATAGTATAGCTTCATCTAAATTTAGCAAAGTTTCTGAGAAGTGTTGTCAATATGTGCTAGTCAAATGATATTGCTAGGGCTTTACTAAGAAATTACCTGAATGAAGTCAATGAAGACATTCAGTATGGCCATTGATCTCTCCACCTTACTATATGAAGTATTCCCAACAATGACCAAGTCTGATTTATCATCTACATGTATGTTCGGGGAAGAATTATAAATAGCAAAAACAGTGACAAAAGCAATATTTTCTCCGCCTCTGGATATGTGGGAGAAGAATGACTTGTTGAGAGCTTTGATACCTGCAATATATACATCAAACATGAAACACACGTAAATAACTACAACACAAAAGCAATAACCTAAATATAGGAATTGAAAGCAACATTTTCTAATCATTGCAAAAATCACAATATGATTTGACTACAGCAACAGCAATATTACAATATTTACAAGGAAATAGATGCCAACTATACATTACATTACTTTTTCCCTATATAAAGAACAGACAAATCTAAAAGAACGACATGCAAGTGTCCATAAGTCATAATTTCCTGTCTACAAGAATATTAATATTGAAGTAAGTCTGAACCGCCAATGAGTAAATCTCACAGCTAAATCAGCAACCAACCAAATCAAAGTCCAAGCATTAGCATGTTTCCTAAGATCTCAAGAAACTCCTGTAGTATGAAGACCATGTTTTAATAGAAGGACTATCACCAACTAGATGATTGAACAACTAATTAGGTGTCACATGTCAAAATTTATAGTTCAAAATGTAAAAGAAAAAAAAAAAAAAATCATATTCACAGTTATTTAATTTCTTAGATCAACAAATTGCAACTCTTTAGGGCGTATTACAAACCACTATATTATAACGAGAGACTGCAAGAACCTTCACATTGCAAACGGTTGGGCAAGCCTTGTCCAGCAGCAGGCCCAAGCACAAGATGATCAACTTTCTTGCTATGTTTCTTCTGTGGATATTCGACATTCGAGTTCTGATGCAATTCCATAACTGAAATTTGCAGCAAAAAGGTTCACTCTTATGCCTTGGCTAATATATAAACTGAAAAGAAAAACTATTAATGAAGTAGAAATAGAGAGAGGATCAATCACCAGAGAACAAATGAGGAAGGAAGAAAATGAGAGGAAGACAGAAGAGAAAACGGCGCCAGCCACTGAATACTCTCATGACTCAGAAACCTCTCTAGAGACACTTGCTGTCTCAGAGATCACTGCCCAGGCCAGAAGAAAACCCAAAGATCTGTAATACAAGGTCTTTATTTTACGCAAAAATGACCTTGTGCTTTGTCAGGACTGCACAATTAATGGAGAAACTATTAAAAAATGTTTATATTAATAATCTCATTTATAATAATAACCTAACAGAAGAAATCAACAAATTATACATTAAAGGTCAAGTACAACGATTTCTCATATGAATCGATTGCTAGGTTGCAAAAAGTGAAAATCACTGCCAACTTATAATGGGAAGGAACCCTTCTTTTACCCTCCCCTCACAGAAGGTTAAAAAAAACTCCAAGTTCATCCCCTTTTCAAATAATGGATCGACACACTAGAATGCCAACAACCCACCACTGCTCTACAATAACCCAGAAGCAATTTTTGGTTCCAAATCAAATGATTAAAAAAAAAAAAAACTGTACTCAATCAAGCCACACACACTCACATGAGGCATCAGATCAAGCTTACTAATAGTCTCAGCTAAAAAAAACCAACAATCATCTCCTCCATGATTTCTTAGCCATCGAAAATGAGTGCAACATACCATATTTCAACAAGATTGCAGCATGTTGATACAAACATACACGCGTTGGGTTTGTGATGTTCAAGTATTAGCATATACTTACGAATTAACTTTTGTGTGTGTGTGTGTGTGTTTTTTTTTTTTTTTCCATGATTTGAAGGGGACAGATTATACAGCAAAATTACAGAACTAAAAATCACTTTCAGAGCAGAAAAAAGAATTGCGAAGTTCAATTGCTAAAAACACAGGAAATGTGAAGCAATAATTAGAGGTGACTGACAGGGTCTGAGAGAAAAACGACATACCCACAGAGAAAGTGAAGCAATTTTCGAATCCTGGTGCACCCACCAAGAGAAGTCGGGAGAAAAACGATTTTCATTGTTTTACTTCTCTTTTCTTTCTGTGAACCGGTCCATCTGTAAAACACCACTTTTACAGCCCCCAATCAAATTTTGACACATCACCCAAACACAACAAATAGAATAGAAACGAAAGCAGCCAATACATCAACAAATTCTGCAAGAATTGGGAACAAAAAGAAGTCTTCACCAACTGGAAGAAGACGTTCACTGACGCAAACGGAGAAGGAAATGCCTTTGAAGTTGTGCTAAAAGGATTTCTCGGTAGTTCTAATGTTATTGTAGCTGTGGAAGGAGTAGCAACTCGAAAGGAGCTCGCAGAAAAGATACTCAACAATATCCAAATTTGCGACCTATCGAAGGAAAAAAGAAAAGAAAAAAATGGAACTATCGGTATGGAGGAGAAAGGAGGCGCAAATACGGGTTTCGAAGATCACAAAGAAACAAGGAGAACCACCTAGCAGGAGACCTTTTTTCAAAAGAAGAAACCAGATTTGGAAGCTCTAATGGCCATTGAACCCCATCTCAACAACCCAATAAAAACCCAATCAACAAAACCCACATAAATTCAAACCCTAAATCAAAATCCCCAAATCAGAAAAACTCAATCATCAAAACCCACATAAATTCTCTTCTCCATTAAACCATCACAGACCCGATCTCTCTCTCTCTCTCTCGGTTCTCATCTACCATAAACTGACAGATTCCGGCGATGGCCTTCGGTGTATTCCGTAGGTGGCTCTATGGATTCCGGCGCCGGCGTTTGGCTGGAGAGGTGGGGGTGCGGTGGTTTACGGTTTGTGGGTAGAAGGAAATGAGAAGAGTGATAATCCGGTGTTTTAGCATCTAGTGTATTTTGGAGGCGTCAACTTTTTATTGGAAGCTGTAAAAGTAATGTTTTAAAGATGGAAGTTATGGGACTACTATTTTTAGGTGGTGTTTGGTAAATAGGTTGGCATAAACACTGTAGTTGATGTAGAATTATGTAAAAAAAAAAAAAAAGTAAAAATATTTTGTATAATAAAAGTAAAAAAGTGGTATGAAAAAGTAAAAAAGTTGTTTTGCAGTGATTTTTTTATTTGAATAATAATAAAAGTAAATGATGTGATATAAAAAGTGAAAAAGTAAAAATATTTTAATGTTGATTTTTTTGAAAAATGATGATGAACAGTATCTAAGCTAACTCCAACCCATCCATTATCATGGGCCAGGCAAAGGAGATATGGGCGATTAAACCAAGATTTTTTGATTAATTGTTTCAATCATCTTCATGTCATTTTGGTAAGAGCTTATTTAAAATTGGTAGGTTTTGAGGACCTAATTTTCAAAATTAGAAATTCAGAAACTAAATTAAAATCGCAACAAAATAAACATAATTGATTTTTCCCTTAATTCAATATTTTTGTATTTAAGCTAGAAAATGCAAAGGTTCCCTTGGTTTGATTTCTTTTCAATGAACGGCCTTGAATTCGATTTGTTTGTAAAATTTAATCTGTAAGCCGTGTGAAAACGAATAAGCCCACCACCGGACTTCAAGTAGGTTTATGCTCTGCTTGGGCTTATTTGGACCCATCTAACAAATCATACCCCTCTCCCTCCTTGGTGGTAAATGGTAATGGTCCAAATCCCAATATTATTGAATTTTGGAGATTTTCTAATTGGGTTTTAGGGTTTTTATGATGTAATCTTGTCAATGTTGGCCACCTTGTAGGCGATTGCTTGTGGATCATATTTGTTTTTAATTTATTTATTGAATTTTCAATAAATTCTTACTTATATATTAAAAGTATATACATATCCAAACAATATATGTTTCTTATGACATCAATATAACCCCAAGCAATTTAAAATGATAAGCAACAAAAATGATCAATCAAAAACTGCACTCATCCTAGGCTGTTTTGTGCCAATAAAGGTTCAAAATGGTATGGGTTTCCTGTCAGGCCAGGATTCTATCTTTTCAAAGTACTTGACCGGCACAACACCATCAAAACCTTCAGTTAAGATGACCTTGTTGTCTGAAATGTAAAGCTTCATTCCCTCTGTAAAGGAAATTGTAAAGAAACTAATTAGAACAAGAGGCCCTTTGTATTTTTTGAAATGATATGGGCCAGAAAACAAATGTAATTGGTAGATGATGAACAATCTTGGTTCAGAGCACTTTGAGAGCTTAAAAGGACAAAAAGTTCATCACACTTACCTTCCAAAGCCTTTCTGACATCTAGGAAGATCAAAACATTGACATCCCGTCTCATACCTGGAAATATGACAAATCAAGTGGACTGTCAGAAGTCAGCCAAACTATGTTTTTACTGGATTCAGATGAATGATCAGTTTTTCGGATATTTTGAGGATTGTGAAACTCTCAATTTCTGTTCAAAATTAAAGCATCCTAACAATGTTGAAGCCCCGTAGAACAATCCGTTAAAGCCAACGGGTCTCAAAGGAATAGCATGTTAGAACATGGGTTTATATACATGGGCAGGACTCCCACAGACTACTGTTGCAAGGACAATTCATAAAATAAGAAGTATATATTAATGTCATAAAAGATGCCTAAGGCTCCATGGCAGCCACAATGAGATCATGGTTATGAAAACAACCTTGAATTTGATTAAATGCACCTAGACCAGTACCTCAAAGGGCAGCCAAAATGATGAGCACCTGGGGTATTTTTTTAAGACTTGCACCAATTCAATTCGATAAAGCATATATAAGCAACGTCATAAGTCTAATGAATACTTGAACCTCTAGTTGACTGAGTCACTGACCAATTTGTGGTATAACATACAAATGCAAAATTTCAAGTCCAAGTACTTTTACATTGGCCATATTCACAGTTAAAATTAGAATATCCTTCATGTATGAGTTGATCAAGTTCTTATCCTTCACTCTGATGATCAGTGCTCAGTGCCAAAAATTTATCTGAGCCAGAGGAAGCAAGTCTTAGAGCGTAAAAGATATTAACAAGTGCCAGAAGCCTTTATTGTTCCACATTTGTGGGGTTGGGTTGAAGAGAGAGAGAGAGAGAGAGAGAGAGGGGGGGGGGGGGGGAGGGGGATTAGAGGGGACAATGCCATGCACCTTAATTCCTAGATATCAAAAAATTAACACATTACCACTTATCACTTCCCCATCTGTTGGCAAGCCGCATGAAAAGTGAACATGCAATCTTTTCATGCGTTTCAGACCAGACTCCAGAATTGCTTCCAAATTTTTCCTATAGGTTCCATGTACGCACACTGCATATCATCAGGAAAGAAATAACAATGAAGCAAAACAAACAAAAAAAAAATGGGAGAATATGATATGAGACAGTTAAGTCATAGTGTTTGTTTCAAGAATATAAACATAGATTTACCTTGAAATTCTTCAGCTGAAAGGATGGGTTTCAATAAGCTTTCAGATTCAACCGTCTGCCAATTACACAAAAAATCATATATTGATAGTTGAAACTCGAGTGCAATAGCCAACAGTGTATGTCAAAAACAAATTGTGATAAGAATTAAAAAAAGGCAATCTTAAGCTAGTACTATTATAAAGAGAAAAACAAGCAGCATTAGAAACAGATCTCCCCCTCATCTTGTTTGGTAGGAAGAAAGGACTGAGATCTTAACATTTATGTTCTTATTTAAGGTTTAACTTGACCAAAAATGGAATTTTCAAAGCTTCTGTTTAGATCTAAACATTTATTGTTCAAAGATATTTTAATATATCTAAGTAATCAAAAACCTTGTTGTGAAGCATTACTTTGCAAAATCACATACTAGTTGTACAGAAAACAATATGTACCATAGATTTCAATACTTTCAAACTAATTCAGTTGATGAAATTCCTCAAGTGTTTAAATACAGGGTCTTAATCAGTTAGAAACGACAAAGGCGTAAATTTATCAAAAATGTTTGCCAACATACTGATGGAACAGAAGCAAGTATAAGCCTGGAAGCATAGCCCCTGCAAATAATTTAACTCTAAAAAGACCAGGTAAAGTTTAACTTTCAATTGGATACACTGATTGACACATAGAATGTTAAATGGAATCAGAAACTGATTACATCCTGGCTGAAACAAAGAATGATATTTCACCGTTACTGTGTGGCCTTGGTTTGCACGTATCAGAAGCTCCCCATTTTCTTCAAAGAGGCTGAAACGCTGCTTATTATCCTTTCTGACAGCCTGAAAAGTGAACTACCTAACTTAGAAGTGTCTCTTGAAAAACTTATGAGAAAGACAATTGCTTGAAGAATATTCATTACTAACAACTCAGGTGAAAAAAATGTAAGACAGAATGTCGAACACTAACGAACTGTACAGGAAATATTATAAGTATAACATGTGCATCAAAATCTATAGCTCAATAAACTGGGCACGTCACATCTTAAATTAGTGTGCTAATGTTGCCAGAAATGGGAATCATGTTTGGTGATTAGATACTGGTCTCAAGTAAACCAACATTTTTTTTCTTTTTGGGTAATTTTTTGACACTAATGGAAATTCGAATTAATAACCTCCACTTCATGGGACATGGTTCCCAATCGATTAAGTTACCCCTTGATATATCCATATAACCATCATGTTTAGGTAGTATCTATGTAAGACTCATGAAACCTAGATGATAAGGAAGTATAAACCTCTTGAAACCTGCCTCAGTAATTTTTCCATGATTCACCATACAATTACTCAGAAACTTCATACTTAATCAACTGGGATTAGTTCATAGCACCCACAATTGCCTAAACCTCAAACTCTTCGACATTGATTCTAAGGACCAAACAAACACATAGATAACATATGTTGCAATAATTATCCCGCATAAATTCTTTCAAGGAGAAATTTTATAACCTTAAAAAGCACTTAAAGTCTTGCTCCTAAAATACTAAACACCCAATTTCACCATTACGGACAGAGCTGCTTACTGGTAATCTCTGATAACATTTATAGAAAGAAATTAGCATTTTGTGCAGGAGGTGAAAGGAGTTTGCAATCCAATATCATATTAACAGTTAAGGAAAAAGCTTAACAGAAAGGACAAGCAAAAATGAGAAAGATGAGAACAGTATTGAAGAACGAACCTCCCTAACATCATCAATAGTGTGTGATTTTAACGGAATATTAGCAAAAGTCTTCATATTCAGCTTTAATAGATCCTGAACCTTCACGTACCCATCACTCCGCATACTCAAATTCAACTCAGAAGCCATATGGCGCAGAATACGCGTCCTACACATTCCAGAAAAAGAGAGAAACCTTGTAGATTCAATTTGAATTACACAAACATAGCACAACATAGCGAGAATCCGAACATTACAGGAAGTGAATGAAGTAGTAGTGCTTACAATAGCCTACCAAGAGCATCGATTTTATCTTTGCTAGAGCCGCCACCGCCACCACGCCCCCTTGATCTCCCTCTATCAGTTCTCATCTCCATATCCTTTCCTCTACCACCACTGCCCAATTTTTATTTTTATTTTACACAACAAGAACATCGTTAGCAAATTGAATTTCAATTTTTACATATAAAAACACCGAAAATTATCTGTTTGCTTGTCAAGAAAAAAGCAGGGAAAAAAAAAGAGAGATAAATTTCCTTTTCTGAGTTGTCTCGGAAACCTAACCAGACGGAAATGGAGAGAGAATCACCTTCTATCCGAACGAGCAAAAGAAGCGAAAGAAGAGCTGGTGGTGTTTGTTGTCTCCATGAGGGCACGAGAGCTCTTCCTGGTGAGTAGAGAAAAAGGAGTTGCGGGGACAGGTGGCAGGAAAATACGGCAGTAGCGCAGAAATCGAATGCTGCTGCCGGTGGTCAGATAAGCCAACATGGATCAGTCGACGACGCTGGAGGCTCGCGAATGGGTAATGCAATGCGCAGAGCGACGGTGGTCATTGTGTGAATTCTACGGTGCGGTGGGTTTCAGAGTTTCCACCTACACGTGGCTGCAAGTAGCATCCAACGATATTCATTGGTGTAAAACAATCTAAGGTTCATAATCCACCACGTCAATTAAAATTGAGAAATGCGTGCAATAAAAAGGGAAATGCTACAATGCAATAAATTTCCCACAATTGGCTTATCTAATTCCTAGGGGGCAAACGGCACATTTGCCATTAGCAATTTTTTATTATTTAATTTTGTTTTTATTTTAAAATTAAAATTAGAATATAAAAAGATTAATAAAAAAATCAAAAAATAAAAAGGGTGGCCGGCCACCCCTAAGCCTGTGGGAGTAGTCTCTAAAAAAAAAAATTAAATTTTTTCCCTTGGGGTGGCCAATGGGCCGGTTGCAGTGATAATAGTGGAAGAGAGACGCCTTCCAGATCTGAGAGAGAGCACTGGCGTTGGTGGATTTGAGAAAAAGCACTGGATCTGTGAGAGAGAGTCGGTTGAGGTCATCGGATTGTCTTCGGAGGGGAGAGAGTTGTTGTCGGAGAGATAAGGGTTTGGAGAGGGAGAGGGGGAGAGGGAAACCTCACAAGTCACATCTGATGGGGGGTCGATCCTTTTGTGTGATTTTGTGACCAAAAAAAAAAAAAAAAAAAAGGTAATGACATGTCCATATGCCATGTCCTAAATATGGGCTAAATGTGGTCTTTTTATTGTACTAGAGCATATCTATTTAAAATTTATCAGAATCAAACTCAACGTTAATTTCAATGGAGTCCCTAGGTTTTGTTCATTTTGTGTTTTGGTACTGCACTCAAACATTAACTATTTTGGCACAATCAGTCTTCCATGTATATGTACACTTTTGGGCCCAAAAGCCTATCCAAAAATAATTTAAATCTTTTAGGCCCAAACCTTTCACAATCGATGTTCATTGGATTCTAGGTTTGGGCCAACTATTATTTGGTGAATCCAATATCATTAGTAGTACTACCATTTTTACTACAATGTGAGATTTGTCACATAACCACGATAGCCACTAAAATGTGGAATAATGTGATTGTTCATATGATACTTATCAAATTTATAAACTGACATGACAGTTCACATAGCAGATATTACATTACCCATTAAAATGCAAACCATCACGTGACACTTGTTTCTATAAAACATCGAATTGAGTTGTAAGATATTTAGGCCTATAAACCACATTCTTCAATTAATCTTCCATAATTAGCTTATCTTCTGAGTTCCCCACTTTTCGCTTCAATTGTTGCTCAAATTTGTGAATTAATTTATCGCTAGTTAATTGAAAATTAGGGCCTTGAGTTGAAAAGGCGAGAGGTCCAGATTAGGTGTGAAACACCACTTTCAACCATAAAGTGATATATATATATATATATATATATATATATATATATATATTGTTTTAAAAAAATTTCCAAAGGTTGATCTTTAGCAACATCAATTTTATGGGATATTTATATAGTATGTAACATTACTAAAAAAATATTAAATTGTTTTCTAAAATTTTTTTTTTTTTTAAAAAAAAAAGAGCATTAAATCATGAATAATGTTAAAAATCACATTTTTATCTCATAATTATTAAACAGTGCTAATGCGCCAGTCCTAACTAACCTTTGGGCTAGTCTTTTAAAAAAATTCTAACATTATTCTTTAAACCATATAAGCAAGTTCTAATTTCGGTAAAAACTATTAATGTTAATAACGTATATATTCCAAATCACCACCAAATGATAGCATTTTTCAAAACAATAGAAATGTGTAGCATCTTAATTTTAATTTTGAGAAACAAATAAAGAGGCATCAGCAATCGCGTACGAGGGACATAATGCGTAGAATTTTCATATGCCCAGGGCTCACGTACTTTTAGCAAGCAATGCATGTTATGAGATACTTCTTAGAAGAAATAAGAACGAACAAGAAATTACTCAAATGCACTCCCAACAGCCAAATTGTTTAAAACATAACAATCATCCTCAGAAACTTTCCTTAAAACGAAATCTGACAAAACATTAGATATTGAAAAACTGAGTCTTCCTCGTCAGAGAGTATCTCATGGGAGCATCCAAAAAAATTACTAACCTAAGCCACAAGAGTGCTGGCGGTGGTAGATTCACTGCCAAAAGAACAAATAAATAACCACTGTCAGCAAACTGAAGCACATAGCAGAAACATAACACCGATGAGAGGAAATATATAGTAAGCAACAGTGAGATCCTCCTTCAATGCAAAATATATCGTAAGAACACTAATCATATTCAATGGAGTGATCAAAGGCATTATAATTCAGACAAGGAGCATTTCAAAGAATTGAAAGACAACAACAATGTTTTACAACAAAGTTAATTAATTCTTGATGCCATTAATATAACAATTCCTCATACAACACTTGAACATTTATCTCGCACATACAAATATTGTTTCCGAAACTAAGAGGTCATAATTGGTATATTCCAGAGATTAATTATTGAATGCGGAAACATTCATGTACAAAAAGATCGATTATACACAATATGTACAATCAGCGGCCATTCAACCGAAAGGAGTGCGTTAGTTGGTTACCAATCAAAAATAAAACATTTGCTTGAGAATAACAATTAACATAACACAATACCCACAGATAGATGTTGCTCTCCATAAATTTTTTTTCTATACGATCAATCCTTTACAACTCTACAGCCTCTCTGCATTAATATTCTTTACCAATAAAATTGACTCCCAACAAAAAGACATTATGTTGGTTTTTATATCAGCAATTAAGACATTCTACTATTTAACCGAATTGTCCATTTTTTATCATTCAGTCAAAATGGGATACATAGCATTAGGGCTGAGTAAATTCATCGATTATCCGACTTCCGACCGACTTTTGACTGACACCAACCGTGACCGACTAGATGGTGGATAGGAGGCGGCAGGATTTTTTTTGTTCAGAATTTTTCAGTGCGGTAGGCGGAAGAGGTTTTTTAACCGAACCGACTTTACCGACCGACTTTCAACCGACTTTACCGACAAATTTGCCATTTTTTCCACATACCGACATTACTGACTACCATTCGGTTCGAAAGACGAAACAAAATAAAATTTGGCGGCATAAGTCGGTGAAATAACCGACTTTACCGACATCGTCGGTTCGAAAAGCGAAAATAAAATTTTTCTACCGAAACCGACATTACTGACCGACACTCGGCCCTACATAGCATTAATATCCAAGTTGCATGATATTGTTTATTTTCAAGTCAAATACACTTTCTACTCTAGTTAAATATCAGATCTAATAAATCTAGAGATGTTGAAATAGTAACAAAATTGTAAATGAAAACTTTAGAGTATAATAGACTACAGTACAAAATATAACTAATATGGAGTCTGATGTCTCCAACACAGCAACAATCAAAACATCTATCCAACAAGTATCTTCAACATGGCGGATCACAGAAGTGCACCATTCTATCGCCTTTTGCTTTTAATGCAAACAACCGAAGATCCCAAAGTATTTTCACAACTATTTATTAATTTTTTTAAAAAAAAAAGGTTTAACAATATACCACTCAAAGTTTCAACTACATAAAATGCATTTAAAGACACCTCATTCCTGAAACTCCCAAAGAGAGAACAACATTATGTGTATGTCTATTCATATCCACTTGAAAGCAACAAAGTACCAGTACAGGACCTATGATTATCTAAAAATTCAGAGAGAGACAGAAACTTACTATTTCCATACAGGTGGAAGCTTCTTTGTCTTTTTGTAGTAGCGAGCTAGGCGATGGATCCTGCTCTCAACCAGAATCAACCTAAACTTAGAATCTTTGTCCTTCCTATTCCTCTCCAAATGCTTGCGAATGGAGACTGCTTTCTTGATGAGGTGGTACAGATCCTCAGGAATTTCAGGAGCAAGCCCTAACCATATGAAAAAAAATAATAATAAACTAAACTTTTACGAATTCAATCTAGAAGTAGAACACACTGCAAGATGACAATGACATAATACACACCATGGGCCTTCAGTATACGCAAAATCTTGCTACCGGAAACAGTCTTAACCTGAGCAATCCCATGAGAATCACGAAGAATAACACCAATTTGAGATGGAGTCAGACCCTTCTTAGCAAACTTGCAGATGTTCTCCTCAACCTGAAAGACAAGAGCAGAACCAATAGCTATAATATTAAACACGAGAATTTAGGATTCCATACAATTAACAAGAGGACACGGTAGTTTCAGTCACTAAGATATCAACAAGCTGGGACATTCCCAACAAACATCAGAAGAACATTATCTAGCATTTCAAAATGCGCTTCATGCAAAATAAATCTTATTAGTTATATCCTCCGCAGAGTCTTTTCTGCAAATTATCTTCTTGTGCCACAACAGAGGACTCCCAAGAAAATTACAAAGCTAATCCAAATCACTCTCAAAAGAAGAAATTAATCTGAGTCATTATTAAAAATATGAGTTGTTTCATAGTCCTCACATATGGTATGATACGATTATGGCAGAACAAACAAATGGCAGCAAATGCTATCAATGACATTGAATTACCATCATAGCAAAACCAATCCTTTTACAAAAATTCATGGTGAATCAAATGCAGCCAAAAACCAAAATAATGGATAAAGTTCTAATCATTCATCATATAATAAGATAATAAGATGTAGGGCGGCTCAAATGGGGCCGTCCGATAACCGCCTAGGGCGGTTGCGGTTAGCAGTTTTAGGAGGTAGGGGAAGGCGGTTATAACCGCTAACCGCCTTCATTTATATATATATAATAAAAATCCAAAACATTGGCTAGCCCAAAAAAACAGCATTTTTTTCCATCTTTTTTGGAACATTTTGGCCTTAAACCCTTAAAATAAGCCCAAAAAATAGGTCAATTAAAGACCCAAAACACTTAAAAAGCCCATATAAAAAAAGCGGTTATAAAATCGCCGATTATTGGATTGAATAACTGCTAACCACCTGTTATAAAATAACAGTTAACTGCATAGGCGGTTGCGGTCATTAAAAAAATCAATAACTGCCTAAAGCGGTTGCAGTTGCAGTTATAGCCAATAACCACCAGTTATAACCGTTTGAGCACCCCTAATAAGATGTACATCTCTAACTAAGTTCATCGCATAGACCATGGGGTTCCATTCAACTAAGCTAATTGGATAATATAATGAAAATGAGTAACTGTCTTAAAATCTCAATAATTTAAACTCTAGTAAAACATTGAACTAGTGCTGAACACAATGACAGGTCACAGACCCTAGAGCTCTATATTCTAACAAAAAGAAGACAAACACGAACTTTTGTTTTTGAATATTGAAGATAATAAAAAAGGGAAAACCATTAGTAAATAACCAATACAAATACACTTCAAGGTTCTCTTCACTGAAAGATTAATAAACAAATAAGTTACCTAAATCAAACATAATGAAGGGTTCTATTTACTGCAGATAACTTACTGTTTTAACTAAGTAAAAAAGCTCAATTATACAAACCCAAGAGCTTAACCGAGTGGTGCTTTTTGCATACTAAAAATTCTTCACCACATTTTCTCGTCAACCAAATTGAAAATATCTTCCACTCTTATAAAATTAAATTAAATTCAAGAGAAACACAAAAAGCACAACCGAATAAAGCCTAGTTCAATAATTTCTACTTATTAATTTTCTCAGCGACTAAACAGACCGTAATCGAACCCAATCACAAACAAATCGAAGGGATAGGGTCTCTCACATCCTGAAAAGAGATCTTCAGCCAGCTTGGTGGGGTCCTCTTGTATGGAAGAGCAGAAGCCGAAATACCCTTACTGGAAAAAATAAAATAAAATAAAAAAAATAAAGAAGAAATTGAAACAACGAAATCAATCAGTATCAAGCAAATCAACGGTTTAGAAGGAGAAGTCTTATGAAGAAAGAACGAACCCTCTACTGTGCATACGACCCATGGTGATGACTAATGAGTGTCTCTCTCTGTCACTCTAGATGTGCCTCGCTCGCTCTCTCGGTGTTGCGCTCAAAGAGAAACCCTAGAAAGAAAATGGGGGCGGAGGAGGTTAGGGTTTTATGGTTTTGGTTAATTGCAATGGGGTCCCTGGGTTTTGTTCGTTTTGTGTTGTGGTACTGCGCACAAACAATAACTACTTTTTGGCCCAATCATTGTTCCATGTATATGTACAGTATTGGGCCCAAAGGCCTATCCAAAAATAATTTAAATCTTTAGGCCCAACCTTTCAGAATCAATGTTCATTGGATTCTAGGTTTGGGCCAACTACTTTTACTTCGCTAATGGCGAATCCAACATTATTAGGAGTACTATAATTTTTAAAACAAGAGCTTCTTACAAACTGACGTGCTGAAGTTCATGTGAGATTTGTCACGTAACCACATTAGCCACTAAAATGTGGAATGATGTGTGGTTGTTAACATGATACTTATCAAATTTATAAACTGACATGATAATTCACATGGTAGATATTACGTTACCCATTAAAATGTGAGCTATCACGTGACACTCATTTCTGTAAAATATCGACCGCCACTTGATTCTGTAACATATTTAGGCCTATAGACCACATTCTTCAAGTAATCTTCCATAATTAGCTTATCTTCTGAGTTCCCTACTTTTTGCTTCAATTGGTGCTCAAATTTGTGATTAGGTTATCGCTAGTTAAATAAAAATTAGGGCCCTGAGTTGAAAAGGCGAGAGGTCTAGATTAGGTGTGTAACATCGAGTAATGCTATAAATTTATCTTTTGTCATTATTGTGTCACTCAAAAAATAAGGTGGTTTTTAAATTCATAATTTGATCAAAATTTAATAATAATCAATAACAAGCTCAATAGTGATTTTAAAAGTCATTTCATTCTTGGAATAATACAAAACTAACATAATAGAGACTTTTAGAATTACTCATGTCAATCATAAAGTTTATATATATATAT
>NC_081547.1:24627092-24631063 GCF_901000735.1 Corylus avellana
TGACAAAAGTGATGTTTGTTAAAAAAAAAACAAATATATATATATACACTAAAGATTATTAGACTTTGTCAAATTAGTTTTATAGGATATTTGTGGGATGTTTATATATATATATATATATATATATATATATATATATACTAAAGATTATTAGACTTTGTCAAATTAGTTTTATAGGATATTTGTGGGATGTTTGTATAATATGTAGCATTACTCAAAAAAAAAAAAAAAAAAAGAATTAAATCATGATTAATGCTAAAAATCACATTTTTATCTTATGGTTATTACGCAAGGCTAATGCGTCAGTCCCAGCTAACCTTTTGATTAATCTTTAAAAAAATTAAAAAAAAAAAATTAGGATTAACATGTTATTGTGTGATAAAAATTAAAAATTGTGGTTTCTAACATTATTCTTAAATCATATAAGCAAGTTTTAATTTCAGTAAAAGCTTTATGTTACTAATGAACATATTCCAAGTGACGAGACCAAGGAGCTGCTTCAAAGCCCGATGCAATTCAAATTCTTAGGGCATGTTTGAGATTGTGTTTGAAACCAAAAGTGCGATTTGACCATTTTTTTTTTTTTTTACCCTTAAAAGCCCTTTCAATTTTTTGTACTAAACGGATTTTTTTTTTAAAAAAAAAAAATTCTTAAAACGGACTTTTTGAGTGTTAAACGGACTTTTAGGCCCCGCAAATATATACCCAATCAAGCTCTTAGTCATTCCACCAAATGATAACATTTTCAAGACAACGGAAATTTGAGCTGCCATAAGGGATATTAATCTTGTAATTTTTAACCCTTTTATGTTCTTTTGTCATTCCAATTCATGATTTTCGCTACGATTAATGTCACAAACCATACTTTTATCCCACCACTATTTTACCATGCTAATATTATAGTGTCAAATGGTGGTTAAATAAAAGCATGGTTTCTGACAATACTCTTCCCTTATATTTTAGCTAGAAGAAATGTTATATGCTATATCCTCAACTCTCGGAGCTATATGGTAATGCCCATATATATATATATATATATATATATATATATATATATATATTTTAACAATAACTAATGATTCAAGAATTGATAAACATTAATACATCAACCCAATAAGAGAAAGTGTAACATATAGCATTACTCTTTCCCTAGTCATTGTATCAAAAATTTTTGGTTTGGTACTTGTGAGTTGTGAACCCCATGACAGCAAAATGAAAAGCTAGTACAATTCAAATTGCCACTACATGTTATGGGCTACTGATTCCTTGTCTTTGCCAAGAAAGATCTTCCTAACATGCTCTTAAAGTGACTTAAAAAGAAGTAGTGATGTCTTCTCTTCTTTTTCTGCAAAGAGCTTCTCAAAGGTTTTGCCTTTTTCTAATTTGTAGGGTAATGGCATGTGTGTCAATGGTGGTTCTGTTCATTCATGCATAAACAGTAAACAGTAGAAGGAGGGGTGCTGTGGGCTTTGGGCCCAGCAAAAAGTGAAGTGAAAGATGAGTCATATGACTCATATCTAACAATTATATGTATATTTTGCTTCAACCAAGGTACATAGATGGTGGATTATTGCATGCAAACAAGATTCAAAGTTCATTTTGTCTCACTCGTGTGGCTTTATTTGTTGAAGAGAATCAAACATCCTCTTGCAATTCAGAGGAACAAAGAGGAAGGAATGCCCAAAGCCAAAAAAAAAAAAAAAAATAGTCATTTTCAATAACAAATGAGCAATCCAGCAAGGATGTGAGAAAAAAACTGAGTTCCTTCAGAGAAAAGGATTCATCGATAGCTATCCCGGTCATCATGGGCCGAATCGAGATTTCCTGTATTCCGAACTTACGTAAATAAATAAATACCTTATAAGATTAAAATAGACCATACTTTATTTTTGTTTGTCTAATTATTATACAAAATATGTGTCAATTTATCTATTAACATGGGTTATATTATTGTTTATGGTTATTTCACAAAAAGCCATACAAAAAGTTTGGATGGGAGAGGGGTGAGAAAGGCATTTCCTCCTCTTGACCCCTTTGCTCTGCCCGTGAAATTGAAGGGAAGAAGAATATGTTAATTTTCAACATTTGAGTCACAACACAATCATGAGTAATAATCCATCTCAAGTTGTCTTCTGTGGTAGGTGAGGACTAATACCCATTTAAGCAATCTATAAAATTAAAAAAAAAAAAAAAAAAATTCCATTTAAGCAATTCTATATAATATATGATTTCTATAGTTTATTCCTCATTTCAATTAAAAAAAGTCCAACGTGTTGTCTAATCCCACACCTATTTATCCTATTCGTGTCATAGTAGGTGGTTCCTAAAAAATTTATAGAACACAAATAAATATTGTTGGTTGATTTTTTTTTTTTTTAATTCAAAAAGGCAAGTGAAGGAGACTAACTGTAATTATAAGCATGATCACTACAGATTCTTGAACTTAAAAGATGAAGAATTAAAGTGATTCGGCCTATGACTAACGTTTATAAGCTAAAGCTTTTTGGGCTACATTTGATTGGTGTACAATACAAATGACAAATGATTTGAATCATTTTCAAATCCTTAATCTTCATTAATGTCAATGAAATTTTGTATCCTTATCAATACATGCACAAATGTAAGCAGTGGATCTGGGCATGCCTGTGGAGCCTGCCCCGGTGTCATCCATTAATATTTATTATGAAAGGAACGTACGTACACATTAGAGAAGAGAGTGAGCCCCCACAAAATCTGTCCCATTCTCTTTTCCAGGATCAATCGATTCACAGGTGGATGCTGCTGGAGCACTGCGAGTCTTCGTCCTTGCAAGGAAGAGACAGGAAAACATGAGTCTTCCACCACTTCACATGGAGCTTATATTCTATCTACTGAAACAAAAAAAGAGTTCACATGAAGCTTATGAATGGCCCCCATTTCGCCACATATGATCAAATATCAGAATCATACGGCTACCCACCATTCCTGTCATTGAGTGAAATCAAGTAGATAAAAGGTTCATAATTCACTTTTAAACTCCTGAATTACCACGCAATTTAGCAATTCTCCAAATTTCAAAACATCTTAATTTATTAAAAGTGAGATATTGACGTCTATACCCCTGACTTTTTTATAAAATTTTAAATTTACTCTTAATTCCAAATTAAAAAAATTTAAGAATAAAGTTGAAAAAAAAAAGAAAGGAATATTTTAGTCTTTTTAGGTATTGCTGTTATAAGTTAATGGCTAAATCTGACGAATGAGTTCAAATTAACAGCAATTAAAAGTTCAGGGGTTCAAATTGAGAAGTTTTAAAGTTTGGGAGACTTGTCAAATTCCTGGTAATAATAATTTTTTTATTTTTTATTTTTTGAATGAATGAGCAAATATTTCTTATATGATCAACTTTTTCCCTGCATTTCCTCATCAAGCACAGTAGATCATTTCATGATCCTCTCCCACATGTTTGAACAAATAGTCATGCATGTCTCCTCGTGTGTGTCTGTCTTCCTTTTTTTCCTTTTGCTTTTTTGGCCTTCTGGATCACAGTTACATGTTAATGAGTTATGGAGGAGATGATCGAGTGGTTTCAAGACTACTTTAACCAAGAATATCCATCAATCAAGATTTTTCATTGAGAGAGTTGTAGCATGAAGGGGGCATCAGGTTTAATTTTAAAGTAATGTTATTACGCCCGTTTATCATAGGCCTCGTTTGGTTCGCAGAATGTCTAGTTAATTGAAAAAGGATTAGCTACTACTGGAAATAGAAAAGTGTGGAATAGATTAGCTATTTCTATTCCTTTATTTGGTTGTAACGCTGGAATAGACTAGCTAATCATATTCCTTCGTTTGGTACAATGTAATTTGTTGGTGAATGAAATCATATTATGATCAAATTTTCTAAAATACCCTTATAATACAAATACAATTTATATTATTAAGGACTTTCATTCTTTTTTTTTTCTTTTTTTTTTTAAACATAAACAACTT
>NC_081547.1:24631163-24632972 GCF_901000735.1 Corylus avellana
TTTTTTTTTTTAATTCTGTTTTTTTATTTCTTTTGATTCTCTGTACATTCTCCAACTATACTTTTTTTATTTCAAGATTGAGTTTGATTCTATTTTCTCCAACTATATTTTTTTTATATAAATAATTTTGTAGCGTAATTGCAAAAAAAAAAAAAGAAAAAAGAAAAAAAAAAAGGCCACATACCTGACATAATTAAAAACAAAAAAAGAAAAAGAAATTATAGTAAAGTTGTTTATGTTTAAAAAAAAAAAAAAGAAAAAAAAAAAAGAATGAAAGTCCTTAATAATATAAATTGTATTTGTATTATAAGGGTATTTTAGAAAATTTGATCACAATATGATTTCATTCACCAACAAATTACATTGTACCAAACGAAGGAATATGATTAGCTAGTCTATTCCAGCGTTACAACCAAATAAAGGAATAGAAATAACTAATCTATTCCACACTTTTCTATTTCCAGTAGTAGCTAATCATTTTTCAATGAACTAGACATTCTGCGAACCAAACGAGGCCTATGATAAACAAGCGTAATAACATTACTTTAAAATTAAACTTGATGCCCCCTTCATGCTACAACTCTCTCAATGAAAAATCTTGATTGATGGATATTGTTGGTTAAAGTAGTCTTGAAACCACTCGATCATCTCCTCCATAACTCATTAACATGTAACTGTGATCCAGAAGGCCAAAAAAGCAAAAGGAAAAAAGGAAGACAGACACACACGAGGAGACATGCATGACTATTTGTTCAAACATGTGGGAGAGGATCATGAAATGATCTACTGTGCTTGATGAGGAAATGCAGGGAAAAAGTTGATCATATAAGAAATATTTGCTCATTCATTCAAAAAATAAAAAATAAAAAAATTATTATTACCAGGAATTTGACAAGTCTCCCAAACTTTAAAACTTCTCAATTTAAACTCCTGAACTTTTAATTTTTTTTAAAACTTTATTCTTAAATTTTTTTAATTTGGAATTAAGAGTAAATTTGAAATTTTATAAAAAAGTCAGGGGTATAGACGTCAATATCTCACTTTTAATAAATTAAGATGTTTTAAAATTTGAAAAATTGCCAAATTGCGTGGTAATTCAGGAGTTTTGATAATTCAGGAGTTTAGAAGTGAATTATTAACCTTTTATCTACTTGATTTCACTCAATGACAGGAATGGTGGGTAGCCGTATGATTCTGATATTTGATCATATGTGGCGAAATGGGGGCCATTCATAAGCTTCATGTGAACTCTTTTTTTGTTTCAGTAGATAGAATATAAGCTCCATGTGAAGTGGTGGAAGACTCATGTTTTCCTGTCTCTTCCTTGCAAGGACGAAGACTCGCAGTGCTCCAGCAGCATCCACCTGTGAATCGATTGATCCTGGAAAAGAGAATGGGACAGATTTTGTGGGGGCTCACTCTCTTCTCTAATGTGTACGTACGTTCCTTTCATAATAAATATTAATGGATGACACCGGGGCAGGCTCCACAGGCATGCCCAGATCCACTGCTTACATTTGTGCATGTATTGATAAGGATACAAAATTTCATTGACATTAATGAAGATTAAGGATTTGAAAATGATTCAAATCATTTGTCATTTGTATTGTACACCAATCAAATGTAGCCCAAAAAGCTTTAGCTTATAAACGTTAGTCATAGGCCGAATCACTTTAATTCTTCATCTTTTAAGTTCAAGAATCTGTAGTGATCATGCTTATAATTACAGTTAGTCTCCTTCACTTGCCTTTTTGAATTAAAAAAAAAAAAAATCAACCAACAATATTTATTTGTGTTCTATAAATTTTT
>NC_081547.1:24633072-24690516 GCF_901000735.1 Corylus avellana
TAAATGATTTTATAGACCATTGAATTTAAAATGAAGGGTTACGATTAACAATTAAAGAATTTTAAATTTCTTCCTAATTGGAGGGGATCCAGATCCCAGTTTGTGTTGAGTATCAAATTGAGTTGCGTAAAGATATGTGTATAATTACGGCCTAAATAGTATTTGAGGTTGTTTTTTTTGGGGAGGGAGAGGGGTAAAAAAATAAAAATAAAAAAATAAATATTAAAAATTTGGGTGGTAAAATTTACCTTTTAAAGGAATATAGGGGTTTTTTCTTTTTCTTTTTTTTTTTAAAAAAAGGAAAAAAAAAAAGAAAAGATGAAGGAAAAACATGCTAAGTTAGAAGCCCCAACTCCCAAGTAGTTGGGCATGCCAAGATGAGAGGGAAAACAAAATAAAAAAATAGAGTAAAAAAAAAAAAAAAAAAGAGAAAAGAAGGACTGTGTTTGGCAATGGAATGGAAAAGTAGAGTGAAACGGTATTGTAGCAGATTTGATTGATATGAAAAAAGAAAGTTAAAATGTTTTATATAAAAAAATAATAAAAAATTGTTTTATAATAATTTTTTTATTTGAATAGTAATAAAAAAAATGATTAATGTAATAAAAAAAATAAAAATATTAAAATTAATTTAAAATTTTTGGTCTGGTCCAATCTGGCCTTTGCCAAACACAGCCAAGAAAAACCAGAGAGTCGGTGATGACCTATTGAAATGCTGATGATTTAAGTGACAAAAAAGAAATGCTGATGATTTTTACTCCCATAGGATGCCGGACCATCTATGAGCAAATTTTATTTTATTTATTTATTTATTTTGTTTTTTTTTGTTTCTGGGAATATCATGAGGAACAGAGTAAAAGTCACCTACTACTGAGATTCTCTATTCAATCAATCTTTCGTCTTCACGTTTGTTTTCTTTCTACCTACACTTGACCCTTCAAATCCGTCACATTTCCCCATGCACTTTCACCGGCATTAACAAAAAAACAAGATAAATAAATAAATAAGAAAAACACATGTCCACAGTTTCCCTCCCATTTCTTCTGGTTTTCTTTAAACACGTACACATGGCTTTTCTCCTCTTCTGAGATTGGATTGGATTTCTCTCTTGACTTCCAACCCAAAGCAGAAAGGAGAGTAGGAAGTTAGCAACTTGGACTTGTCTTCACTTTCCCACAAAGAAAGTCCCAAACTTTCTCACAAACTCTCACTTTTCCTTCCCATTTTCCCTCAAAACAAACATGCTTCCTTCTCTCACCCTCCTCTTCTCTCTCCTCCTCCTCTTTTTACCCTCTCCGTCCATATCCTCACTCGCCGAGCTTCCCACTCTGATGGCCATCAAGGCCTCTCTGGACCCAAAAAATCAGTTCTTGGCCTCATGGTCCCCAGCCGCAGACCCATGCGGCGGCTCCTTCGAAGGCGTCGCCTGCAACGAGCAAGGCCTTGTCGCCAATATCTCTCTGCAAGGGAAGGGGCTCTCTGGTACATTACCTGCGGCCTTGGCTGAGCTTAAGAGCTTGACTGGCTTGTACTTGCACTTCAATGCTCTCAACGGAAAAATCCCAAAGGAGATTGCTCGGCTGACCCAGCTCAGTGATTTGTATCTCAATGTCAATAATCTCTCTGCCGAGATTCCTCCACAGATTGGCCACATGCCTAATCTTCAAGGTTGGTTTTGCATTTTTGGCTCTTGGCCTCTGTGTTTTTAGAGGAAAGTTTCAATCTCTAACTCTTTTTCTTCTCTTTTGTTTCTTGCTTTTTTCTTTTTTTTTCTTTTTTTTGTTTTACTTTGAATTTGTTGTTTTATTTAGTACTTGCCAACAAAGCCTCAATTTTGAGTGTATACGACACTGATCTGGGTTTAATTATATACACTAACTTTGTTGTTTCTTTAGAGGTCTAGCTGTGTGCAATAAAAAGCTCTAATCTTTGCAATACCTTTCTCTTCTTTCCCAATTTGTATTATCTCGTTTTCATTCACTGGTTTGGGTTTAATCTGGTGCGACACTTGCATAATCTGTTTATGAACTTGTAATTCTAGAAAGTAGAGATAGATTAAGCTAGAAACTGGCTCCAATGAAAGGCTTTTAAATCTTGTTCAGTGCATTCTGCATCTCTCATTTCTGAACAGAGATTGTCTCTTAGTTATATGTACGACAGAATGACCAATAATTAAACATAACTGACAAAATTTCAAATGGGTTTTCTTTGTTTGCAGTTTTGCAGCTGTGCTACAATAAGTTGACTGGCAGCATACCAACACAACTAGGAAAATTGAAGAGGCTTAGTGTTCTTGCTTTGCAATACAATCAATTGACTGGTGCAATTCCTGCAAGTTTGGGTGATTTGCCGATGTTAAGGAGGTTGGATTTGAGCTTTAATTACTTTTTTGGCTCTATTCCAGTATGGTTGGTTAATGCTCCCATGCTAGAGGTTCTTGACATACAAAACAACTCTCTCTCAGGCATGGTCCCTTCAGGTAATATGATGTCGCTCACTTACATGCTCTTGTGCTTTAAGTATAGATGTTTTGGGAGAATCAAAGTGGTCAAAAGTTCTGATTTTATTTTTATGGCCTTGTGGATGAAAACTCAGATTTGAAGAGACTGAAAGGTGGATTTCTGTACAAGAACAATCCAGGATTATGTGGAGATGGGTTTTCTGACTTAAGTGTTTGCAAGGCTGCTTATGACATAAACCCAAACAGACCAGAACCATTTGAACCAGGAAATTTTTCTTCGAAAACTCTGCCGGAATCAGCACCCTTAAATTCTGATTGCGGCAAAACCCAGTGTTCAAAACCATCCAAATCCTCAAAAATTGGTGTAGTTTTTGGGGTGATTGGGGTTCTTATTGCTTCGGCTGTTGTTGGACTTTTCATGTTTGCATTTTACCGTCGACAAAAACAGAAAATTGGAAATTCCTTCGACGCCTCAGATAGTCGACTTAGTACTGACCAGGTGAAGGAAGTTTACAGGAAGAGTGCATCTCCTCTCATCAGTCTTGAGTATTCTAATGGATGGGACCCAATTGCTAAAGGTCGAAGCGGGGTCTCTCAGGAAGTTCTTGAAAGCCTTATGTTCAATTTAGAGAATGTGGAGCGTGCAACTCAGTGCTTCTCAGAGGTGAATTTGTTGGGGAAGAGCAATTTCTCTGCTATCTACAAGGGGATCCTCAGAGATGGGTCTGCTGTTGCAATAAAATGCATTTCCAAGACGAGTTGCAAGTCTGATGAAGTTGAGTTCTTGAAGGGGTTGAAGATACTGACCTCACTGAAACATGAAAATCTTGTTAGGTTGAGAGGCTTTTGTTGTTCAAAAGGCAGGGGAGAGTGTTTTCTTATCTATGAGTTTGTCCAAAGCGGAAGCCTGTTGGAGTATCTTGATGTTAAGAGTGCCAGTGGGAAGGTTCTTGAATGGTCTGCCAGAGTATCTATCATCAATGGCATTGCCAAAGGTCATTCTATCGCTTTCTTCTTGCTTAATGAAGTTATTGTTGTTATTATTTATTTACTTTTTTGGAAGTTGGGTAAGAAAATAGGGGGTCATTCTTTCAGCTTGTTGTGTCCACAAGTAATTACTTCTGGTTTAAATGCATTTAGAAACGTAACTTGTATGTTGGGTGTTCCATAAAACAGACTGAATAATTTATTTGAAAACAGTGCTTGTAACTCTCATGCAAAGCTGCTTGAAAATAAAATTAACACCTAATAAGGAACAAAAACTACCTTGGAAAGAAGTTAATAAAGTTTTTGAAAAGATTTATGTTAAATCACTACTTATTCCAAAGGCTTAAGCTGATAAGACTACAAAGTTAAGGTTCGAACTCAGACCTCTGCTCTTATGCTAATGTTAAATCACTAGTTGTCCCAAAAGATTAAGTTGATATGAAATAATGAATATTATTCATTTTAATTAAATATTCTAACAATCTTCTTAAAATGTGACACACTTATCAGCTGGTGTTGCTTCTCAACAAAGCTATAGGCTCAAGAATCTTATTTGCTGTATTTCTGGGGAGGGGTGGTTTCATTATCTTGTTTTACACTGAATACTCAAAATTTGATGTCCCTTCTTGGTCAGGCATTGGGTACTTGCATGGAAGTACTGGAAACAAACCTGCTATATTTCACCAGAATATATCGGCTGAGAAAGTGCTTGTTGACATATGGTATAATCCCTTGCTCTTAGATTCAGGCTTGCACAAACTCCTTGCAGATGACATTGTCTACTCCACACTCAAAGCCAGTGCAGCGATGGGATACCTGGCTCCAGAATACACAACAACAGGCCGCTTCACTGAAAAGAGTGATGTGTATGCATTTGGTATGATTATATTTCAAATCCTTGCCGGAAAGCGAATAATCAACCAGTTGACTCGCCACGCAGCCGAGTCCTGCAGATTTGAGGATTTTGTTGATGCAAACCTCGAGGGGAACTTCTCAGAGTCAGAAGCAGCTAAACTCGGAAGAATCGCTCTGCTGTGCACCCATGAATCTCCCAGCCAACGGCCTTCCATGGAAAATGTGATTCAAGAACTAAGTGGACTTGTTAACAGTTCTTGATTAATCTGTTCTGGCCTTGATTTTCAAAGACAAAAGGGGAAAGATGAAGCTGTTGCTAACTGCTGACTGGTGCCTGGTGCGTGGTGCCTAAGCTCTTAGTATTTGAAGTTTTCTGCTAGTTATTGCTCAATGACTGAAGTTATTGTGAGTGGTATGTACTGATACTTGCATCAGTGAGCAGAGAACATGAAGTGATTTTAATGGGGTATTATACCTTTAATTATTTATATGAACTTCAGCTATGTAAAAGGCAGGTTTCCTTTACTATATCAATACCAGTTTTTATTTGTATTTTTGGCTAAGCAAATTGAAGAAGAGGAGGAGACTAGTCTTCCTTCTTTTTCTTTTTTCTTTTTTTCTTTTTAAATAAGTATCAAAACTAGATATTGAAGTTTTTATATTTACTTTTTGAAGAGACCCTTTTGCTGCAATGGCATTGAACATTGGCTCTGAGCAGAATTTAATTGAAATGTAAGATAAATTATGAAGTTAAGAATCGAATTTTGAAGTTTTATAATGATATCATGTTTAATGTCATACAATGATGAATTTAATTATTTACATAGTATTTTAATATTAAAAATGCACAACAATTAGGGCATTGAAAAAGCAAAAGAAAATAGGGCAATAGTAATTTCCAAGATGCTGTAAGCCCAACATGTGACTTTGAGAAAAATATTCTAGAACCAGAACTGGCCAATTGGAAAATGGACAAAATAGTCTCTTGGAAACAAAACAGTCCAGCAATCCCATTTCACAGATTTGGCTCGTATAAAAGTGTATGGAATTTTGGCTGACTTTTGCATCTCAAAGCATATAATATGTATTCCTCCTATAAAAACAAACAGGCTGTCAAATACAAAAAGCTTGCCTTTATTGCTTTCTCTCTGGTGTCTGTGAATATTTTTTGTCCTCTTCATCGTTCAAGACTGCTAAGTGCTAACATGTCTTTTCTGTTTCCTTTTGCTTATCCTCCATCTCAAAGTGTGATTTTTTATTTTTACTTTATCCTCTATGTCACTGTGTAATTTAGAATCCGTTTGTGACCTAAAATATATTATTGAAAATGTTTTTCCTATTTTTTGTGTTTGCTACACCCAAAATATTTTTCTGTTTGACAAAAAATGCTTCCTTAATTTCGAAAAATTATTTTCATTTTTAAATTTCTTAAACCGTTTTCCAAGTTTGAGTTTATTTTTCTCAAATTGTCGAATTACTCTAGGACCGATGCTGGACCACTGCATGATTGCTGTCTGACCACCGTAGAACTTTTGTCGGAGGTTGCCAGAAGTTGCCGGCCATTTTTCGTACAAGCCAAACACCGAAGAATATTTTCTAGGAAATAATGATTTCATTGAGAACATTTTCTGACATAAAATATTTTATGTTAAAACAAATAAATCCTTAATAATCAAAATCAAATGCCACGTCTTCCTTGGTTTAAAAGATTTAAGGAAAGAGTAATGCTATATACTACATTTTTACCCCACGAATATTTTGTGGTATTGACGTGGCAGTCTCAACCGACTCTTTATTTTATTTTTTGACAAGGACTGTTCTAAGAGTTTATAGAAATTGACACATCAGCATTGTGAAATAATTATGAGATAAAAATATAGTTTCTAGCATTACTCTTTAAGGAAAATAAGATCCAAAATGATTTACAACTAGTTTTTTAATTAGAAAAAAAAAAAAAAAAAAAAGAGTATTTTGAACTGATTGAACCGTTGCTGATATCTTGCAGAATGCTGTCTCAAGTGGAACTCAAATTCCTCCAAAAGGAAATAGACGTTTAAGCTTCATTATATACTTACATTCGGCTATCAATATGCAGAGCAAAGAGCAGCATTTTTGGACAGTCAATGTTTACAGAGACTTTTGGTAAAGATGAGGGTGTCTTTTTACAGAGTTGCATTCAGCAATTTACTTGTACAATAGGTGTGCTCTGAATTGGGAATCCACAAACTATTTAACATTGAATAGATCTCTGTAACTTGAGGGTGGGACTTATCTTGAACAAAAAACTCATGGACAGTTCCCTCGAGTTCAATCCAACTGCAACCAGGATTTTTCTTTAGGTTTCTTTCCTTCAGCATCATCCTAACTCTGCTAACATCGTTCCACATACCTAGACGAGCATACATGTTAGACAGAAGCACATAAGAACTTGGATTACAAAAATCCAACATCATTAGATGGTCAGCTACAGGCCTTCCAATATTGAAGTTCTCTTGATTTTTGCAAGCACTAAGCAACGTCCTCCAAATCACATCATTTGGCTCGATGGGCATTTCCTCTATTAATGTCCTGGCTTCTTCTATAAGCCCAGCGCGGCCAAAAATGTCAACCATGCATCCATAATGTTGCAACTTTGGTTCCACCTTGTGAACTCTTCTCATAAGCTCAAAACACATCAGACCTTCCTTCACCAAGCCGGCGTGGCCACAAGCATTTAACACCCCAATGAATGTAATATCATCAGGTTTGACACAAAGCTTCTCCATCTCCATGAGCAAATCAAAAGCCAATTCACCCAAGCCATGAATGGCCAATCCACCAATCATAGCATTCCAATGATCAACGCTTTTTTGTTCAACATCCTCAAAAACTGACATAGCATTCCCTATGCTGCCACATTTAGAATACATATCAATGAGGGCAACCCCAAGTTTTCCGCTCAAAGAGAACCCGTTTGCCTCTAGATAGTGATGTACAGAAATACCTCTTTCAATGTGTCCTAATTGGGCAATTGCAGAAAGAACAATCAACAAAGTGGCATTATCAGGTGACATTCCGCTCTTACTTTTCATATCATGAAAAACTTTTACAGCTTCCATGCAATAACCATTTTGAACATAGCCAGCCATCAGAGCATTATAAGCAACAACATCTCTTTCTGGCATTCCATCAAATAAACTTCTAGCTACATCAATACTACCTAATTTTGCATACCCATATATCATATTTGCCCAACTAACCACGTCCTGTTTCGGCATCTGATTGAACAAATGATAGGCATCTTCCATCTTGCCATGCTTTACACACCCATCAATCATTGTGTTCCAAGAGACCAAATCTCTAGCAGGCAATTTCGCAAACAAATCCCATGCAACATTAAGCCCATCTTTAGATTGTGCATAACCACTAATCATTGAATTCCACGAAATCAAATTCCTCTCCTCCACTGGCATACAATCAAACAAATCGCGTGCGGATTGAATCATCCCACACTTAACATACCCACCAATCATCGAATTATACGAAACCGAGTCCCGCTTTGGCATTCTATCAAACAGTTGCCTAGCAAATTCAACAAACCCACATCTCAAATACCATCCAATCACACAATTCTGCAAAAACACATCCAAGCCAATCTCCATTTTCTTCAACAGCCCATGAACCTGCATTCCTTCCTCCACCAAACCCACCCGGGAACACGCTTTCAATACCAAAGAGAAAGTAAACTTGTCCACACAAATCCCATTCTCAAGCATCAAACAAAACAAAGCCAAAGCTCGTTTTGGTTCACACCCATGAGAATACGACTTTATAAGAGCATTCCAAAGAAAAGGGTCCTCTTGTTCTCGACGAATCCGAAAAGCGTGCCGCGTGAAGAAGATGTAGCGAGCGAATTCAATGAGATGCTGCTGAGGTGAAGAAATGAAATTGAGGATGACTTTGGTGGTGAGAGAGGTGTTCTTGATAAACCCAGTTGTTATAAGTCTCGCATGGATTTGATTTACGTCGTTTAAAGTTCTGCATTTTGGGAGGAGAATGAGTGTTGGGAGGGTTGAGTTCCATGGCTGATACGAGTTTACACAGAGAACCATGAACACAAGGATTTGAGCTCTGTGAAAACGTTGTCTTTGTGCCTCCTCCGAGTACTTCTCAACTGCCAAGCCAGGCTCTGTCCGGGAGCTAATTTTTATGGGGGCACTGGGTAAATAATTTTGGGGTGAGCATGTTTTGGTAGGGGTATTTTCGCCTATTTAATCGCGGAAGTTGGTTAAGTTTGTTAATTAATTAATTTCATACATAAATAATAGTTTTGACTTTTTCGATTAATTTATTAGTTAGTTAATAAACCGGCAATATCAAATTTCTTGTAATTATAGAATTAGTAAAACATATACGTTTATAAATGAAAAGAGAAAGCAAATCCTTGAAACACATATCAAAAGGATAACTACAAATCAACAGGATAAAAAAATAAGGAAACCTACCAGATAAAATTTAAATTTCACTTGAAAATTTAGGTAATTATCGGTCAACCGACAAATTTTTTTTCTACTGCCTACTGAACCGAACCAACGTCAAGACAACATTTTTATTCTGCCTACAGACAGCCGAAAATCAATTGCCGGCTCGGTGACGGTTGGTAGACGATAAACGGTTAATCTACTAACTCCTAGTAAATATAATTTTTGCCTTTTGTATAACATGTTTGTCTACCAAGCCATTTTGTTTGTGTTTTTTTTTTTAATTGGGTACTGTCTATACGTATTACTGTGAAGTGTCTTTTTATTATTTAGGAAAAATCATTTTTAATAAGTCTTATTCTTGTTGTGTTAAGTAGTTTCATTTAGGAAAAATTATCTCAGCAAACCGCCATTTGTGGTGGTCCTAGTTCTTTCACTAGGTCGGGTAATTTATTTAACCAATTTTTAATAAGTCTTATTACACTAATTTCTGATTGGTTTGGGGCTCTTATTTGCACCCTTTATTTGTACTTCTTATATTGTAATTTCTCTTTTCCTCATTCTCTTAATTTTTTTTTAAATTAAAAAAAAAAAAAGTACGATTCCTATTTTTTGTTAACATCTTACCACCTACCTTGGACTCCTACCTTGGACTTTGTCTATTGTGTACAACAACTCTTGTATAAAAAGTATGATTTGTGATTGATTTTAAAAATGGGGATATCTTTTATTCGGTCGTGGCAGAAAACTCATGTTTTCTGCCACCCAATAGAAATAAGACACCTCATCTAAAGTAAAAAAACTGCACCCAAATTTTCTAGAACAAAAACACTAGATTTTGAGAGGGAGAGAAAAAGGGTGAGAGTTAAAGAGAAAAATGAGAGCTTCACCGGACCCACTGGTCCTAGCCTGAGAGGCTGAGACCTGGGTCAGCAAACCATGCAGGTCTCAGGCCGAACCAGCCGTGGGTCACGGTGACCCGGCAGACACGCTAGGTCAGCGTGGGTCTGCTCCTCAGGGGTCACCAGACCCACGGCTGGCTCCCAGAAACAAGCTGAGGCCTTAATTTTGCAGAAGGCCCTAAACACCTTTCTTCTAAGGCAAAAATACCATGCTTTGTATCAATTGTCATTTGTCCATAACCATGCAACAACAAGCTCAACAAATATAAGAGATCCCAATTGAGGTGAAGCTGAAACCAACCACGTCCAAATGAAAACACCAGTTTCCATTGCATCAAGTGTAGAAATGTAAGCTAGACACCAACAAAGAAGTCGAAGAAGTTGTGAGAAGCCCTCTAAATTTGATTTTGATTCAGAACCCTGCCAACATGGTCTCATAGAAGATCCTTCCATTCTGTAAAAAATACACATGAAAATTGGAAATTTATACCAGATTTGACTGGAGTCCAGCCTGAGACCCGCGTGGGTCTCAGGCCGGCGTGGGTCTTCCTGACCCAGGGTGGATCTACAGACCCACGCCGGTCTCAGGCCAGCGTGGATCACGGCCCCATGACCCAGCGTGGTCGCGACCCAGCCGCCAACTCCGGTTACGCCTCTGCCCACACCACCGCCGCTCCACCGGTAATCTCTCTCCGGCCGATTTACTGGGATGAATTTTTTTTTATTCGGTGAGTTGGATAATCTGATGTTTTATATGGTGTTTTGATCTTATTTTAGGGAGATGCAATAGGTGAGGTGGCAGCATTTTAATGGAAGGCATAAAACTCATGTTTTCTGCCTTGACCGTATAGCAGCACCTCTCTTTAAAAATTCATATGACTCCCACAAAAGCATTACATGCAAATTGAAATATAGACCATCAGTTTAAGATCAGGCTTGGACTGGGTCCAAGGATTTCATGGGGATGTTATGATATTTTAAGCCATCGACTTTAATTGATGTCATCAATTTTGTATGCAATGTACATATAAATAAGCAGTAGGTAATGGAGATGAGCCTATATTTGAAAGAGATGGGTGATTTCTCCTTTTTCAATTATGAGGTGGCAAAGGCAATTTCTTTTTTTCTTTTTTTTGTTGGCATTCTGGTGCCAATCTCTCGTACATTTTCGTTGAATTAACATATTCTATTAGGAAGTGTTACAGAACTAAACAAATGAATCCAGAAAATTTTTCAAACTGATGTGACAGACAAGGGAGAGAGAATTGTTTTTTTTTTTAAAAAAAAAAAATTTAAAAACCCTTACCACATCAGTTTGAAAAATTTTCTGAGTTCATTTTTTTGATTCCTTAGCACTTATCTATTTTATTTGCTATTAATTTTTTTTAATTAATAATAAATAATACATGTCAACTTAATAGAAATATATTCAAAATGAACGTTTAAAATGCAAGGAAACATTTCTTCTTATGTTTTCTATTGCGATGAAACGCTAAGCAGCAGCCCGACAACTTTAATGGCTTACAACAAGTTGTATAAGAATTTGTCTCAAGGGTTCCAAGAACATAGACCAAGCATTCGTGGCATCAACTAACTTGATCATCACCTTAGGAGAGCATCATGTGAAATGGGAAAACCTTAAGAATCACGGAAAGAATTTACAATTTAGATCAAGATTCTCTATAATTAATTTCTTCAAATTTCAACAAATAATTTGAAATTTAACGGTCGAGATTTTTTCATATCAACGGTTAAAACTCAACAATAATCAATAAATATTGTATGACTAGGAGCGGACTCATGTGTAAGTGCGGGGGGTTCAACCCTCCCCTCAAATTTATTTATTTATTTATTTTTAAACCCGTTAAAACATGTATTTTTATGAGTAAACCTCCAAAAGTTTTTTTTTTGTCCCCCCAAGAGTTTTCTTTTGGTTTTGCCTCCGGCGTGAAAGTGGCATCTTTTAGATTTGCCCTCCGATGTGTTTTGAATGCTATGTGCTTAATAACGTTATAGGTTGGCTTCCCATACCACAATCTTGTCCATGTGTATAACAAAATTCCAACCATTAAATTTCAAAAATCTCACATTAGCCGTTATCGCTATTAAATTTAAGTAGGGGTCGGTATTCAGGACAAGAAAAATGCTAGACATTCAACTATTTTATAAAGTTTTTAAAATTATTGACACATGTCAACATGTGATCAATTGAAAGTGTTAGAAGGTGTTAAATGCATACACTTTGGCTCCAATTATATATTAACACGTGTCAAAAGTTGTAAAAGAGTTGTATGAATGACATTACTCTTCAAACAATCCCAACAATTAAATGAAACTGGAGTATAGAAAGTGAGATTAAAATGGAAGTGACTCTAACATTGGATCCGGATCCCCTAGAATTCCTAGAGGCATTATTGTTTTTAAAATTTCACATCCCGGCCATTCATTTTCATCCAAGAGTCATTATCCTGCCACGTGTCCCACTACTAATAAAATAATAATAAAATTTTAATGATACTAATAATAATCATCATTATTTTATTATTTTATTAGTAGTGGGACACGTGGCAGGATAATGACTCTTGGATGAAAATGAATGGCTTGGATCTGAAATTTCAGAAACTATAATTCTCCTACGAATTCTAGGGGATTTGAACCCCTCTAACATTTTCTCTAGGGCTGACAATTTTGACACGACCCGACAACCTGACACGAAATTAGCGGGTTTGGGTTTACCTTAAACAGGTTTGGGTCATAAACGGATTGATCCGTTTATGAGTGTCTGGCGGGTCATGTCACAGGTCACCCGTAGGTGACTGCCAAACCCGTTTACCTTCTTTTTTTTTTAACCTAATTACCTAAAGGAAAAACGCAATCTCTAGACGGACCAAACCTCTCCTAGTCCTCACGCTCACGCCGCCGACACCCCTCTTTCTTTCTCCAACCTTTTCCATTTTTCCTTTGTTTCTCCAACCTTTCAGATGATGGTGTTTTTTTTTGGTTATTTGATTAGACAATTAAGCCTATTAACTTATAACTATTAAGTGATTTGGTGTGGCTAGTCTGCTAGGTGTTTAATTTTAAGAGATAATTGCTAAAACTATTATTATTTTATTTTTTTAAAAAAATCACTTTTTTAGTTAAACGGGTAAACGGTGTCGACCCAGCACGACCCATTATTTTAAACGGGTTTCACGGGTTGTGTCGGGTGACCCGAGAAAATTTTCGTGCCGTGTCATGTCTAGTGGGGCCAACCCGTTTACTAAACGGGTCATGTTTGGTATACGTTAAACAGGTTGCGGGTACCTGCGGGTTGTAAACTAGTCAACCCGCGGACCCGTTTTGCCAGCCCTAATTTTCTCGGTTAAAATAATTGACTAAAAATGTAACTTGTAAAATGGAGTAAGAATTGACGGCAATTCAATCAATTATGTCACAAGTATTTCTTTTATTAGCACCATTCTGATTAAATTTTCAAGAAATATCTTTGTGTCCAAAGGAATAGCAATACATAATTGCTAAAAAAAATAATAATAATAAATAAATATCAATATATAGTTATTGTCTAAATCACAAAAAGGGTTAGGTATTGACTTAGGAGAGGTCCTAGTCATGACCTGTCCCCTATGAACCTAATGGTACAACTTGCTCGCATATATAAATATAACCTAATGTTTCAAAGCATAGGTTTAAAAACATTCATGCTCTCACCAACCTTTTAAAAAAATTCTATAATTGTTGATTAATCATTGATAAAAAAAACAAAATAAAAAAGTCGTGGATTGAAAGATATTTGTTCAAGTAAAGTACAATTGGTACGGCAGCCATAAACTCCTAATTTATGTGCAAGTGTGCATGTTATTTAGTAGTATGAGGTAAGCTTGCTGTAATTATCTTCACCAAAATATCCATTAGATCGACTTTGAATCTAAAGTCCCTACTCTATTGTATAGGTCGTCTTTTACTTAACTCAAATTTGTGATATGGTGTTTAATTTTGATGTTAAAGGTTTATTTGGATGTGCGTTTGAGAGGTCTAAAAATGTATTTAACACTCAAAAAGTTCCGTTCAAAGAAAAAAATATTCGTTTAGTAAAAAAAAAATTAAAAGCGTTTTTAAGGGTCCTAAAAGACTAAGGACCTGTTTAGATTTGCATTTGAGCTACTTAAAAGACTTTTATACTCCTAAAATTTCGTACATTTTTCTTAGAATTTAACAGAAAATCCTAACGGATGGGGTAACTGGAATAAAATAAAAGTTTAATACACTAAAGTGAGAGACTTTAAACATTAAAACAGTATTTACAAAAGACGCGACAATTCAGCGGTTAAGTAAAGTTACTCCTACAAATTGTTACTTTCTCTCCCCTCTCCCTAGTCCCTATCTCTTGTCTCTTTCTACATATTTCTATTTCTATATTTCCACAAGCATGATGACCTTCGAAAAATATAAATAAAAAATTCGTGAAATTAATATAAATAATGGCCGGCCTCCGCACAAGGTACACCGTACATAGTGCTTTTGTTTTTTCTTCATTTTCGCCCCCACTAACACAATCAGATCTTCCAAAGCCTTCTTCCTATCTCTTTTTTCTCCAAAAAAAAAAAAAAAAAAAAAAGTTAATTAATTATAAGTAACAAAAAACTAAAAAATAATATTAGAAAAAAAACAATATCGTTTGAAACTTTTTCTTTAATATAATATTTGACCTTTATTTTTAGTAGTATTATTTTATTGATCCATTATCCAAGGAAAAAAAATCATGGGGGTGAACTTTAATGATATTATTATTATTCTGCTTTTTGAAACTTTCTTTTCAAAATATTTTATTTACATATGCAGACTTTAATAATTTGAGATTGAAAAAAATATTGAATGACTTAAATGATGTAATTAAGGATAATTTTTTATATTAGAGTAGTGCATGGATCCCTCTGGTTTCTGACAACAGCATACTTTTATCTTATTCGGATTAATTAGGCTTAAGTCATATATGTAGAAATAACAACAATATATTTTCCATTAAAAAAATGTACGGTTTAGACTTAATTACTCGGTCGTCATCAACGAGATCACTTTATCATATATTTTGACAGATTCAATGTTACTATTGACTTTCGGTTGCAAAAGCTCGATAGCAGATTTGGAGAAAAGGTGATGGAACTTTTAGCATTTAATTCAACTTTGGGTCCAACAAATGCCTATAAATCCTTTAGCATTGTTTCCAAGAAGTAGCTCAATCGACTAAGACCACATTTAATGAAGTGGAGCTCACTAGTTCGAATCTCCTAACATTGATGATATATATAATCTTGTGAAAAAAGTATTATTCTCTTGATTTTTTTTTTGAGCATGTGGAAATTAATTTAAGATTTTTGTTGAAATATTTTGAATTTGATATGTTTAATCATCCGAAATTATAAAATTTGTTTTTCATTGTAGAATTATGTCGATGATTGATAGAGACAGAAAATCAAAGACATATCATCTTATTGATATATTGATTTGTCTTGTTTTGACTCTTCCGGTGTCAATAGCAATTACCTAATAAGCATTTTTAATTATAAAAGTTGTTAAAACAAGATTTCGCTGCAAAATCGAGAATGAATTTCTTGCAAATAATTTAATTGTTCATATTGAAAGGAAAATTGTTAAAATCTTCAATTCAAATTCGATAATTAATGATTCGTTTTTCTAAATGAGCGTAGACAACAATTTTAAGGGTAAGGATTATCTTCATTTTATGGTCAGAATTTAAAGTTAGTGTATCTAACTGTGTACATCATTATTTAATTTTTTTAAAAGATGTGCCAAAATTAATATCATGTACACCATTTGATATACCAATTTTAAATCATGATCATGAAATGAAGATGATCTGCTTCCTAATTTTATACACCTTATCGTTTTGTAATTTTGTATTAGTGTGTAGTGCATAATATGCATGAAGTTTGCTAGATATATATTTTTTTTTTTTGTGATTCTTGTGTTGTAAAATAGGGTAAAGTTCACTTAACCGCCTCAAACTACCACTACAATAACAATCTACCCCATAAACTATCAATTACGACAATTTACCCCCAAATTACCAAAACAATGACAATGTACCTCAAATTTTTAAAAAATGATAAAATTACCCTTACTAAAACAAAAATAAAAACACGAAAATTTAATTTTCTTTCAAATTTTTAAGAATATTTTTGTCTTATTAAAATCTTATAAGGGTAATTTCATCATTTTACTAATATTGGGGGGTACATTGTCATTGTTTTGGTAGTTTGGGAGGTAAATTGTCGCAATTGATAGTTTGATGGGTAGATTGTCATTAGAGTGATAGTTTGAGGGGATTAAGTAGACTTTACCCTATAAAATACTTTATTTTTTTATTTTGAATTGTATTTACCATATTTTTATTTTATTTTCTTATATATAAATATAATTTTTATTTCGCCAAATATGTTTAAGCATGGCGGTTACCTCCGGATAAAATTGTTAGATTTATCATAATATCATGTAATTAATTAACACGAAATATATTTCCTTACACATGCAACGATTCGTCTGTCAGACTGTCAGCTACAGAATAAACTGCCTGCCGGGACGTCACCCTCTCGAAAGTATACAGAGCAAGTGTTGGACATATTTTATTCTCCCTAACAACTTGCTCTAATCACTACTTTTAATGCTTAAAGCAACCAAACCCCACGTCAAATAATTTTTTTTTTCTTCTTCAACCCCTAATTTTAAGCTATATAAATAGACTTTTAAAATTAATATTAAACCAAAATTTAATAATAATTAATCCCAAAAATTCTAGTTATAGCGTTACTTCATTAGAGCTTGTTTGGTATTGCGTTTGAGAAATAGAGCTTTTAAGTCAAAAAGAACTTTTGTGCAAAAATTTCATTTTAAAGCTTTTGCCAAAAATATTTTTTTTTAGCATTTTTAGGCTTTTTGAACCATTAAAAGCGCTTTAAATTTTTTTTCTTTAAACGGACTTTTTAAGTGTTAAAAATACTTTTAGACTTCTCAAACGCAATCTCAAACGCTATCCCAAACAGACTCTTAGTATATAATTTTTTTTTTATTGATTTTATTTTCACAATTAAATGCAACAATTTTTAAGTCATAAAAAAAAAAGAAAAAAAAAAAAAAGTAGAGAAGGGTATTCCCACACTACTCTACACAGAATTAGTGCGAGTGCTCATTGAATATATTGACGACAATCCCAAGTGGTGAAAACTGTTTGATCCAATCCTTTTACAGACACGAGGAACATTAAAACCTCACCATTAAAATTGATTCATCAGAGATGGGTGCAGCCAGCAGCAGGAGATGATCTCCCACCACTCCCACAAATATTTATATTATATAATAAGAAATTTATTTTCCATTCAGTTGCTGAGGCACAAAATCCAAAGACTTTTAAACCCCCACGCACACCTTCTTAAATGTACGGCTAAAATGTCAACGCTTGTAAACAAAACCCTGCCATCCCTTGTCTTCTCTCTCAGAAAAAAGGGCATTTAAAAAGCCCAACACGGCAACACCTCTCACTCCCCCCACCACCACCATTCTCTCTCAAAATCCTGCGAGAGAGAAACAGAGAAACAGAGACAGAGTTATGAAGCTTGTTTGGTCCCCAGAAACAGCGTCAAAAGCTTATATAGACACCGTCAAATCAGTAAGAGCTCTAAAACCGGCGACCCCTTTGCCCGGTAAAATGTTTTTTAACCGTCGACATGATACTAATTAACCCCACAACTTTTCCTTCATTTACGTGCAGTGTCGGAGTTTCAAAGAACATTCCGGGGTGGAGGAGCTGCTGTCGGCGATGGCCGCCGGCTGGAATGCGAAGCTGATCGTCCAAGCGTGGCTCCGCGGGGAGCCAATCCCGACGAGCATCGGCCTCGCCATAGCCGCCCGCCACGCTTGCGGACGCCACGTGTGCATAGTCCCGGACGAGCAGTCGAGACAGGAGTACGTCGAGGCCGTACGGGCGTACGCCGACGGGTCTCCGGCGACGGAGGTGGTGGTGGGAGAGGCTGAGGCGGCGATGGAGGGGCTGGTGGGGGTGGATTTTCTGGTGGTGGATTGCGAGCGCGGAGACTTCGCGAGGGTTTTGAGGGTTGCTAGGCTGAGCCCGAGAGGTGCGGTTTTGGCATGCAAAAACGCGTGCAAAGGAAACGTTTCGGGGTTTGGATGGCATGGGGCGCTTGAGAGTGGGACACGTGTGGTGAGGACCGTGCTTTTGCCGATGGGGAAGGGATCCGGGTTGGATATTGCCCATATAGGGAGCAAAGGTACCGGGCCTCCGGTCTCCAGGAAGGGTCCTAGCCGTTGGATCAAGCACATCGATGCGCGCTCCGGTGAGGAGCATTTGTTCCGGTGGTGATTTCTTTTATATATATATAAATTACAATAAATAACATAAAGTTCATCCTTTTCCATGGCTGAAATACGAGATGGGCTGCAACTGCAAGAATAATGTTACCTCGGGCTAGTGGGTGAGAAGCAGAGGTAAAACATATGTATTTACCTATGTATTTGTATATATATATATATATATATATATATGAACATTAATGTATAGATTTCTCAATTTTGTAACTGCCATTATGACTATATGCCGAATTAGGATCCGATTTGAACCGACTAATATCGAGTTAGTTATGTTGAAATATATTTTTGCCTTTTTATTTTTTTACTAACCGAATATTATCCCGTTCTATATATGTCAACTTCTTAGTGGAGGTTACTTTTTATGGCAACTCTGATTGCATTTGAGTAATTCTATTTGTCATTTTTCATCTCTAAAGCTTATAAAGCCTGATTTTCTGCATCAAAAAATCAATTGTTACCCAATAAATGTTATTCAAGGCCACGTCACATAAGTTTAAGAAATGAGAATATATATATATAAACAATTATTCGTAGGTTATGAATTTTCTCCTTGGAATTTTGTGAGCAGGAAAAATGGCAGATGAAGAGTCAGTTACCTGGCCTGCTTCGTTTTTGGGATTAACCTAATAATGAGGGTAATTTTTAGGGGCGATAATTTGTGTTCATAAGTTGAGATTTAATTATGTCGAAGCATGTGTATAAGACTATAACTCAATTATAATTTGACTAATTTAATTAAAGGGGTCATAATCCTAGACTATAACACGCTAATTTTGGTTGGGTTTGTGAGTCGTATAAAATTGTTTAGTACTAAATTTTATATGTCGGGTTCGGATCGTGTCGACGTATGAAAGCAAAAGATGATATAAGCTGACCATAATCCAATCCGGCTATTTAATTAATTAAATGAATCAGGCCTCTTAATCATAACCCTTCAATTCTGTATTTAGTTCGTATCGAATGCACGCACGACACGTCACGTTAAAAATTGCAAACCCTAATAATTTTTGGGTTGAATATATAAGAAAGTTGGCAGATCTCAAAATCAATCCCAATCATAATCAAGTCTACTTGGGACATCTGATACACATCATGTGTAACACATGGAACAGGCCGGAAGAGTCCAAATGAAACCCAACTTATCTTGATGCCTCAAGAATGACAACACAAGTACAAAACAAAGACTTGTTCTAAAATTATCTTGATGCCTGTCAAAACGCCAAGTGCAGAATATTTCGTGACCACCCAACCCACACCCACCCACACCCCCCCAAAAAAAAAAAAAAAAAAAATTCCTCATCTCTTTTGTATGGCTGAAATAGTAGGTTATTCGACATAACCTGTAAATTCGATATGACCTCAACAAAAAATTAGTAAATTAGAGTTGAGGAATTTGACTCGATTAATTAAATTAATTAGATTAGGATTGACTTATATAAGTCTTATACCCATGCCTTGATATAACCCGGCCCGATACGCAACAGTTAAGGTTAATATTTTTTTATATAACTTACAAACTTAACACAAAATTAATAGATTAAAGTTTAAAGATTTGATCTGTTTAATAAAATGAATCGACTTAGAATTGATTTATATAATTAACTTTATAACTTTATACTCGTACCTTAAGGTATATGACCCGAACCCAGACACGAAAATACAAACAGCTACCCCTACTCATGTGCAACGAATATGGACATAGGTGGCAACAGAGCATCTTTAAATTATTGCCTCATCTTAGGATTATTCAGGATAGGAAAATGCCAGCCGTCAGTAAATGTATATTGTTTGATTGCATAGCATACGGTAGAAAAGGACCTGGAGCACTTTTTGACAACATCTACCATAATTCCCGTTGCATGTATAATGATGGGACCAATGGGTCATATATATATATATATATATATATATATATATATGACCCAACAAGGGAGGAGAGGAAGCGCAGTATGCATATAGATGGTAAACTTTGTGAACAAATAATGAAGGCAATCCATCAATAAACTGTTCTTTCCAATAAGGTTTTTGACTATCTGGTCTAACCATGATATAGGAAAGAAAGACATCTTGATACTATCTATAGTCAGACATAGTATGGCATCGAAGATTATTCAAATAATCAAAAATTCGAGAGGTAATATTAGAAGGAGTACCGACAAAATGTTTGATATATATATATATATATATATATATATATATATGTTTTCCTGGACTTATTGAAATGCTCATGAACATTTTAGTTATTATCTACGGGAAAAATTACGGTTTATCTTTTAAAGTTGTTCGCATTTTTGATTTTTGCACTGTAGGGATGCTCTACTTGTTCTACTTCCAAGCTTGATTCTGCTTTCGGTACCGTGCTTCTCGGTCTAGGTAGGACACGTGCCACACACGTGGCCTTTAAGCACCAAATTTTCCAAAATGGCCGTTATGATGTTTCAAAATGACCCAAAATGTCCCATGCTATTTTTTCAATTTTTTTTTTTTTAAAAAAAAAAACACAAGGAAAAAAAGAAAAAAAATCTAATTGGGGGTGGTCAGCAGCCACCCCCATTAGGCCATGGGGGGTGGCTCGCCACCCCATTTTGTCTAGTTGGGGTGCCCTGGCCACCCTCTTGGTCCAAATGGGGGTGGCCGGGCGGCCGGCCAACCCCCAAACTGTCAATTTTTTTTTAATTATATATATATATAACCAAGCTACTAAATAAGCTAGTTTAACTTAATTCGTTAAGAATCACGCTTTATAAAGCGGATGTCACTAATTTGAATCCTAATTATGATGACAGGAAATTTTAAAAAACTTCAGCTTCCTTCTCATACATTAATAAAGACAACCATTTTATCTAGTTCATATTCCTATTCCTTCTCCATGTACTCTCAGAGAGTTAAACAAAGTCTTAGGCTTCAATTTGTTTCCTTTGTGGGGAAGTGATCCTGAAGACATGTTCCTCTCCGGTGCACTTATCTACTTTAACCAACCACCGGCTTCTTTTTAGGCTACCGCTGGCCGCATTTGTTGCCGCTATTCTTGTCACCAGAAGCCCCTCTCCAATGGGCAAAAAATGTGTGTTCAATTCACTCCACCATGATCCCTTGTGGAGGGCATTGTACCCTACAATAAGTGCCCCATCATGCTTTGCATTCTTTTTCGCTGCGAAGAATACTCCCTTGTGCTCATTGATGTGACAATCAATAAGCACAAAATCTGCTCCTTTGTAGTCATCTAACAATAAGGTGCGTGCATCCCCCACAGCAAATTCCACACAATTTGCATAGGGGCCTAGAGCTTTCTTTGAGGCATGCAATTCGTTAAGGCCGCTTAGAATGCACACAACACGGCCGCCGGTTTGATGGGCGGCTGCTACTAGTGCTAGAGCGGTGGATCCGGCGATGCTAGGGCATATCATCGCCATGAGTTGAGCGTTGTTGCCGGCAACGAGGGCAGATATGAATTCCGCCACGTCTGGCTCTTTACCTATTTTCGCCTATAAAAACGAAACACAAAACTCAATCATAAAAAGGAATAACGCTACCACTCCTTCGACATGTCATGTCAGTTGATATAAAATAAGTGCAGATTAGAAGGAGATTGTTAGGTTGTTCAGCTTGCTTACCATCTTTAGGGCACGGATATACGCTTTTGTGGCGTTTTCAGCAGACCAAGCCATTTTTCTTCTTTTGAGTTTTGGAATCGTTTGCTTTGAGAGATTTTCTTCTTTTTTTTGGGTAATAAAAGCTGGGTTTCAGAGCTTTATAGAGTTGGAGTGATGAGAGATTAGAAGCATCTGAGGAAGGTTTTAACTGAGAGAGGAAGATTCCATTGCCAACTGCCATTGTCGAAAAGTTGAAATAATTATTAATGTCCCTAAATTTCTTCTTACTACACAAGTTGCTCTTCTATTAATTTGTAAAATTAATGTGGATTGAATTACAAACTAATTTCTTCCGTGGAACCATTGCAACTCTTCAATGAGCAAGCCTCTAGATTTTATTTTTAATTTTAAATTATCTGAAATTCCAATTTCAGTTTCTATAAAACCTTTTTAATTACTAGCTTCTTTAGGGGTCTCCACGTAGAATTAACTAAATGAATAAATTTATCATTCCTTATATGTTTAAGCCATAGACAAACTAAGCTTCCAACAAAATTTTCCTTTTGTCTTTATTTTTAGGGGAAGATACATTTTACCTGAACTATTCACCCATTTGCACTTCTAACCCTAATGTTTAAAAATTGACACTTTACCATTCCCAAACTTCCAAATTGTTGCAATTCGATCTGACTTTTTTTTTTTTTTTTTTTTTTTTTTGCCAAAATGTCCCAATCCCAAGTTACAAGAAAAAAATTAAAAATTAAGGGGTGGCCGGCCATCCCAGTTGGGCCTGGGCGTGGCTTTGGCCACCCTAGACCAGCCACCTCTTAATTTTTTAACTTGAAATTGTGGCATTTTGGGGAAATAGTTGAATTGCAATAATTTGGAAGTTTTTTTTTTTTTTTTTGGGGGGGGATAAAGTCACTTTTTAAACATTAGGGTTAAAAATACAAATGTATAAATAGTTCAGGTGGGGTAAAATGTATTTTCTCTTTATTTTTATTTTGGCCCCTTAAGAAAAATTTCAATGCAAGTTGGCTTCTTTGACTTCAACTTTCAATTCAGCTTAGTGGTGATTTAACATATATTAGAGCTTTTACATGTCGGGCGTGAGAGCATTAAAAGTATTAATATAGATGCTTGTGCCGTGCGGATAAGGTCTGAAAACAACAATCAAACATGTCACCAACTAGGCCCACATGCTGCCAACTAGCTTCATGAAGAATCTTGCAATAGTCATGACCATCAAGTAATGCTATAAGTAGAACTTTTATGTCTTTAAAGGTAATGTAGTTTTTAAAATCACTATTGAATCAAAATTTAATAGTGATTTATCAAAAATCCAACGATAATTTTAAAAACCACATTACTTTTGAGAAAATAAAAAAACAAACGTCATATTTATATCTTTACTCGTTACCGTCTTCGCTAGTAGTAGTATAATGGTGGACAATGTATTTAATTTTTTTTTAAAATGTTTATTACATAAAATAATATATCTGGTTTTCTATACTAATACCAAAATATTCGTATACAGTAGCTGTGGTGTCCCCGAGCAGGTGAAAAATAAGGTACAATATCATTTTTTATTCTGCAATTTGTAATATTCTGATGCTACTTCTGCTATGATTGCCGTTGCATTGCACCCCAGAAGGCTAAAAAAGTGATGAATTATTATTATTATTATTATTTTTTAAAGAAAAAGGGAGGAGAAAATGAATATGTAAGACCAAGTTGCTATAGAAAATGGTTGAATGAGGTGCGTTGATGCTCATTTGCCCCCGCGAAACCAACACAGAGATCTAAGTCCAGATCACATTGCTCTCCATGCCCATACATTGGTTATTACAGCCGCCCTTTAATTATTTATGGTTTTTCAGGTCTCTTTCTTATTCAAATTCTTGAGACAGGTGTTGATAGAAGCTGCAGAGGCCGGTGATAATGAAGAGTGGCCATGTGGGTGATTCAGAGGAGCAAAATCTAACTTTACTAATGTTGTTGGGTTGACTGATATTCTGACACCCACTCACATTTTCTTGTGTGACTTTTTATAAATCATTATTGAATCAAAATCTAATAATAATTTGTGATTCATTAGTTATTTTAAAACCCACGTCAATAAGTGTGTAAAGGAGTGAATAAACCCAGAACAAAAATATGATAGCTTTTTTGAAGAAGATTGTGTTTCAAACAGTCGAGATTTTGCAACTTCAAAATAAAACTAGCAACAAAAGTACTTTTGAGCACGCTATCCTTCCCAAAGAGACAAACACCAAGTTCTTTGATCACCTACTAAAAACACACGTAAAATACTCCAACACTATAATTTATTCTATATTGATAACACAGGTAACAACACTATAATTTATTCTATATTGACAACACAGGTAACAACACTATAATTTATTCTATATTTGATAACACAGGTAAAAATACTCCAACACTACAATTTATTCTATATTGATAACACAGGTAAAATACTCCAACACTATAATTTATTCTATATTGATTCTGACCGCCTTTTTGGTTCTCCCAGCATGAAAATTGTTTCTGGCTTCATTGTCTGGTTTCATTCCTCCAGCTTTCCAGTGCCGCTCTACAGATGGGAGGGCCCAACCTCCCCAACCTGCCTTCTTATGTTTACTGCAACTAGAACCTAACAAATGGAAGCCAGACCAAACATATGTTTAAATCAAAAGCCAAGCAGCAACAAAAGAGCAGTGTCACATCAAGAGATAAGCATGTCATAGGGCATCAGTCATACCAAATAGATTAATCACTAAAAAATAGCAAGAAAAACCTCTAATGCTTAGGGGCTGTTTGCTAATGGCTTTAAAAAAGAAAGTGGCCCAAAATTGTAACAAGATTTGATTGATGTGTGAAAAACGTAAGAATGTTTGATATGAAAAGTGAAAAAATTTTGTTTTGTAGAGAATTTTTATTTGAATAGTAGTAAAATGTGATTAAGAATATTTAAGAGTTGAATTTCAGATGAATAGTATGAGGCTTTTTTTGAGTCCATTGGCAAACCACCCTAGATCTTATGTTTAATACCCCACAACCAAGTAATAAATGGAAATGCTACTAAGAGAAGTAATTAATGGAGGTAAGATTGGCTACCTAAGAAAAAAAAACCATACACCATCATTCAGTCTTCTCTTGCTCTCTTTTAGCAAAAGAATTCTCTGCAAAGCCTCAAGTGTCCAAATCTCAAATTGACAAGAGGCTCTTCCCTTCTCTCCTCCCCCCTCACCCTAATGTACTCCTTTCTTTCACCATCTCTCTGTTCTCTATTTCACCTTTCCCCCCTCACCATGCTCCCCAAGCACTTTTGTGGCACGCATGGGTTGCATGCGTTGATACCCGTTTTGTTATTTATAGCAGATCTTGGCCTCCTCTAACCATGCGCCTCTAAATCTCTACACGTGGTGCTCCCTTTGGGCATATGGAGCCTTCCGGATCCACACTCGGACCATTCTAGTAGGAGACCCCATTTCTAATTATTCAGTTTTTCTTGGTTTCCTCATTTCCGTCAGAGGCTGGCCAAAAACTAAGACCAATATGAGTGCCTTCAGCCATACTCGCAACTCCACCCATAGGGCCGCTACAACCAGTTATACTGGCAGCATTCCCTCTCACTTGCTGTACCCCGAGGATCCCATCTAGACTGTCGATAGAAACTGCAATGTTAATGTTGCTAAAGACAATGTACTCTTTTGGTGGTTTGTTTATGTTTTCGTATTCTTATTTCCCTGTATTTCTAACTGTTCTGGTTAGTTTGTACACCTGGTTGCATGTTCTATTTATCAAAAAATAAAAAGTTTGTAACTTACCTGCATTGCCATGCATATGAAATCCATCTTCCTGGCCCAGCAAATTTCCTTGAGCATTACCTTTCCAAGCACCTTCAAAACCAGCAAGCTCATCTGGAATAAGCACCACAATGTTAGCCTATGGCTGAGCAATTGCATAATACATAATGCCACTTTAAGTACTAATCATAGACATCAGGAACAAACCTTCATTTAGATTGTGTAAAGTTTGCAGCGTATCCGTCTTACCATCCGAATTGAACTTCCTTGTAACTGAGTGACCCTGTATAAGCAACGCAACCACATCAATCACCGCAAATCACATGGCTAAAGTTCCCCGTATAATAATAAAGAGACCAATTTCTTGTTGTATCCTTCCATCAACTTTCACCCAAAAGAGTTGGGAGAAGGAAATAAAGAGATTCCAAATGACTCGAGGTCAGGTTATAAAACTTCATGGATCGACTGAAGGAGAGTATGATAGAACATATATAACGAACACATCTCAATCGAGAATAGTGCGAGCTACACTAATAAAAATTTCACGGGCAGGTAATCTTGGGGTTTATATCTCCCAAGCCAAGATAATGAGAACATCCATGAAGGCGAATGGATCCTCAAGGACCAAATGCACTAACACACTCTGCACCAGACACTAACAATACAGCAAGAGAAGGGTCATCCATTTGAAACATCTTTTTGGCAATCAATTATCCCACAAACTGATAAAGCTAAAATTGAGGTTTCTGGGTTAGGGGTGTCATAATCATTAATCATGGACCTCTAATGAAGTGCATTACACCAACTAAATAATTACCTTGTCATGAATCCCTCTAGAGATTCTATGTTTCGCTTGACCTGTTGTTCTATCTGCTTCTTTACTCTCCTCAAGCATCACCTTATTCAAAATCACAGCGTTAGATCCAGAAGAAAGCCAATAATGAAACAACTTGCCCTTAAAAAGTAACTTACTCCATCAGTGCCAGCCCTTGTGGTTCTCGTAGATGTGTAATATGCTCCATTAACACCGCCATATGTGACTCTACAAGTCTGAACACCGACTCTGCTAGCCTGGGAATGTTCCTCTTCACCAGGAGTCAAAATTGTTAAGCAAGAAAAATCCCAGGCTAAAATAGAGACCTTAGAATGAAAATGTAAAGCAAACAAACAAGTTCAGTTACCATCGGTTTCATAGTCCAGATGCTCAACAGATGGTTCTTTGATCGACCGAGAATGCTTTTGATGATTATCCTTCTCAACCCAAGTGCCTTCATCTTCCTCATTCAGTCTCCTCTCACCACTGCCAGAATCAAACAAGCTTCCATATGGGCGAGTGAAAAAGGGATCATCAAATGGATCCCTTTCTCCAAAATGGCTAGGCATCATACTTCTATGGTGATGATCCCTTTCTCCAAAATGGCTAGGCATCATACTTCCATGGGATCTTCTAACATCACCATAACCCCCAAAACTACCCAACTGGTCACCTGAATGGAAGAAGTCATCTCGACCATCTCTTCTCCTCTGCATATTGTCCTGTTCTAATCCCTCGAAAAACACAAAAATCCGTTTAAGGAACAACTAATATTCACAAAATTCTGAAATTCATATACTAATAATCTGCTTGGTCGCCAAGAAAATTTGAGAAAGAAAAAAAAAAACTAACTTTTATTTTCTGTGTTGATTTTGCTTCTATAAGTAAATATAAACTTATTTCAAAAAAAAAAATATATATAAACTTTTAGTAAAGCTTATAAATGTGTGATGCATTAATGTGAACCGAAGAGGTTATTTTGCTCAGAAACTCAAAAGAATCTGAAATTTAACACTTAGTAGAAGAAAATTTCTATTACAAATAAGCATGGAGCCAATGAATGAAGCGACTGGAAAAAGAATGATCTCATAAGAATCATCATAATCACGATTATGAACAAGGCCAAAATTCAAATCACATACGATCACAGAGACAAGTTCTGAATTTCTAATCGTTAAACCGGCACCTCAAATGTTCAAGACCAAAAATTCAATATAATAAAAAATATATATAAACGATTGAGTTGTTAAACTCAGTTTCACTGAATCACTGCCAAGAAAATGTGGGAAAAGAAAACTTACCCAATCTCAGATAATCCAAAAGAAATACTTCCTTAATATGTCATGAAACTAACAAATTAAGCGTTGAAGATAACAAAGTCAAGTATTAGAGTTAATTAAGAACTGACAAACCACGTAAATCAATTCCAGGAAATATCTTGTATTATTCAATAACCATATTATTTAAAAATCATAATAATGAGAATAACTAACACATGAACACTTCCAAGTTTATATTCCGAGACTTCTGAAAATATATTTGGCAAACATGCGCAGAGAGGGAGAGAGATAGAGAGAGAGAGAGAGAGAGAGAACTTACGTTGGAAGACGATAGAACGCAGATTCTGAGTGTGTGTGGTAGAGGGAAACAGAGTGTCCTGCTCTTTTCCCGCCTGGAGAGGAAATATATATACAGAGACTTGAGAGAGAGCGACACGCAATCCAACATGTTCTTTCATATGCTAGAATCAGGGCCGGCCCGATATTTTGAGGCCTTAGGTAAAAAGTTTAAGTGAGACTTTTTTTATATTTAAATATTAATTAAGTAATATTTATTTTAATATTAATTATTTTTTATTTAAAAATATTTCTTCTCGTTTTTTGAAAAATAAAATTATTGATTAAATTTTTATATTCATGATTTTTTAATATATTTTTTTTAATTGATAATATGGCTAATCCATTTAATTTCTCTCGGGGCATTGTTAATCTTAGGTAAGATTTTATCAATTTTAATTTTGAAAAACTTCTTTGTACTGTAAGAGAAAAATGGAAATTTATAAAGTGAGGAGTTTGTAATTGAATAAAATATTTTAGAAACTTTCTATCTTCCGACATTTATTTATTTACTTTTCCCATTTGATTTAAACATTTGACACAATCTCAAACTTGATTCTCTTCGGTTAGTTATAGTTGAGGATTATGTTTGTCATTGCACAAGGCCAAAAAAAAAAATGTATATTTAAGAATATTTTTATTGTTATTTGATTCCCTTATTTATTGATATCAATTTTTAAGCTTTATTTATTTCAGAATACTAGAGAATCAAGTGACATTAATGCCTTTTTGAAATTAAACAGGGGTCCTTAATTTAAGCATATATATTGACCGTGTTTATTTTTATTTTATTTTATTTTATTTTTTATGGAAACGGCAATTAATTAGGTGTTGAATTTTGTTTTATATGAAAATTGTTTTATTATGATTCATTAATTAGGCCCTATTAAATTGAGGTCTTTTTTAAATTACTTATTTACCATGATTAGAGACTTTAATTAAAGAATATGGAGGGTAATAAGGGTTTTAATTTTTTTTTTATGGAAAATTTTTTAATTAATATTTTTTAATTGGGGGCCTTAGTAAATTGGAGGCCCTAAGCAACCGCCTAACTCGCCTAGTGGTTGAGCCGGCCCTTTTTGTTTTTGTTTTTGTTTTTTTATATGTTTGTTTTTGTTTTTTTATCCATATTCTTTCATGTGCTAGAATGTTTGTTTTTGTTTTTTTTTTTTCATATGCTAGAATGTTTGTTTTTGTTTTTTTATCCTTTCATATGCTAGAATGTTTGTTTTTGTTTTTTTATTTCATATGCTAGAATGTTTGTTTTTGTTTTTTTTTCATATGCTAGAATGTTTGTTTTTGTTTTTTTATCCTTGTTTTTTTATCCTTTCATATGCTAGAATGTTTGTTTTTGTTTTTTTATCCTGTCATATGCTAGAATGTTCGCCTTTTTGTTTTTTTATCCAACATGACCTATATGCGTTTGGAGTCTCTAGAAGTTTAGTCATACCGTAAAAATTCCTGCACTTTGAGGTTTGTCATCCTGATATTTTTGCCACTCTCAATCACATCAATTGCTTATCGGAATTCCCCCCACCACTCCCTGTCACGTGACTCACGTGGTTATGTAACATGATGGAAACTAAGTAGAAGGATTGATATGGTAAGATTTTTGAGGAATCTTAAACCTCCTATAGGATTTTCGAAGAATCCCAAACCTCCTATGAGCAATTCGAGGTGCTCTCAACTCCTACAAACACAGGGTTTAAATAATTTACTTGATTTCATTTTTTTATTCATAAATAATGCAGTATTTAAAGACAATAGAAAATAGAGTCCCACATGAGATAGGACTTCCATTTAAAATAGGAAAATCTAATCCTACCTAAATAATAAATAACAAGATAAAAGAGATAAACATAACATAAGAGTCCTACCCACACAACAATATTAAAATAATAAAACTATAAAACATTAATGAACTAAATAACCTAATTGACAATACTTCATAACAGACCCACTACCTACACGTAACATTTCATCCCTCTTTGAATCGACCTTGTCCTCAAGGTCGTAAAAATCTTGCGGTGAAAATCTTTTTTCTTCTCCTTTGACTCACCCCTCCTTTTTTTTTAAACCAAACAAAGAAGGCAATCTTCTTTTTCTTTTTTCTGGTGAACCACAAAGCCAGGTTGCATTGATCACCAAATTTCTTGTCTCTGTTGTGAAATGAGAACTTGATGGGGTTTGTCCCACTAAAGACCGGTTTGGTATGGTAAAATTGTGTTTGCTAGTGGACTGAATTGTATAAATGAATTTTTGGTGGTGGAACTTTGATGTGATGAAGGTGGTGTGGTCGGATTTTTGAACATGACGGCTGAGTTTTGGCGTTGTCGTGGCGGTGTGGGGCATGCGGCTTTTGCACCCGCAAAATCGTTTGTTGCTGCTCACGTAGGCGTTCATTTTTTATTTCCGCTAAAGTGCTCTCGAATCTGCCAAACGACTCGTCCATTTTTCTTTGGAGTTCATGCACTAGACCAACACATTGATATAGACAATCCTCCATAACTTGAAGTGGTGGGTTACAGAAAGTTGACTCTGATACCACTTTGTTACGTGGATACGTAACGTGATGGAAACTAAGTAGAAAGATTGATATGGTAGGATTTTCGAAGAATCTGAACCTCCTATAGGATTTTCGAGGAATCCCAAACCTCCTATGAGAGCATACCTCCTATGAGGATGCTCTCAACTCCTACAAACACATGGTTTAAAGAATTTACTTGATTTCATATTTTTATTCATAAATAATGCAGTATTTAAAGACAATAGAAAATAGAGTCTCACATGAGATAGGATTTCCATTAAAAATAGGAAAATCTAATCCTACCCAAATAACAAATAACAAGATAAAAGAGATAAACATAACATAAGAGTCCTACCCACACAACAATATAAAAATAATAAAACAACTATAAAACATTAATGAACTAAATAAACTAATTGATAATACTTCATACAGACCTGCACTCCACCAATACACGCAACCTCTTCCCTTTTAGATTGCCTGTCATGTTTTCATCATCACATCCCAATATACTTCAGAAAATTCATGCATTCTGGTCTCTGGACATGGTAATTCTAAACAAATTAATACATTAACGCTTTAGCTTTCTATTACCTGGTACTGTGAGTTAAAACCAAATTTGAGAAGCTATCAATCACTATCTAGTTTATCTGTTGAATAAGTTTTATGACACCAAGAAAATGCCAATAAATTTTACCAACCTGTTCAAAATTCTTCTTTCGACCAAGGTCATAGCGCCATTTTGGAGTGGTTTTCTTCTCATATGCCTGATCACAAGATAATAAATCCATCAGAAACAAAGTACATATCTGTTGCAGCCTCCCCCTTTGGAAGGCCAAGTGCGCTGACCTAACAGAAGATGGCTTGACTGTAAAGGGAATAACTCAGTGTTCCATAAATGTTATTATGATAATATCTCTCGTAGAGAATTAATTAATTCATTCATTCAAAAATTCCCACCCAGCAAATACATTCACCATTCAAACTTCATAAAGATTCATTGGATCATCTAAGAGTGCTACATTACTTATAGTCCCATTGTAAGGTTAAGAAGCTTCAGACAAGTGTCAAACAGGCACTCAAGAAAAGTCCCTCCCCAATATAATGTAATATTGGCTATAACCAAAAACCACTTGTCCCAAAAATTCTAGCAATAGTAAGAAGGGTTCAACCAAAAGCCCACAAAGTCCATTATCAGACATCTAATTTTACTTCCAAGCTCTACTCAATCCAATCTCATTGCACCTGGAAAGATGCACAAGGCACCAAAGAAAAGGGCAGCTAATTAAAACTTTTAAAAAGATGACAGCAGCATCTGCAAATGCTGCATCACTTGTGGTACTGACCACTAAGAACTAGATCCGTAGTTTTAAAACCGAAGACATGCCAAAATAACAGGCTTCAGAATGGTATGTTAGTATAATTCAAGGAAAGTCTCTCCACATAATATAGGTTTTTGCCAAATGCCAACAGGACCACTACCAAATCCCTAATTTTGAAATAACGGCTTCTTGGTTCGCTTTCTTTTGGCATCTCATGCAAGCAGCACTAAGCATAGCCCCAATTAGAAGAAAAATTGTGAAAAATGAATATATAAAGGTAAGCAAAAGAAAATACCTCGATTGTTGTGGTGTTGGCAGCCACCAATGATATGTGCATTATCAGAAACCCCATAACACTCAACGCAAAAGCCAGATTCAGGACTGTAAATAAAGCAAAGATAGTTAAAGAGAAATAAAGATGCAATTAATTAAACAAGTAAGAGACATAGGCTACTCAGGCCTCACCAAAGACAAGAAAAGTGGTTGCGAGGGTGCCAGGAGTTCCAGGTATTTCTCCATCACTAAACAATGCTATAAAATGTGGAAGTAATGACAGTGTTACAAGACTTGTCTCGAGAAATGTGTAGAACTGCATTGAGATTTAACAAAGGCAAAAGATCAAATTAATTACTTTTTTAAAAATGCTATGCCGACTCTAAAAACTTGTTTATCACAATTTATGCGAAATTAATACTATGAAGTAATAAACAATTCAATCACCCAAAATATATAAAGCAATAAAGAGACAGACACAAATATTTTGGTTTCGAAGTTTAGAAACCGATCTAAAAGTAAAACCTCACCGGGGCAGCCAAACCAAGAAAATCACTATCAAAAGATTATCCAGAGATTACAGACACTATGAACACTTACAACCATTTGCAAGACCTTGGCTCTGTAAGATCGACAAGCCTACAACTCGTGTCCTTCCTCACAATCTTCTTCAACGTGATTCTCCTTTACCGGACCCTTCCGATGGACTTCTCAACCGTAGATTTTTCAAATGAATAACTAAAATTCTAAGAGATTTAATTTAACGCTCACCACATGTGATCTCTCTTAGAACAGTCTCCGACGAACTCTCTGGGGGTGAAAATTTGTACATCTCTCTTTTATAATGATGTATATATATTAGTACATCAAACCCTAGACCTGTGCCCACTAAAAACATGTTTTTTGGCATAATAGGTACGGGGTGTCTGGACAGTTAATGGGCTGTCCGGACACGGCCTTACGGAGCAAAAATAAGTTTTCTAGAAATGCAGTCCGGACTTGGGGAAGGCCTGTCTGGACCCGGCATGCAATGGGTGAAACACAGCATTCTGGAAATGCTGTCCAGTCTTGATCAACTGCTCCAATCGATGTGCGTTTGTGGTCCGATTGAGCTGAAATTTTGAAGGGACGTTCATAACACATGAATCTACATTATGAACGGTGGAGATTGGATTTTGACCATTCTATATCAGTGTTTAATCCCGTGAATAGTAGCCTCTGCATTTTGGAACTGAATTAAGTCAATATAAGAACTAACAAACTCCCCTTTTGGCAATTCAGTGACAAAACCAAAATGCCGAGCCAATCCCATTATCTCTCCATATTTACTCCCCCTTTTTGTCACAGAATGACAAAAGGTCTTCATGTTTCCTGAAACAATTCACAAAATACATCAAGGCATATGTGGAACAAGAAGACATAAATAAAACTCATGAAAAAAAAAAAATGACGTAGAATGCATGATCATAAAGAAACATCAACAAAATTCCCCATCAATGTATGACTCAATTAACAACAAGAAACTGAAAATGCAAAACATGTTTCTCCCCCTCAAAAGTCAAATGAACACACATGATATACACATTAATGACTCATGTATTGCACAATGAATATCCCAAACATACTCCAAATACGCAAAATATACATGAGACTAGAAATGGCAATAAACTTATATTGCTTAACCCAAGCAAAGAAAAATGTTCCATTTAACCCATGCTTGTGTGGTGTGTGTGTAAGCCATCCAAAGAGAAAAAAAATTAAACTTACAAAATGAGGAGAAAGTTTCACCACCATGAGGTTTTGACAAGAATATCAAATCAAAAGTCAAACCTTATCATACTAGAGCCTAGCCACTCTCATCCTATACATTTCTCTTTTGTAAAAAATTTTGCACAAGTTTGCCAAAGGGAAATAAATTCCTTTTGGAATATGATCTTTTAATTTAATTTGTTTAACTATTTTGTTTATTTTTCTCTTTGAGAAAGTGTCCTTAAACTTTTGATACTTATCACAAAAGAGAAAGCAAGATTTTTAGGCCCTAGGTTCAACTAACATTTGGTCAATTTGAAAAATATGATTAGTCAAAAACCTCATATGTTACCTAACAAACCTCACAAATAAAGTGAAACAAAACCTCAATTTAAGCATAAATGTGCACAAGAGATAAAGCATAGGCAAAATGTACCACATAAGCTCAGGCTTTAGGTAACCACAAAAACAAGTTCATTGACACAAATTTTCATCTCATACATATTAAGAACATTCCAAGACGCAAGGAATTAAATCCATAAAAAGAAACATGAGAAATTAATGGACTATCTAGGTGCATAAGACAAAAGAAAGAAAAGAAAACAATCAAAGTAACATATTTTTGTCTTTTTGAAAATTTTCACAAAAGAAATGCACACGAACGAAAACAAATGCAAAACAAACAAAAATGCAATGCATAAAAAAAACATGCTTGAATTGAGATTACAACAGGCAATACATGAATGTCCTTTAGCATTAAACTTTCATCACATCTTATAGGTCCCACTACAAAATAATGATTTGGTTTAATAACTACTTCTAGGTCTTCACAAGATATTACACATTCATTAACATTTGATTAGCAAGTAGACAAAAATCTTGGTGGTCCGCACACAACATCTCATCTATAAGCCTTTCAAAGATCATGATATATGAATTTCTTGAAAAGTCCTTTATGAATATGCCTCAAAACAAGAATCTCAAAAACAACTATGTATACATTCTTCATACAAAAAGTGTAACAACAAAAACAATGCAATGCATAAACACGAAAGCAAAAAAAAATGCAAAGCAAAGAAAAATAACATGCTCTAGGATATTCAAAAATAGGCAAAATACTCAATCCTAGGCCTGTTAATGACTCACATAACTCCAGGTGAGATCACTACCACTCTCTCTCAATGGGCGAATGTTATAACCCTTTTTAACCCACTCTTTAACAACCTTAGGACCAGATTTATGACGCACATGGGGTCTCAATTTAAAACAATTTGGTTGAATATGACCAACTTTGCCACAATGATGACAGGTGGGAACAAACCTTTAAGAATATTGGCTTTTATGAGGAGGGATATATTTAGACTTTGATCTAGGTAAACTCGACTCTATATCACATTTTTCTTCCTTAGGAGAAGCCGAGTTTTTCCAAAGTCTTTGGGATTTAAACTGAAAACAGTTTGGTCTGATATGACCAATATTCCCACAATGGTGGCATGTCGGAACAAACTTAGCCTGAGTTTGTTTCTTAGAAGAAGTCTTCAATTTGGGTTTCACACAATTATTCAAACAAGAGTTTTTGCCCTTATCCAAACATACTGTATTAGCCTTGACTTCTTTAACATTCACAGGCTTAACAAACAAGGTCTTTCTTTCAGATTTAGAAGCGTGCGAAGTAGAGCAAACACCATTATCAACAATCATACTATGCTTGTTATCAACACAAAAAAAAACTTTTCAGATTATCACTAGAGAATTTTTGTAAGAGTTCTTTCAAATCATTTTCAAGTGATATATTCTTTTTAACAAGCACAGACATCTCAAAATTTAAAGAATCAATCAAGGCATGTGATTTAGAAAATTCATTCGCCAAAGACACTTTTTCCTGTTCTATAGTTTTAAAATTCTTACAAATCTTTTTGTATCTGTAGGACAGTTGACTATACTCATTAGAGAGGATCTTGTACACATCGCCAAGATCATCAAAACCAAAAGAGTCAATGACAAGGGACTGAGATGTATTCATAGTAAAAAGGAGTCAAGGATCTCACTCAGGAATTTAAGTCAAACATAGTGAACCCGCTCTGATATCAATTGAAATACGCTATGTCGACTCCAAAAACTTGTTTATCACAATTTATGCGGAATTAATACTATGAAGCAATAAACAATTCAATCACCCAAAATATATAAAGCAATAAAGAGGCAGACACAAATATTTTGGTTACGAAGATGAAACCTTTTAGAAACCGATTTAAAAGTAAAACCTCTCCGGGGCAGCCAAACCAAGGAAATCACTATCAAAAGATTATCCAGAGATTACAGACACAAGGAACACTTACAACCCTTTGCAAGACCTTGGCTCTGTAAGATCGACAAGCCTACAACTCGTCTCCTTGCTCACAACCTTCTTCAACGTGATTCTCCTTTACCGGACCCTTCCGATAGACTTCTCAACCGTAAATTTATCAAAGGAATAACTAAAACTCTAAGAGATTTAGTTTAACGTTCACCACATATGATCTCTCTTAGAACAGCCTCCGACAAACTCTCTGGGGGTGAAAATTCGTACATCTCTCTTCTATAATGATGTATATATATCAGTACATCAAACCCTAGACTTGGGCCCACTAGAAACATGTTTTTGGGCATCATAGGTACGGGGTGTTCGGACAGGTTAATGGGCTGTCCGGATACGGCCTAAAAAAAAGATTTATGGAAATGCGGTCCGGACCCGAGGAAGGCCTGTCCGGACCCGGCATGCAATGGGTGAAACACAGCATTCTGGAAATGCTGTCCAGTCTTGATCAACTGCTCCGATCGATGGGCGTTTGTAGTCCGATTGAGCTGAAATTTTGCAGGGACGTTCATAACACATGAATCTACATTATGAACGGTGAAGATTGGATTCTGAGCATTCTATATCAGTGTTTAAGCCCGTAAACAGTAGCCTCTACATTTTGGAACTGAATTTAGGGAACACAAGAACTAACACTTTTCATTAAAGTGTCAAGAAAACATGAGATAGAAAATCAGTAACCAAAGAGGACCTGGGAAAAGAAACATCTCCCCAAGAGCAGTAGAACCGACAAGATTTTTATTCAGTGGGGGAATAACAGTGGATTGACGCTATATATGTATGTATGCATATTATTAATTTATGTGTATTAACTAAAAAAATTAATCCAAAACTGATGTAAACTAAAAACAAGCTCTTTCCTTCCACCACAGATTTTCTTAATTTTTTCTCTTTAGCTTTGTTAGGCAACACAAAATAGAGGTAGTAGAAAGAAATAAATCCAAGAAGAAAAGAAAATAAAATCAATTAAGAAAAAAGCTAACAAGAAAGCCTAAATTGTTTTGGTCACCTATCAAAAAAAAAGAGAGAAAATATGCTCACTGAGCCGAGGTAGAACTATGTGGCCTAATTTAAAAAACACATAAACAGACTTAAAGTGGGCCAAAAAGATCAATTGAAATCTTATCATTTTGTCTGACAATAAGTTTTGATAACTTGTCAGTATTACAAAGTAACCACATCTTTTATTCCCCCCCACGCCCCTAAAAAAAAATCATCTGTGCAACAATAATATTGTAAAAGTTTAGAAATTATGACCCAAACCTAAAAGTCTCAGAAATTTGAAGGGGGGTCAATTAAATTGTACCCACTCAACCATACTTGGCTCCACCTCTGCTCAAAAGCCTCTTGAATAACAATGAAAAAGTATTGAAACTCTATTTCACAACTAGAACTTCCCAACATACCAAAGCTTTTCAGGAAAAGCATATCAGACAATCCTGGAGATCTCTAAACAGCAATCATCCTTCTACCAGCAAACAGATGACTCATCCTCATATTATAGAATGAACCTATGTATTTAATTTAGTGGTAATGCATGTAAGAATTGCGAAATCTCAAATCATAAACTTGATCATTGCACTGAAAAATGGCATTCAGTTGGCTTGAATCTAAGTCACATGCAAAAGAAGATACAATAAAGAATAGTCACACACATGCACCTGTACATCCTTCTTAGCTATCTAAATAAATTTACAATCCTATAATTTTTTCATCTTCCTATGAAAAAGAACAATGGACCAGAATTGAGATGGTTTTTTTGATAAGTACAACGAAATTAAATAAATAAATGTACGAGCTGATGAATGCAAAAACCGTATAGCGTGAGACGGAAAATGCAAGCATATCTACTCAAGAATTTCGGCAACGAAAAGGGCTGAATGCGCTACAGGCATATGATCAAGCGCATCAGTGACGCTCACTGATTGCCTTCTTCAACAAGCAATCTTGTCATATCTACAAAAAGCAAACAACTTTGACCCAAGAAACCTAAAAACCCTGAAAGCAAAAGAAAGATTCTTTCAGAAGATGAATGAGCTGATGAGCACAGCGGGTGGTGGACATGGCACTAAGGTTGTCGAAACTATAAAGGGCTCAGTGAACAGGGTGCGAAAGTTGTTGGACATGGCACAAAGGTTGTCAGAACTATAAAGGGCTCAGTGCACAGGGTTGCTAAAGTTGTTAGAACCATAAAGGGCTGAGAAACATCCAAAGAAACAATTATTGAGATAAGATAAGTACAAAGGTGAAGCTTTTCTGAAATGAGGTGTCAGTAGGAGACAATACAGGGTCAAGAGAAACACCAATAGTCAGAGACAGAAATAGCAAGAAAATACACTAGACAATACCGCGTTCGTGTTTTTGGGATTAACCTAATAATGAGGGTAATTGTTAGGGGCGATAATTTGTTGTGTTCATAAGTTGGGATTAAATCGTGTCAAAGCATGCATGTGTATAAGATTATATATAACTCAATTATAATCTAACCAATTTAATTAAACGGGTCATAACCTTAAACTATAACACGCTAATTTTGGTTGGGTTTGTGAGTCGTATAAAATTGTTTAGTACTAAATTTATATGTCGGGTTCGGATTGTGTCGATGCATGAATGCAAAAAATTATATAAGTTGACCGTAATCTAACCTATTAAATTAATTAAATGAATTATACCTCTCAATTCTAATCTTTCAATTTTATATTTAGTTCGTATCGAATGCATGCATGACGCGTCACGTTAAAAATTGCAAACCCTAATGATTTTGGGGTCGAATGTATAAGAAAGTTGGCAGATCTCAAAATAAATCCTAATCATAATCAAGTCTACTTGGGACATCTGATACACATCATGTGTAACACATGGAACAGGCCGAAGAGTCCAAATGAAACCCAACTTATCTTGATGCCTCAAGAATGACAACACAAGTACAAAACAAAGACTTGTTCTAAAATTATCTTGATGCCTGCCAAAACGCCAAGTGCAGAATATTTTTGTGACGACCCCTACAAAAAAAAAAAAAAAAAAAAAACCTCATCTCTTTTGTATGGCTGAAATAGTAGGTTATTCGGCATAACCTGTAAATTCAACATGATCTCAACAAAATTTTTTTTTGATACGACCTACAAATCCAACACAAAATTAGTAGATTAAAGTTTAAAGATTTGATCTGTTTATTAAAATGGATCCACTTAGAATTGATTTATATAATTAACTTTATAACTTTATACTCATACCTTAAGGTATATGACCCGAACCCAGACACGAAAATACAGACAGCTACCTCTACTCATGTGCAACGAATATGGACATGGGTGGCAACAGAGCATCTTTAAATTATTGCCTCACCTTAGGATTATTCAGGATAGGAAAATGCCAGCCGTCAGTAAATGTATATTGTTTGATTGCAGAGCATACAGTAGAAAAGGACCTGGAGCACTTTTTGACAACATCTACCATAGTTCCCGTTGCATGTATAATGATGGGACCAATGGGTCATATATATATTTTAACTGTAATTAAAATGTTCATGCGCATTTCAATAATTTCGGGAAAACATATATATATTTTCCCGAAATTATTGAAATTCGCATAAACATTTTAGTTATTATGTATGAGAAAAATTACAATTTATCTTTTAAAGTTGTGCGCATTTTTTGATTTTTGGACTGCAGGGATGCTCTACTTGTTTTACTTCCAAGCTTGATTCTTCTTTCGGTACCGTGCGTCTTGGTCTAGGCAGAACACGTGCCACGCATGTGGCCTTTAAGCACCAAATTTTCCAAAATTGCCCTTACGATGTTTCAAAATGACCCAAAATGTCCCATGCTATTTTTTCAATTTTTTTATTTTTTATTTTTTATTTTTTTTTTAAAAAAAACATAAGAAAAAAAAAAATCTAATTGGGGGTGGTTGGCAACCACCCCCATTAGGCCATGGGCGGTTGGCTCGCCACCCCATTCTGGCCAGTTGGGGTGCCCTGGCCACCCTCTTGGTCGAAATGGGGGTGGCCGGCCACCCCCAAACTGTCAATTTTTTTATTTTATATATATATAACCAAGCAACTAAATAAGTTAGTTTAACTTAATTGGTTAAGAACCACGCTTCATAAAGCAGATGTCACGAGTTCAAATCCTAATTATGATGACAGGAAATCTCAAAAAACTTCAGCTTCCTTCTCATACATTAATAAAGACAAACATTTTATCTAGTTCATATTCCTATTCCTTCTCCATGTACTCTCAGAGAGTTAAACAAAGTCTTAAGCTTCAATTTGTTTCCTTTGTGGGGAAGTGATCCTGAAGATATGCTCCTCTCCGGTGCACGTACTTATCTACTTTAACCACCCACCGGCTTCTTTTCGGGCTACTGGCCGCATTTGTTGCCGCTATTCTTGTCACCAGAAGCCCCTTTCCAATGGGCAAAAAATGTGTGTTCAATTCACTCCACCATGATCCCTTGTGGAGGGCATTGTACCCTACAATAAGTGCCCCATCATGCTTTGCACTCTTTTTCGCTGCGAAGAATACTCCCTTGTGCTCATTGATATGACAATCAATAAGCACAAAATCTGCTCCTTTGTAGTCATCTAACAATAAGGTGCGTGCATCCCCCACAGCAAATTCCGCACAATTTGCATAGGGGCCTAGAGCTTTCTTGGAGGCATGCAATTCGTCAAGGCTGCTTAGAATGCACACAACACGGCCACCCGTTTGATGGGCGGCTGCTACTAGTGCTAGAGCGGTGGATCCGGCGATGCTAGCGCATATCATCACCATGAGCTGAGCGTTGTTGCCGGCGGCGATGGCGGATATGAATTCCGCCACGTCTGGCTCTTTACCTATTTTCGCCTATAAAAACGAAACACAAAACTCAATCATAAAAAAGAATAACGCTACTACTCCTTCGACATGTCATGTCAGTTGATATAAAATAAGTGCAAATCAGAAAGAGATTGTTAAGCTGTTCTTGCTTACCATCTTTAGGGCACAGAGATACGCTTTTGTGGCGTTTTCAGCAGACCAAGTCATTTTTCTTGTTTTGAATTTTGGAATCGTTTGCTTTGAGAGGTTTTTTTTTTTTTTTTTTTGGTAATAAAAGCTGCGTTTCAGAGCTTTATAGAGTTGGAGTCATGAGAGATTAGAAGCATCTGAGGAAGGTTTTAACTGAGAGAGGAAGATTCCATTGCCAACTGCCATTGTCTAAAAGTTGAAATAATTATTAATGTCCCTAAATTTCTTCTTACAACACAAGTTGCTCTTACTACACAAGTTGCTCTTCTATTAATTTGTAAAATTAATATGGATTGAACTACAAATTAATTTCTTCCGTGGAACCATTGCAACTCTTTAATGAGCAAGCCTTTAGATTTTATTTTTAATTTTAAATTATCTAAAATTCCAATTTCAGTTTCTATAAAACCTTTTTAATTACTAGCTTCTTTAGGGGTCTCCATGTAGAATTAATTAAATAAATAAATTTATCATTCCTTATCTGTTTAAGACAAACTAAGCTTCCAACAAAATTTCCTTTTGTCTTTATTTGTAGGGGAAAATATATTTTACTCCCTGAACTATTCACTCATTTGCACTTTTAACCCAAATGTTTAAAAAGTGATATTTTACCCATCCAAACTTCCAAATTGTTGCAATTCGACAATTTTGACTTTTCTTTTTCTCAAAATGACTCCATCCCAAATTAAAAAAATAAAATAAAATAAAATAAAATAAAAATCAAGGGGTGGCTTCGGCCGGATTGGGATCCCCGGCAATGCATGAGAAATTGCCCATAAAAAAATGCTTGAAATCCTAGCCATTGAATTTCATCCAATGGCCTCTAGTTTGCCACATGTCCCTTTAATTAAAAAACACTAAAATATTATTTAAGTTTTAAAAAGAAAATATAAAATAAAATAATAAAAAAATTATAAAAAATTATAAAAAAAAGTATGGGGTGGCCGGCCACCCCATATGAGACATGGGGGTGGCTCCACCATAGGGGGTGGTTCGGCCACCCCCTAGGCCAAACCTTTTGTTTAGCCCTGGGTGAATTCACCACCCCTCTCTGTGTTCTGGGGTGGCCAAAGCCACCTCCGGTGATCACCAGCTGGGGTGTGGCCTGGAGCCACCCCCATGCCATAGTGTCTCGGCCACCCTCTAGCTTTTGTATGGATTTTAAGCCTGGGTCAAGGGCTTAAGCCACCCTGCTAAGGGACCGCCGGGGTCATCTCCTAGGGCCAAAACCCAATTTCTTTTTTTTGGGGTTTGCCTTAGCAGGCCGAAGCACTGGTCATGGGGTGGCTCACCCCTCAACCGGGCACCTGCTGGTTTCCTACTTCCCAAGTCCTCTTTATGGGGTGGTCGGCGACTCCAGGGCCACCCCATACTTTTTTTTTTATAATTTTTTATTTATTTTTATTATTTTGTTTTATATTTTTTTTAAAACTTAAATATTATTTTAGTATTTTTTAATTAAATGGACATGTGGCAGTATATAGACCATTGGATGAAATTCAAAGGCTATGATTTCAGGCATTTTTGATGGGCAATTCCCCATGCATTGCCGGGGATCCCAATCCGGCTTCGGCCACCCTAGACCAGCCAACCCTTAATTTTTATTTATTTATTTTATTATTATTTTTTTTTTTAAAAAAAAAAAAAACTTGGGATGAGGGCATTTTGAAAAAGAAAAAAAAAAAAGGAAGTCAAAATGGTCGAATTGCAACAATTTGAAAGTTTTGGGGGAGGTAAAATGTCACTTTTTAAACATTCGGGTTAAAAGTGTAAATGTGTGGATAGTTTAGGAGGATAAAAGGGGAAAATTCACTTTACCCCTGAAGTTTTATGAGTTTTTCAATTTAAACCCCAAAGTTTAAAAATTGACAATGTACCCCCCTAATGTTTCAAAATTTTCAATGTAAACCTTCCGTTAATAATTTCCATTAAATTGGATGAAATTTTTTTTAAAAAAGCCTGAGGATAATTACGTAATTTTATAGATTTCCGTCCAATTTGATGGAAATTAGTAATGAAATGTTTAAATTAAAAAATTTTAAAACATTAAGGGGATAAATTGCTAATTTTTAAACTTTTGGATTTAAATTGAAAAACCTCTGAAATTTTAAAGGGGTAAAATAGATTTTTTCCATGGTAAAATGTATTTTCTCTTTATTTTTATTTTGGCCCCTTAAGAAAAATTTCAATGCAATTTGGCTTCGTTGACTTCAACTTTCAATTTGACTTAATGGTGATTTAACATATATTAGAGCTTTTACGTGTCGGGGCTGAAGAGTGCTAAAAGTACCAATATAAACGCTAGTGCCGTGCGGATAAGGCCTGGAAACAACAATCAAACATATCACCAACTAGGCAAAGATGCTGCCAACTAGCTTCACGAAGAATCTTGCAATAGTCGTGACCATCAACAAATGCTATAAGGACTTTTATCTCTTTAAAGATGATTTAATTTTTAAAATTACCATTGAATCAAAATCTAATAGTGATTTATCAGAAATTCAACAATAATTTTAAAAATCACATTACTTTTGAGAAAATAAAAGATCAAACGTCATATTTATATCATTACTTGTTATCATCTTCGCTAGTAGTAGTATAATGGTGGACAATGTATTTAAGGTTTTTTTTTTTTAAAATGCTTATTACATAAAATAATATATCTGGTTTTCTATACTAATACCAAAATATTCGTATATTGTAGCTGTGGTGTCCCCGAGCAGGTGAACAATGAGGTGCAATATCATTTTTTTTTTCTTCAATTTGTAATATTCTGATGCTACTTCTGCTATGATTGCCGTTGCATTGCACCCCAGAAGGCTAAGAAAGTGATTAATTGTTATTATTATTTATTTTTTATTTTTGAAAAAAAAAGGGAGGAGAAAATGAATATGTAAGACCAAGTTGCTATAGAAAATGGTTGAACAAGGTGCGTTGATGCTCGTTTGCCCCCGCGAAACCAACACAGAGATCTATGTCCGGATCACATTGCTCTCCATGCCCATACATTGGTTATTACAGCTGCCCTTTAATTATTTATGGTTTTTCAGGTCTCTTTCTTATTCAAATATTCGAAACAGATGTTGATAAAAGCTGCTGAGGCCAGTGATAATGAAGGAGTGGCCGTGTGGGTGATTCGGAGGAGCAGAGCACGATAAATCTAACTTTACTAATGTTGTTGGGTTGACTGATATTCCGACACATGCTCACATTTTCTTGTGTGACTTTTTAAATTATTGTTGAATCAAAATCTAATAATAATTTGTGATTCATTAGTTATTTTAAAACTCACGTCAATAAGTGTGTAAAGGAATGAATAAACCCAGAACAGAAATATGATAGCTTTTTTGAAGAAGATTGTGTATTCAAACAGTTAGAGATTTTGCAACTTCAAAATAAAACTTGCAACAAAAGTACTTTTGAGCACGCTATCCTTCCCAAAGACACAAACACCAAGTTCTTTGATCACCTACTAATAACACAGGTAAAATACTCCAACACTATAATTCATTCTATATTGATTCTGACCACCTTTTTGGTTCCCCCAGCAGAAAAATTGTTTCTGGCTTCACTGTCTGGTTTCGTTCCTCCAGCTTTCCAGAGCTGCTCTACAGATGGGAGGGCCCAACCTCCCCAACCTGCCTTCTCCTGTTTACTGCTACTAGAACCTAACAAATGGAAGCCAGACCAAACATATGTTTAAATCAAAAGCCAAGCAGCAACAAAAGAGCAGTGTCACATCAAGAGATAAGCATGTCATAGGGCATCAGTCATACCTAATAGATCAACCACTAAAAAGTAGCAAGAGAAACCTCTAATGCTTAGGGGCTGTATGCTAATGGCTTTAAAAAAGAAAGTGGCCCGAAACTATAGCAAGATTTGATTGATGTGTGAAAGAAGTAAGAATGTTTGATATGGAAAAGTGAAAAAAATGTTGTTTTGTAGTGAATTTTTTATTTGAATAGTAGTAAAATGTGATTGATGTGATGTAAAAAGTAAGAATGTTCGAGAGTTGAATTTGAGATGAATAGTATGAGGCTTTTTTTGAGTCCATTGGCAAAAAACCCTAGATCTTACGTTTAATACCCCACAACCAAGTAACAAATGAAAATGCTACTAAGAGAAGTAATTAATGGAGGTAAGATTGGCTACCTAAGAAAAAAAAAACCATACACCACCATTCAGTCTTCTCTTGCTCTCTTTTAGCAAAAGAATTCTCTGCAAAGCCTCAAGTGTCCAAATCTCAAATTGACAAGAGGCTCTTCCCTTCTCTCCTCCCCCCTCACCCTAATGTACTCCTTTCTTTCACCATCTCTCTGTTCTCTACTTCAACTTTCCCCCCTCACCATGCTCCCCAAGCACTTTTGTGGCACGCATGGGTTGCATGCGTTGATACCCGTTTTGTTATTTATAGCAGATCTTGGCCTCCTCTAACCATGCGCCTCTAAATCTCTACATGTGGTGCTCCCTTTGGGCATATGGAGCCTTCCGGATCCACATTCGGACCACTCTAGTAGGAGACCCCATTTCTAATTATTCAGTTTTTCTTGGTTTCCTTATTTCCTTCTGAGGCTGGCCAAAAACTAAGACCAATATGAGTGCCTTCAGCCATACTCGCAACTCCACCCATAGGGCCGCTACAACCAGTTATACTGGCAGCATGCCCTCTCACTTGCTCTATCGCGAGGATCCCATCTAGACTGTCAATAGAAACTGCAATGTTAATGTTGCTAAAGACAATGTACTCTTTTGGTTGTTTGTTTATGTTTTCATATTCTTATTTCCCTGTATTTCTAACTGTTCTGGTTATTTTGTACACCTGGTTGCATGTTCTATTTATCCAAAAAAAAAATACACCACCATTTGTAGCTTACCTGCATTGCCATGCATATGAAATCCATCTTCCTGGCCCGGCAAATTTCCTTTAGCATTACCTTTCCAAGCTTCTTCAAAACCAGCAAGCTCATCTGGAATAAGCACCACAATGTTAGCCTATGGCTGAGCAATTGCATAATACATAATGCCACTTTAAGTACTAATCATAGACATCAGGAACAAACCTTTATTTAGATTGTGTAAAGTTTGCAAAGTATCCATCTTACCATCTGAATTGAGCTTCCTTGTAACCGAGTGACCCTGCATAAGCAACGCAACCACATCAATCACCGCAAATCACATGGTTAAAGTTCCCTGTATAATAATAAAGAGACCAATTTCTTGTTGTATCCTTCCATCAACTTTCACCCAAAAGAGTTGGGAGAAGGAAATAAAGAGATTCCAAATGACTTGAGGTCAGGTTATAAAACTTCATGGATCGACTGAAGGAGAGTATGATAGAACATATATAACGAACACATCTCACTCGAGAATAATGCGAGCTACACTAATAAAAATTTCACGGGCAGGTAATCTTGGGGTTTATATCTCCCAAGCCAAGATAATGAGAACATCCATGAAGGTGAATGGATCCTCAAGGACCAAATGCACTAACACACTCTGCACCAGACACTAACAATACAGCAAGAGAAGGGTCATCCATTTGAAACATCTTTTTGCCAATCAATTATCCCACAAACTAGGGGTGTCATAATCATTAATCATGGACCTCTAATGAAGTGCATTACACCAACTAAATAATTACCTTGTCATGAATCCCTCTAGAGATTCTATGTTTCGCTTGACCTGTTGTTCTATCTGCTTCTTTAGTCTCCTCAAGCATCACCTTATTCAAAATCACAGCGTTAGATCCAGAAGAAAGCCAATAGTGAAACAACTTGCCCTTAAAAAGTTACTTACTCCATCAGTGCCAGCCCTTGTGGTTCTCGTAGATGTGTAATATGCTCCATTAACACCACCATATGTGACTCTACAAGTCTGAACACCGACTCTGCTAGCCTGGGAATGTTCCCCTTCAACCTTGTTACGGTCATTCCCACAAACCACACTCTTGCTCTTCGTCTCTATGAAATCAAACCCAGGAGTCAAAATTGTTAAGCAAGAAAAATCCCAGGCTAAAATAGAGACCTTAGAATGAAAATGTAAAGCAAACAAACAAGTTCAGTTACCATCGGTTTCATCGTCCGGATGCTCAACAGATGGTTCTTTGATTGACTGAGAATGCTTTTGATGATTATCCTTCTCAACCCCAGTGCCTTCATCTTCCTCATTCAGTCTCTCACCATCAGAGGTTAGTTCTTCTATTACTATTCCTGTTGCTCTACTGGTCTGATCCTGCTTACTGGTTGCAGCAGTTGAACCAAACATGCCACTGCCAGAATCAAACAAGCTTCCAAATGGGCGAGTGAAAAAGGGATCATCAAATGGATCCCTTTCTCCAAAAAGGCTAGGCATCATACTTCTATGGGATCTTCTAACATCACCAAAACCCCTAAAACTACCCAACAGGTCACCTGAATGGAAGAAGTCATCTCGACCCTCTCTTCCCCTCTGCATATTGTCCTGTTCTAATCCCTCTAAAAACACAAAAATCCGTTTAAGGAACAACTAATATTCACAAAATTCTGAAAATCTGCTTGGTCGCCAAGAAAATTTGAGAAAGAAAAAAAAAACTACCTTTTATTTTCTGTGTTGATTTTGCTTCTATAAAGTAAATATAAACTTTTAGTAAAGCTTATAAATGTGAGATGCATTAATGTGAACCGAAGAGGTTATTTTGCTCAGAAACTCAAAAGAATCTGAAATTTAACACTTAGTAGAAGAAAATTTCTATTACAAATAAGCATGAAGCCAATGAATGAAGCGACTGGAAAAAGAATGATCTCATAAGAATCATCCTAATCACGAATATGAACAAGGGCAAAATTCAAATCACATACGATCACAGAGACAAGTTCAGAATTTCTAATCGTTAAACCGGCACCTCAAATGTTCAAGACCAAAAATTCAATATAATAAAAAATATATATAAACGATTGAGTTGTTAAACTCAGTGTCACTGAATCACTGCCAAGAAAATGTGGGAAAAGAAAACTTACCCAATCTCAGATAATCCAAAAGATATACTTCCTTAATATGTCATGAAACTAACAAATTAAGCGTTGAAGATAACAAAGTCAAGTATTAGAGTTAATTAAGAACTAACAAACCAAGTAAATCAATTCCAGGAAATATCTTGTATTATTCAATAACCATATTATTTAAAAATCATAATAATAAGAATAACTTACACATGAACACTTCCAAGTTTATATTCTGAGACTTCTGAAAATATATTTGGCAAACATGCGCAGAGGCGGAGAGAGAGAGAGAGAGAGATAGAGAACTTACGTTGGAAGACGATAGAACGCAGATTCCGAGTGTGTGTGTGAGAGAGGGAAACAGAGTGCCCTGCTCTTTTCCGAGAGGAAATGTATATGCCGAGACTTGAGAGAGAGCGACACGCAATTCAACATGTTCTTTCATAAGCTAGAATGTTCCTCCAACATGTTCTTTCATAAGCTAGAATGTTCGCCTTGTTTTTTTAATTAATTAAATTTTTATTTTTATTTTTATAAGGTTAAATGCATAATCGGTCTTTGTGGTCGACTTTAATTACAAAATGCTTCATGTGATTTCAAAATGAACTCAAAGATTCTTGGAGTATGCCAAAAAAAAAAACAATTTAATCCCTATAGTTAAATTTTATTTAAAATTTTAACGAATTTCGTTAATTGTCACGTCACCACCAATAAAATAGTAACATATCTGCTTTTAATAAAAAAAAAATATAAATATATTAAATATGTAAAAGTTAAAAAAAATAATAATAATAATAAAAAATAATTTTTGTTAAAAAATAAAAATAAAAAACTACACAGTATTCTCTCTACAACCCATTTCATCATTCTCTCCTCCCCTTTCCATCTTTGTCTCTTCCCCCATTTCATCTCTCTTCCCTCTCCCCTCATCGACGGCCGGCAACAAAGACCACAACGCCGAGCACCGCTGACAACAAGCCAGCCACATCTCCGACGACGAGCTAAATCCACTTTTTTTGGATGAATTAAACCCACTTCTTTTCTTCTTCAACAAAGGTGAGAGGATAAGAAAGAGCTAAGGAAATTGAACCGACTTCTTTTCTTCTTCAGCAAACCCACACTTAATTCAAATATGATAGGGAGCGTCCTTTCCAGTTCCACAAAGAAAATACCAACAACCCATTTGAAACAGGGAAATAGAGAATAACCCATGAAAAAATTGAGAACAAAAAAAACGTAATAGACAAGAAGACTAGGCCGGTGAGGGTCTCCGGCGTGGTAGAACAGATCGTCGCACAGTGGGGAAGGCCGACGGTGGTGGTCGTCGTTGCACAGGGGAAATTTTGGGGGGTGGGGAATGTGTTTGGGAAGAAAATTGGGGGAAATGAGAAAATGGGTCTAGGGGAAAGGATCGATGAAGAAATGGGGGAAGAGAGAACACTGTGTAGTGTTTTTTTTTTAACAAAATTTAATTTTTAGTTTTTTTGTTTACTTTTTATCTATTTAATATATTTATATTTTTTTATTAAGAGCAACACGTGTCATCATTTCATTGGTGGTGACATGACAACTACAAAATCTGTTAAATTTTTTAACGGAATTTGACATAGGGACTAAATCGTTTTTTTAGCATACCCCAAAGACCTCTGAGTTGATTTTGATATTGCATGGAGTGTTTTGTAATTTAGGCCAACTATATAGATTGATTTTGCATTTATCTCTTTATTTTTATTTTTGACAACGTCAGAGATTTTCGAAATTTAAGACAATTCTCCTATTTTTACCTAAACAAGAAAGGGACAAAGAAACAATCCTGTTTATAGCAACTAACATTAGAAACATACTGTAGCAAAGTGTATTTGAAAATATTTTTGTATTTTTAAAATTTAAAAATATATATTAATTTTTTAAAAAACAAAATTGAACTTTTGAAATAAGTACAAGAAAACAGCCAAACAGCCAAACAGGTACTTTTTTTTGTAGTGTTTAGACAATGAAGTGTCACTCTCCTATCCCTTTTCTTTTTTTTTTCTTTCTTTTTTTTTCTTTTTAATTAAAAAAAAAAAAAGAAAAAAAGATGCATTCAGAATTTATATATATATTAAAAATTCATTTTCCATCACAGTACAGAGGTGGCAGGTGATTGGCATTTGGCAACACAGACATGAAAGAATGAAGGAAGCATAAATCTTGATATGAAAGGTATATATATATAACAAGAATGAATAACAAACGTACACTTGATTGGCCATTTCAATCAACAAATACAACAAAGCCCCCCCATGAAAAACTTGCAGCACTTTATCTTACACTTCCAAAACTTCCCAATATTTATGATTAAAAAACACATGAAATAAAACATTAGCCTGCCTTTCAAGCTATCCTCACTATTCTGCCACCCACATGCTTTTTCCTTGATCTGCCGTCTCTCTCTCTCTCTCTCTCTCTCTCAACCATTTTGTTATCCGCTACATGAAGAGGCTCGTGGAAATGAATGTATTAGAAGCCTCAATTAGTTGTAAGCTGCTCGATCAAATTAAAAATCTTAAGGAAGCAGTTTGGAAGGCTCCATCATCACTATTCTTACAAGGCCGGAGATTATGAATTTATTGAAATATGGTACCAGTGATTCTTAGAACTCCTGGGAATCAAAGTCGGGTTTTGACGGATATTCAAGCCCCTGCAGCGCCGGCATCCGTCGTATATCCTCTTCCGAATAAGCGGGGACAAACCAGTACCAATTGTCTGTCCCAAAAACCTGATACACAAACCCCAAATTGAACATTAAAAAGAAACAAAGCATGGGATCTCCAACTCCAACTCCAACTCCAAGACAATAATTCTTTAATAATGGACCATAAGATCTCTAGGACAATAATGCACCATAAGGTGGCAAAGAAACAAAAGTACCCACATCCATCATCTTCAAATTTTGGAAGCCAGCAGGTCCAAGATAAACTCTTAACATAATTTCAAATGGTCATGTGTCTGCTATCCTCTCTCTCTTTTTCTTTTTAACAAAAAAAAAAGCATGAAATGACACGGTGTAGAAATATATGATGTGCAATTACTGCTACTGCAGCCCACTCTCCAATCTCCAATCTCCAGAGAGTCATTTCCTGATAACATGTAACCTTTTTCTTTTCTTTTCTTTTCTTTTTTTTGAGTTGGGTGTAAAAAAAATTTGGCATGTTCCAAAGATAAATTCGAAAGAAAAAAAAAAAAAAAAAAAAAAAAAAAAAAAGTTAAAAAATAATGCGACATCCAAACATGACCTATATGCGTTTGGAGTCTCTAGAAGTTTAGTCATACTGTAAAAATTCCTGCACTTTGAGGTTTGTCATCCTGATATTTTTGCCACTCTCAATTACATCAATTGCTTATCGGAATTCCCCCCACCCCCTTTTCCCTTTTAGATTGCAGTGAGCCTGTCATGTTTTCATCATCACATCCCAATATACTTCAGAAAATTCATGCATTCTGGTCTCTGGACATGGTAATTCTAAACAAATTAATACATTAACGCTTTAGCTTTCTATTACCTGGTACTGTGAGTTAAAACCAAATTTGAGAAGCTATCAATCACTATCTAGTTTATCTGTTGAATAATAAGTTTTATGACACCAAGAAAATGCCAATAAATTTTACCAACCTGTTCAAAATTCTTCTTTCGACCAAGGTCATAGCGCCATTTTGGAGTGGTTTTCTTCTCATATGCCTGATCACAAGATAATAAATCCATCAGAAACAAAGTACATATCTGTTGCAGCCTCTCCCTATGGAAGGCCAAGTGCGCTGTCCTAACAGAAGATGGCTTGACTATAAAGGGAATAACTCAGTGTTCCATAAATGTTATTGTGATAATATCTCTCGTAGAGAATTTAATTAATTAATTCATTCAAAAATTCCCACCCAGCAATTACATTCACCATTTCAAACTTCATAAAGATTCATTGGATCATCTAAGCGTGCTACATTACTTATAGTCCCATTGTAAGGCTAAGAAGCTTCAGACAAGTGTCAAACAGGCACTCAAGAAAAGTCCCTCCCCAATATAATATAATATGGCTATAACCAAAAACCGCTTGTCCCAAAAATTCTAGCAATAGTAAGAAGGGTTTAACCAAAAGGCCACAAAGTCCATTACCAGACATCTAATTTTACTTCCAAGCTCTACTCAATCCAGTCTCCTCGCATCTGGAAAGATGCACAAGGCACCAAAGAAAAGGGCAGCTAATTCAAACTTTTAAAAAGATGACAGCAGCATCTGAAAATGCTGCATCACTTGTGGTACTGACCACTAAGAACTAGATCCGTAGTTTTAAAACCGAAGACATGCCAAAATAACAGGCTTCAGAATGGTATGTTAGTATAATTCAAGGAAAGTCTCTCCACATAATATAGGTTTTTGCCAAATGCCAACAGGACCACTACCAAATCCCTAATTTTGAAATAACGGCTTCTTGGTTCGCTTTCTTTTGGCATCTCATGCAAGCAGCATTAAGCATAACCCCAATTAGAAGAAAAATTGTGAAAAATGAATATATAAAGGTAAGCAAAAGAAAATACCTCGATTGTTGTGGTGTTGGCAGCCACCAATGATATGTGCATTATCAGAAACCCCATAACACTCAACGCAAAAGCCAGATTCAGGACTGTAAATAAAGCAAAGATAGTTAAAGAGAAATAAAGATGCAATTAATTAAACAAGTCAGAGACATAGGTTCTCAGGCCTCACCAAAGGCAAGAAAAGTGGTTGCGAGGGTGCCAGGAGTTCCAGGTATTTCTCCATCACTAAAGAATGCTATAAAATGTGGAAGTAATGACAGTGTTACAAGACTTGTCTCGAGAAATGTGTAGAACTGCATTGAGATTTAAAGATCAAATTAATTACTTTTCATTAAAGTGTCAAGAAAACATGAGATAGAAAATCAGTAACTAAAGAGGACCTGGGAAAAGAAACATCTCCCCAAGGGCAGTAGAACCGCCATGATTTTTATTCAGTGGGGGAATAACAGTTGATTGACTCTATATATGTATGTATGCATATTATTAATTTATGTGTATTAACTAAAAAAATTAATCCAAAACTGATGTAAACTAAAAACAAGCTCTCTCCTTCCACCACAAATTTTCTTAATTTTTTCTCTTTTCCTTTGTTAGGCAACACAAAATAGAGGTAGTAGAAAGAAATAAATCCAAGAAGAAAAGAAAATAAAATCAATTAAGAAAAAAGCTAACAAGAAAGCCTAAATTGTTTTGGTCACCTATCAAAAAAAGAGAGCGAATATGCTCACTGAGCCAAGGTAGAACTATGTGGCCTAATTTAAAAAACACATAAACAGACTTAAAGTGGGCCCAAAAAGATCAATTGAAATCTTATCATTTTGTTTGATAATAAGTTTTGATAACTTTTCAGTATTACAAAGTAACCACATCTTTTATTCCCCCCCACCCCCCCCACCCCCCAAAAAAAAAATCATTCGTGCAACAATAATATTGTAAAAGTTAAGAAATTATGACCCAAACCTAAAAGTTTCAGAAATTTGAAGGGGGGTCAATTAAATTGTACCCACTCAACCATACTTGGCTCCACCCCTGCTCAAAAGCCTCTTGAATAACAATGAAAAAGTATTGAAACTCTATTTCACAACTAGAACTTCCCAACATACCAAAGCTTTTCAGGAAAAGCATATCAGACAATCCTGGAGATCTCTTAACAGCAATCAACCTTCTACCAGCAAACAGATGACTCATCCTCATATTATAGAATGAACCTATCTATTTAATTTAGTGGTAAAATGTATATAAGAATTGCGAAATCTCAAATCATAAACTTGATCATTGCACTGAAAAATGGCATTCAGTTGGCTTGAATCTAAGTCACATGCAAAAGAAGATATAATAAAGAATAGTCACACACATGCACTTGTACATCCTTCTTAGCTATCTAAATAAATTTACAATCCTATAATTTTTTCATCTTCCTATGAAAAAGAACAATGGACCAGAATTGAGATAGTCTTTTTGATAAGTATAACAAAATAAAATAAATAAATAAATGTACGAGCTGATGAATGCAAAAACCGTACAGGGTGAGACGGAAAATGCAAGCATATCTACTCAAGAATTTTGGCAACGAAAAGGGCTGAATGCGCTACAAGCATATGATCAAGCGCATCAGTGACGCTCACTGATTGCCTTCTTCAACAAGCAATCTTGTCATATCTACAAAAAGCAAACAACTTTGACCCAAGAAACCTAAAAACCCTAAAAGCAAAAGAAAGATTCTTTCAGAAGATGAATGAGCTGATGAGCATAGCGGGTGGTGGACATGGCACTAAGGTTGTCGAAACTAGAAAAGGCTCAGTGCACAGGGTGTTAAAGTTGTTGGACATGGCACTAAGGTTGTCAGAACTATAAAGGGCTCAGTGCACAGGGTGCTAAAGTTGTTAGAACCATAAAGGGCTGAGAAACATCCAAAGAAACAATTATTGAGATAAGATAAGTACAAAGGTGAAGCTTTTCTGAAATGAGGTGTCAGTAGGAGACAATACAGGGTCAAGAGAAACACCAATAGTCACAGACAGAAATAGCAAGAAAATACACTAGTACTTGTTATAAAAGAATGGATTATAGAAAGACTGAAACAGAAGAATATACGCAATAGACCCTGATGCATGATTACCGTCTTTTACTAGCACTGGGGGAAAGCATAATATAAACCTAATCAAAATAAATGTATCCACAACCACAAGTAGAATAAACAAACAGCTCGGGTAAGCATATTAAGAAATTGAAAATAACATACTTACAAAGCTAAATAAAAAAGCAACTAAACTTCTAAATGAATAAATCCTATCGATAAGGAGTTGATTTTTTAGGGAGTAAAGCAAACATACCAAGAAAAGAAGGAAATACTTGTAATTTAATGCCCCAACACAATTAACAACCCAAACACAGTGATGGTCCATCTTCAACACACATCGCCCACCTGAATCCAACAAATCAATGCAACTTATCACCCCTGAACATATACATAGGCATGCATATATATATATGCATGGAGAAATTTTATGTATACTCACAAACAGAGCAATGATGGCATCGAGGTGGTTTCAGCTGGTTGCACTTCCGACAGAACCGGATCCTTTGATTCGTCACTGGGTCTGCAGGCAAGTTACTGAATTCCAACGCATTCAATGGGTCGGCCTCCCCTCTCTCCTCATCGATAGCAGGCCTCCAATTAGGAGGTACACTACCCGGATCGGTCAAAACAACAGAAAAGTAACTCCACAGTAGCATCACCAACTGTGAAATCATCACAAAATTTCCATTTTTAGTATCATTTTTTCCATCAACCTAACACATGCCATTTTCACAATATTCTGCACTCTAAGCATAAATTCACTAAAGTGGCCAAAAAAGGCATTCAGAGATGTGGCAAGCAAACACACCAACTGTGCAATCATCACATAATTCCAACAAATCTATGTGACAATTCAATCACTTCCCAGAAAGCTGAATTTTTCTATTTAATAATATAAATGCAAATGTTCAACAAAGAAAGAATCAAAAGTTGTAAATTTTTGTATAATATAGAAGAATCTGAATTTCTCAATGTCATTTAAAAAATAAAAACTTCCTAAACCAAAAGGCATACATTTCCTAAAACCCCAGAAACTCTAACAAAACCCCTCAACCCCACAACAACAATAACAACTAAAGAACAGAAATTCAAAAGAAATTGCTATAAATTTCGAAGCTTTACCAAGCAATGGAACAAGATCAAGACGACAAGAGCGGTGAGCGAATCGAGGCCACCGTCGTACAAAGCGGGGCCGTAATTGGTCAAAACGACAGCGTAGTAGGTCACCCCCACGACCCCAAGAACCAGAAGGATCATGATCGAGCCCAGGCCTCGCAGTGCGGTACAGAACTTGAACACGTTCCAGGCCATCGTAGCTCCAGATCTATGCATACTCGGAAAACGAAAAGAAAAAAAAAAATCAAAAATCAAAGAACAATTCAAGTCCCAAGTGTTTTTTGCTTTCAGAGATCTTGTTTTCTTTGATTCCTGAAAACAAGACCACGACTTGAGGTCTTGGACTCTTGGGAATGAGCTAAAAATTTCTGGGTAATGTTCAGGAAACAAACAAACAAAAAAAAAAACAGAGTATACAACTTTTTTTTTTTCAGTGTTTTCTATTTCTGTCTATTTTGGTAAAGTGGTTTTTAGTGAATCTGAGGGTCTATGGGATTGGGAATTTCAGGTGGGGTTTGGAATCCATAAGCGTTATTGGAGAGGCGGTATGAGGGAGGGGAGAGAGAGAGAGAATGGGAAAAATACTTTTTTCTTGTATCAAAAATTACGTCGGAATTAGGTGATGGATTATAGTTTGGTGGATTCTCGACTGGAAAAGGCTTTTGTTTATTAAAAAAACCTAAGACCATTGGCAATGTAATTCCAAATTTATTTCCGTTTGAAAATTCGAGGAGGCTCCTTTGGTCATTATCGTCAATCTAGAAGGCTGTCTCTGTCTTCCAAGTCAAGAAAGGGAAACAAAAACACACGCCTTAAATCTTGATGGATTTCCTTTTTACTGTTATTACTATGACTAAAGATAATATGATTTGAATCCTTTGCTTCTTCGGATAAATATGTTTCAATTATGTTTTTTTAAAAAACAAATGAAAATATTTGGGATTCAATGATTGACTTTGAAAATCTTGAATTCTTCCTTCCTTTTCTTTTGGTGTAGTAATTTTTATTTGAGGTAGGTTGAAATGGCTGCATGCGCGGCAGCACCAACTATTTTGAGACCCACCAATCTATTAGTGATGTGTGAAAGATCACAATTAGCTAGATTTAGATAAATATTGTGAGCTACAATAATGGCAAAAGAACCTAACATTGTTAGATTAGTAGATACTTGAGTATTTCATGACGTTTTCAAATCTTAACAGTCTCGAATAGGCCTTTTATGAGCGTGTAAAATATCTTTTTATACCATGACAAATACCCCTATACACGACATTATGATTCTTGTAAATGATTCTTTGTGTGGGTGACGATTAGAATTCTTTTTTTATTTTAAGTGAAATAAAAAATAGGGTTAAATACTTCTTAGGATTTCATTGCTTTATTTTTTTTCCTTTTAGGCTTTGATTTTTATTACAGGAGGTCCATGTGGTTTTGATAATAGATAAAACTAGTCCTTCTGTTAGTTGACTTAACAAAAATCCACGTGGACCAATCAAATGTTGACACGTAGTACTTACTTTTTTTTTTTTTTTTTTAAAAAAAAATATGTATTAAAATAAAAAA
>NC_081547.1:24690920-24692455 GCF_901000735.1 Corylus avellana
ATATATATATATATAAAAGAAAAAAGAAAAGAAAAAAATTGGGGGTGGCTCCAATTTTTTTTCTTTTCTTTTTTCTTTTTTCTTTTTTTAAAAAAAGACATTTTTTTTAAAAAATTTAAAAAAATTAAAAAAAAAATTAAATATGTGCCACGTGTCAACATCTGATTGGTCCACGTGTCAGTCCTAACGGTCAACTAACGGATGGACTAACTTGGTCCTTTATCAAAACCTCAGGGGGGTCCTGTGATAAAAATGAAACCCCAGGGGGGTAAAAATAAAGGTACCAAACCCCAGAGAGTATTTGGTATTTAACCCTTAAAAAAAATTTAAATATGTGCCGCGTGTCAACATTTGATTGGTCCACGAAGATTTCTGTTAAGTCAATTAACAGTCAACTGATAGAGGATTAGTTTGGTCTTTTATCAAAACCACATGGACCTCATATGATAAAAATCAAACTCTAAGAGAAAAAAAATAAAGCAACAAAACTCGAGGGGGTATTTAGTATTTAACCCTAAAAAATAATTAAATTTCATGGTTCGTATTTTACAAATTTAATTAGGTATATATATTATTATGTTATTTGAAATTTTAAATGATATATAAAACTTTTTTGGAAAATGAGAAACCTATGAGCGCGTTTTTGAGAATAACCAGATCTTTCGAAAAATGAGAAGCCTACGAGCCCGTTTCCAAGAGTAACCAGATCTTTCGGAAAGTGAGATATATTATTAAAACTACGGGTTTTCTCATTACCGTTAAAAAACAAACAAAATCTTGACGATAAAATCATAAAATAAATCATATTTTTCTGAGTTTCTAAAGAATATGGGACTTATACTTATTGGATCAAGCTGCTTTCATTTTGTAGCCCAAATAAAAAGCTAAAATTTCTAAAGATGATTGTCTTTTTACGTGAAGCCCCAGCTAGCCCGATTACGTCTAATAGCCAATGTCTAGAAGGCGCACCGAATCATTGGGCTCTAGCTCATAGCTACTCCAAAAGTTCATCACTACTCAAAGATGTGTGCTTTTTTAAAAACTGTTTTCGAAAAGTTTGCTAAATGCTTTTTTTAGGAAAAAAAAAAAAAAAACTGTTTTTATTTCCAAAAACAAAATCAGAAACAGGCTTTGTCAAAAAAAGCTATTATTACTATCGGCTTTGCCTGCTTGGTCCATTGGATTAGAGATATATTATTATTAAATTTTGATTTAATAATAATTTTAAAATTTATATTAATTTTAGAATAAAAATAGGGTATCTACTATGTAGCATTAGTTTTTGACTTTATGATCTCAATGGCTAAAAAATAAATTTTCTCTTTTTTCTTGGCATTTTTAAGGCCTGTTTGAGATTGCGTTTGAAAAATAGAATTTTTAAGTCAAAAAACATTTTTTTGGCAAAAGTTTCATTTTTAAGCTTTTACCAAAATTGTGTTTTGGTCATTTTTAGGTTTTTTGGAATGTGAACCTTTAAAAGTGCTTTTAATTTTTTTACCAATTGAGTTCTTTTTTCTTCAAACGAATTTTTTGAG
>NC_081547.1:24692555-24713295 GCF_901000735.1 Corylus avellana
AACTAGTAACTTTCGCTTTATAAGGCGTGGTCTCCAGTCGATTGAAGTATCCCTTGAAAATTGGACACTTCCATATTTCTATTAATGATTAAATGTCTAGGTAGGATTTGATATAGGTGTCTTAAAGAAATTATAGGAGATTTTTTTATAGCTTCTTTAACGGGTTAGATTTAATTTTACGTACTCTCTCTTTTTCAGAGAATCTTATAATTAAATCTGAACCATGAAAAAACTAAAGAAAATCTCTCGTAACTTTTTTTAAAAACACTTGAGCCAAATCCGTCTAATAATATACATCAATTATTTGAAATGGAGAGGATCCGTTCCTTTTTTAACCTTTCATTCATTCATTAATTTAATGAATTATAATTAATTCATAAAGCATTTTGCTTTATGCATGAGTTTCTTCTTCCTCCTCCAAAATATAAATTTTTTAATTCTTATAACTTTTCAATGATAAGATGATGGAAATTATTTTGAAACTGTTATGAAGTCTTTTTAATTGAAATATTAAGGAATAAATAAAATCTGATTTTTTTTTTCTATCCATATTATACTAGGTAGCATTAACATGATTATCTATATATAATAATAATAAAAGATAAATCATATACAATTTTTTTAGTGGCCCCTAAAAAGAAACCCTCCTTCAATTCATAGATCTATTTTCATTCTTTTTATATACAATCATTGCCAAGTTGTCAAGTCGGCACCTAACTAATGCGTGCCTCTCCAACAACACTCCTTTTCGAGTCCTAAATGCACAAACCGACCAAATGCATAGCGGCAACAAATAAATAAACAAACAAACAGTCAACCAACCAAACAAACAAACAGTTGTCTGGATGTCGTTTTAGATTGTTAAAAATTGGAATAATAAATATTAGAGAAGTTTTATGAAGCTTACTTGTTCTAACATATTGGGCCGTCTACCTACCTAGGATAGATGGATCCTATGCAAATTCTCTTATATTTATTGCCCAACAAATTATCAGAACTCCAATTCTGTCCGTAACAAAAATAATAAACATAATAGCTACACAACCAAATTAATGGTCCCTAAAGTATATGTACTCATAATTAGTAAGTGAAAATTGACAAAAAGTGGTCCAACTTGATAGGAATAAGATCCTCTTTTTATCACAATCTAAATTTTATATATTTTATTGTATCTAACTATACGAGTACATGGTACCACGCTATTTAATTTTTTTTTAATGATATGACAACTTATTCACTATGTGACAATATATACACAATTAATTAATCTTTGAAATCTAATCTAGACCATGACATGCTTATCTTCATTTCACTTGAAGGGTAGTCAAATCTATAGCCATGCCAATATATGATTCGTCAAAATTATTGAGTATAGAGTGAAAAACAATTAAAAAAACACATAAAAATGAGTGATTAATATATGTATACGTATAATTGACATTTCAAACTGTGACAAGAATGCAAGAAGGACATCAGCTACCTCACAAATCTACCATTGGCATCAAAAAAGCTCCAAATTTTCCATGCCGATCTCAACCAACCCGACAGCTTCGACACGGCCATCGAAGGGTGCGTCGGAGTCTTTCACCTCGCCCATCCCATGGATGACGATGGCGGCAAAGAACGGGAGGAAACTGTGACCGAACGGGCCATGGAAGGAATGATGGGGATCTTAAAGGCATGCCTGAAATCAACGACAGTGAAACGAGTTATTTACACGTCGAGTGCAGCCACAATATTGTTCAACAACAAGGGTCAAAGTGTAACAGATGAAAATACGTGGAGCGACCTTGATATTTGTAGAAATAGCAAGCTTGTAAATCCTTCTTACTTGGTTTCCAAGATCATGACAGAGAGGCTTGCCCTAGAGTTTGCAGAAGAAAATGGATTGGATCTTGTGACATTGGTTCTTCCCGTGGTTGTTGGACCCTTCATTTGTCCAACTATGCCATCCTCAGTGTCCATAGCACTGGCTATGATCTTGGGTACGTTCTCTCTCTCTCTATTTTCTTTTTAAAATTTCTTGGGTATGACGATGGTTATGTTCTATTTTCCAATGGTTTGTCATGTTCAATCTTATACCTTTTAGTTCTTTGAGATTTTGAGTATGGTTGACGATTCATGTTCGTGTTGAGTTTGAATTGTGTCGAGGACATGTGTATTATAAGAGTATTAGATATATAGGTGATGCCGGGCATAACTAATAATATTGTTCTAACAACGTATAATAGCATCAAAAACTAAGAATTGAAGATTGAAAAGAAAATTCAGGAAGAGAGAAAATAACAAATAGGGAATAGAAAGTCTCTAATTGCCTCAAATAAGCAAATATAAAAATAACTCTGAAAGACTTAAATTTAATTGATAGTATAAACTGAATTGAAAAATAACAAAGACTAGATACCTTTATATAGGTTAGACACCTCCTAAATTAACAAGGAAAAGCAAAAGCAAACCTAATTGGAAAATAAAAATAAATCATAATAGGAAAGGAAAAACCCAATTCTTATTAAAGAAAGAAAACTAAAACACACATGCATAATTAAAATAACAATTTTCTCAAATTTCTCCTGCATCAAAAGGTTAATATAATCATACCCATTTAATAAAACAAGTCAGCTCTATTAATCCTAATTTACTAATTTCCTGTTGGGGTTTTTTGGTTGTGTAAAAAAATGTCATTTTTAAGTGTTGGGTGTCAGATTTGAAGACATGGATATAAGACAATATATGTCAATGGGTTTGTGAGTTGTATAAAAAATTGTTAGCCCTAATTTTGAGATAATAGATAACCATAACTAAAGATAATTTAGAAACATGCAGGTGAGCAAGACCTATATGCATATCTTATTTACTCCTATATGGTGCACATAGAGGATGTTGCCAATGCACTTATCTTCCTTCTTGAGTGTCCTAATGCTAAAGGGAGATACATCTGCTCATCAGCCGAAATAACGATTCAACAAATGCATGAATTTCTTTCTTCAAGATACCAGGAATTTCAAATGCCAAAGATTGAGTGAGTTATATATATATATATATATATATTCTCCCATTTAATTTCTTCAAAAATTCATATTAATTTCAGTTTCTGACTCAATAAATATCAAATTTTATTGTTTCATGGGACAGCCAATTCAAAGGGTTTGCAAGTTACAGGTTCTCAGGCCTCTCATCGATGAAGCTCTTGGAGAGTGGGTTCGAGTTTAAGTACGGTGTTGATGAGATGTTTGATGGAGCAATCCAATGCTGCAAAGAAAAGGGCTTTCTTTAGTTCGTGCATGCATGGTTGGCATAAGTTCTCACGTAAATTATATATATCATAATTACAGTTGAGGACAAACCGTTGTTTTCACTCACGTTCCAATGTACAGTACTGTACTTCCATTTGTAATTAAAAAGAACAATATGGCCTGCTATTAATCTATTGTATATATATAAATTTTCTAATTAAATAGGGGAAAAGGGGCTATAGGGAAGAATCTTTACTACTCTTGGTCCGAATGAAAGAGAGAATGAGAAATCATATGGAAATGCTTCAAAAAACAAGGTTGAAAGCGGCCCATTTAGCCAAAGCATGTGCACGTACAATCTATTGTATTTTGGAATAAGAAGTTAGATGAATATGTGTTGCATATATATATATATATATATATATATATGAGAAAGTCATGTACGTCATACTCCCTCAATTACTACCACCCAATTGCTAATATCCTTTCAAACTACAAAAAATTATCAATGTCTCCCAGTCACAAAAATACGTACCCTTAATAAAATAAAATAAAAAATTCAAAAAAGAAAACTAAAACTATTTAAAAAAAAAAAATTGTCTTATTAAATTTTGTTTCTTTTGTTTTTTTTATTGGAGTATTTTTGTATTACTGTGAAAAAAAAATTATAGTCATTTGTGTTTTTTTGTTGGCCTTGGGAAGACATTAATGTCAATTGGGTGGTATAGGGCATCGTACAAGACCAACAGTAGCGGAGCAGTGGAGGGGAGGAATGGAGCGTCACACATGGTGTAGGGCTGTCCGCATGTGTGAGATACACATGCACTAGCGAGTAAGATCTACTTGCAAGTGCGTGTGGGACACGCGCCAGCGCGTATTGGCCTTACGGAGACGAGGCTGGTATTAACAGAAAGCAAAGAGACCTAGTAGCATGGTGGAGTGGGGCACGTGTAAGGATGAACCTCTTGAAGTTAATTGATATCGTTTTGAAAAAACCAAATCTAAAAACTTCAAAAAAAAAAATAAAAATGATTGAGGGATCCGACAAGGCTGAATCATGAAAAAAAAAAAAAATGTAAAATGAAATTAGGAGCGAAGAGGAGAAGAGGGTAGAGGAAGAGACAAACTCTTAGAATAGATTGCCAAATTAAAGGCGATAGATAGAGCCTCAAAGGTGGCGGGTTGAGCCTCAAAAGAGGCGGAAAGCTTAAAAAGGGAGGGGAAAAGAGGAAGAGGGGAGTAGAAAGGGAAGAAGGGGAGGAGGGAGGCAAAGAAAAGTTTCCCTCCTCCCATGGCAGCAACGTTGAAGGGCTCCTTGGTCTCTTAAGAGGAAAAGAGGGTGTGGGGGACACCATTTAATTATTTTGTGTTGACTGTTTCAATTGGTTGACGTGTGCGATTTTAGTGCCATGGATTTTCATGAGTCATCAATTTCCTTTGATCTGGGCACTTATCGTAAGGAAAAAAAAAAAAAAAAACTCCTTTTATATGCCTTATAGGATTTTCCAGTTTCACCATCTTATTATCTGTTGTCTCCTTCTATATGTCAATCATGTGTAGCTTGATCTAGCTAGCTCCCGTGTGCCATCAATGCAGCATTTGCTGCCCTTGTAGATGCTGAAGTTCCTCTAAAGCATCTTGCTGCTAATAAAGAATTCTGGTTATCTTTCATGTTTCTCTATATACTTTGAACCTAGACATGCATGGTTTTCTCATACGACATGGGATCGATGTGGACTTAACTTATGAAGATATGGTTAATAACATGAATTAAGGAGAATATTAGATTTAAATTAAATTAAATTATTAATGGTGATTTAACAGTAAACCTACCGCTAGCAATGTCGTCTTTGAGGCTTGCAAGGCAAAAATTCCCTTGAATTGCAAGCGAATTTTTGAGATTTCATGTTAGTTTTGTCTTTTTTTTTTTCCTTTTTTGTTTATAATTTTGAGATTCTTTTGGGTGTTATCCAATTAAAAATTGATTTATTATATATAGTAGAAGATTGAAAAAATATATAAACTACGTACGATAATCAATATTATTTATTGCCTTGGCTGCATCTCTTTGTATATATCGTATCGCCTATATACCAAGCTCTCAATGCAGCCAAAAAAAAAAACGAGGTTTTCACCAACCGGCCGGCACAAATGTCTGGAACTGGAAGCATTTCACGAGCAAAGATTCCTTTGTGGAATATACCAAACCTTCGTCTTCTTGTATAACATGTTTGGCTGCATTGAGAGATCGAGTTGAGGAAAATGAATGGGAACAAATCAAGTAAGTACTACACGTGTATGTCAGCTTGAAAAACTTATTTCCTTTACGTACTATATATGTTATATATGAATATATAAATTTAATTGAATTTGATGCAAGTTTTGATCATTTTTAATGAATTTTCAGATGTTCCACTTTCAATTGGAATTTCTGTAATTTTTACATCGTAATTCAAATATAATACGCCTCAAAAATTGAAAAGATAAATTTCATTCTCTCTTTTTTTTTTTTTTTTTTACCAATTATAGGCTTATAGCCTAGCTATCTAGTGGTACTTGTAAAAGTAGAGCTAGGCTCATGGCTTGGGTTTACGTTTTTAGTAAAAAGTTTTTTATATAGGAGTGTTGGGTTTGGATCGTATTGAAGTATAAGAAAAAAATTATATATATAGGTAAACTATGACTAGATTTATTTAATTAAATAGGTTAGACCCATTAATCTTAATCTATCAATTTTGTGTTTGACATATCGAGTTCGAGTTGTATCGAGTTATAAGTATATATAATAAGATTATATAGGTGATTAACTTTAACTCGACTCATTTAATTAGACAGGCTAACCTCTTCAATTCTAACCTACTAATTTTCATGTAAAAATTTGTCATCCCTAGATTTGTAAGAAGAGTTATTTTTAGATATTTTTAACTTTTTTTTTTCTTTGAAACAAAAAGCTACTTTATAGAAAATTATGATGTGCCTGGCGAATGTGAAAATCTATTTTTAAACATCCCAAAATTATGTAGATATATAATCCTTATGTACTATTTTCACATTAAAATTCAAATGTAATATACCTTTAAAATTGAAAAGATAAATTATAGCTAGTGGCAACGCACTACAAAAAAACCAATTTTTCTTGATTGGAATTTATTAACGTGTCAAGCCCCTTCACACGTCACTAAAGTTTATTGACGTGTGTCTAACGTTGAAAATAATTAAGGATGTCACTAATAAGAATTTTTTAATGTGTGACTGTCTGCCACGTCATTAGTTAGTGACGTGGCAAATAGTGACACATCAAAATTATTTTTTTTTGGACGTGTCATTATGTATTGATGTGTCATTTGCTGTCTGCCACGGTATTTGTGCATGGGAAATGTTCTTTTATTATTTGTTAAAAAAAAAAAAATCGTTACGTACATTATTTTGTTTTTTTGTTTTTGGATTATACGGACATTATTTTGGTATTTAGCTATAAAATAATCCGCCCACTTGCTATATCTTGATATCTTTTATTTATATAAAACAACCACTTGGTACATTATTTTGATATCTTTTTATATATAAGTTTAATTTGTCATCTCTCATGTGGCAATTTATAAAGTTGTCCAAATATATATGTTAACTGAGTTTGAGGGGAATATATGTTTATATATATATATATATAGTTGTAAGATGTCAATAGACTTTGAAACGGTACTGATCGAGGCATCGGAGTCGGATCGAGGAGATGATGACAACCACATCTACGGCATTTCAAGTGATCAATTGCAACATTGACAGAAGCCCCTCCCTCTCTCGCAATTTTCATCACTTCAAGACCTCACTTTCTTCTTCTTTCAAGGTCTCTCTCTTTTCATTTTTTCTTTTAATTTAATTTGTTGAGTAATATTCCTAAATATATACCACATAAACATCCTATAAATATTCTACTAAGCTGGCTAACGTAGTAGGGTTTAGTAGTCCTTAGATCAACCCCTTATTTAAAAACAAAAAAATAAAATAAAACAAATTCTAATTGCTAGTAGATCTTGCCACATCAACTTTGTGGGATATTTGTGGGATCGATGTTTTGTAATGTATAGATCATTACTCGAGTTTGTTATATGATCAGTAATACTAAAAACTATATTTTTATTCCAAAATTATCCCATATGAATATTGTTGTTGCAGTCTCAACCTACCTTGCAATCTCAAAGGTTTGTTGTGACTCTCAGGTTATAATTATAAATATATAATTAGTACAGAGTTATCCTTTAATTTATTTAATTTTTATATATGAGCAGACAATGGTGAGAGAATTGCGACAAATTCCGATGCAAATAGATGCTTTAAGAAGCATCAAGAACGCTTATGTGAAAATATTGGACGCCTTTGTTGATTCGGTGTTCGAGTTTGCTGACCGGCCGTTGCTCCCATCTCACGTACGTACCAACAATAATTCCCATGCATGCAGACATACGTAATTAAGCTTAATTATCAAATATGCATGCAAATCCTTAATTTTGTCGAATGAATTACTTGCATGCAGACTAACTTCGCTCCTGTAGATGAGTTGGAAGAAGCCCTTCTGATAACTGACATTGAAGGAAACATTCCCGACAACTTCCAAGAAGGTGTCTATATCAGAAATGGTCCGTACTTGATCTTTCATAAATTGATTCTTAATTACCCCCCCCCAAAAAAAAAAAAAAGAAGCTCATTTAATTTCAAAGACAACTCAAGAGAACAAATACCAGGAATCTTTCTGCTCAGACAAGAAATACTAGGAATCTTTGTTAGTGTTGTTTGAATATGTTAAAAGATACTCAACGACAAAAAAAAGTATCTTTTAAAATATTTAAGGAATCTTTATTATTATCTTTGATTGCAAAATGTATTCAGCCAGCAAACTGCAATGAAAACAAGCTGCAAAGAACACAAGTTAAGGATAAACTATTATATTTATAAACTAGCATTAATGGATTATATGAGCCGGTCTGCTAGAACCTTGTTCAAGGGGAATCCTATTTGCCTCTTCTTTAAGGAACTCGAAAGGAAAAGTGAATATAAGTATATTGGAATTTGGAAGGACTCTTCCCATAGGGTGAAAATCTATGAGGTAAACAAAGAGAAACATTGCAAGAGAATGAAAAGTGAATTTGTAATCTTACCCCTTGCCTATTTATAGATAGGCCAGGCATGCACCTCTTCATGAAGATTTGCACCGTTTCCTTTTTAACATCTATGGAAGTTATCATATTCCACATAGATAATAAGGTGTGGGGAATAACCATACTTTTTATGGTGTGATCGGTTAAAGAAATGATTAAGTGATTAAATTTATCTCTTATTATCATTTTAAGCTTTTGGGATAATTGGTAATTTAACATGGTATCAGAATCAAAACTCTTGAGATCAAACATTGACTCCGTTAAATCACCCCCCATTTAAATTAAATATTCCATGTGTTGGGCTTCACCTATTAAAATGGAGTTTAAACCCACATGTGAGGATGAGTGTTAGTAATGATTAAGTGATTAAATTTGCTTAAGATTTTGGGTCAAATGGTTAAATCACCAGTTATCTCAAAAGTTTAAGTTAATAGAAAGAGATAAATTTAATCATTTAATTATTACTTTAACATGATAATCTCTTAACACGTGATCATCTCCTACTTGATAATACTATAACATTAGGTGATAAACTTTATTGATCAAGTACCAATAATTCTTCCATGCCAATTACTCTCACTTTTGATCTCTCACAAACAGCGTCAGATCGTGAGTAGCTCATATGTGTGCGCACTTTGTTACTACTTTATATGACTATACCTTTTATCATATGCTTTCCTAACGAGAGCATACTAGAGGTGACTTTATTTTGTTATATTTCAACCAAATGACATCAATTTTTATGGTTGGAAACATGCTCAACATTCATATCATAATTGACTACTTCTTCATGAAGAATTGCACCAATATTGCCCTTTTAACCTCCATGAAAACTATCACCTTAACAAGATGTGGGAATGACCGCACTTGGTATATGGTGTGATCATCTCTTACCACATCATCACTTATCGTTGAACGATCATCATAACAATAAGTACGGAGTTTATAATATTTTTGGACTGGCGAGTGAGTCACCAACTAAATTGTAAATAATGGTTGGTGGTCTGTGTGCATGATCTTTCACATTAAGGGCATAGACGAACATGATAAAGAATATAGCAGCCTTGTAAGAGCCAAAACTATCACTCATTAGTGTGTTAATTTACTGTAATTGCAGGATCGAACCCCCTTTTTGGGGGACAAAAATCGACCAAGTCCATATTTGGAAGGTCAAGTTACATCTGGGTGGAAGGAGAAGGAATGCTTCATGCTTTGTATTTTACCAAAGAAGGTGATGGAAGCTGGAATGTTGTATACAATAACAGATATGTTCAAACCGAAACATTCAAACTAGAAAAGCAAAGAAATAAACCCTCTTTTCTCCCAGCCACAGAAGGCGATTCCCCTGCTATTTTGTCTGCTTATCTCCTGAATACGGTGAGCATGCATCTCAATTGAATAATGTTATCTTAAAATTATTAGTCTGCTTTTCTTTTTTTCTCTTTTAACATATGTGTTAGGTTGAAAAAATTGGCTTTATTCGGTGTTTCAAAACTAGTCATATTGTACTTTTCATATCCCAAGTGTTTTTGGGTAAAAAAGGTTTAGGATTAGGATTCAGTGAGTTTTCGTCATGACGACCTCATAACGATCCTGGGAGGAGCTTAACTTGTTTGTTAATTTAGAGGTAGAACACGATTCTAGTGTTCTTACAATATGGTTGCATTGAATTGTAGATGGAGTACGTACTTAAATACAACCTAGTACTTTGTCATGCGGATTAATCATTGTTTTCCCGCCAACTTCTTATTACTATATATCCTTGGTGGGTGGGATTAGGGTCAAGCTAAGGCTTGACCCGTTTTGAGGGAGCGTATGCTGTTTTTTATCGTCTAAGTCCCTCTTGTTGGTTGTCTCAACGGCAAAGGTGTTACTATGGTCATACTTTGGTAGAGAGTTCTAGCATATGGTCTCCCCTTCGCCCTTTTCTCTTTTTTCGTGGGTAAAAAGAGAAAAAGAAGGTAGTCATGGAGATTACATATTGATTCAAAGAGACAAAGAGCTGACATTTTTTCCAAAGCTAGTAGCTGTAATGTGAGTAAGAAATTGATTTGTGAAAAGTGAAAAGGTTTGGTATTTTGAGTTACCATCATCTATAAAGACATTTACAACCCTTTACAGTTAATGGTAAGACCACTTATCTTGGAAAGTTCAAACTACAAGGAAAGCAAATATGAAGCTATTTAAAACTGTTATCTTGAGAATATTTTCTAGCCAAACAAACAGAGTTGTTTGGCTAGAAAATATTCTCAAGATAACATGTCAGAATAAATTGTAATAAGGGATGCATAAAATTTGCAGGAAACTTGTGACCAAAAAGATTTTGCTAAAATGATTTGAATTTTGTAGTTGAGGTATGGCAAAGTAAACAAGGAAGCAAGCAACACCAACATTTTCAAGCATTCAGGGAAGTTATATTCAATTGCAGAAAATGACATCCCTCAGGAGATTGACATTTTTACACTAAAAACTTGTGACAATTGGGATGTTAATGGATCCTGGAAACGACCTTTTACCAGCCACCCAAAGGTGCCCTCTTTGTATACCCACTCAAAAATTAGTGTACATTCACTTGGTATTTAAGAAATTATATTTTGCTCATTTCATCTGTCTTCCTGTTTACAGAGAGCTCCAGATACTGGAGAGTTGGTTATTATGGGGGTGGATGCTATCAAACCTTTTCTTGAAGTGGGAGTGGTTTCTGGTATTTATACTCTTTATTCAGAAAACAACACTCAAAAGTAATATTTTTAACAAGAGTTATGCTATATACTGTCTTACCGTTATCTCACTATACTGACATGACACTATAAAACTGTCATTTGATCCGCCCTTGTTTAAAAATAAATAAATAATTAACAGTAGCTAAAGAAAACTAAAACGAATCAGCTCTTATAAAACAAGAAAAGCTGTAATTTTTATTTTTGTTGTTGCAGAAAACAGAGTAGGAAAACAGGGGAGATGGGAGTTGCAAAATCATATCTTTTATTCTCTCTTCTCTCTCTCCTTTTCTCTATGGTCCAGCAGTACAAGGAACTTTATACTTGATTTACACTCATTTCAGACTATACACATGACAAACATTAACCCATACACCTCACTTAATTCTAACCAAAATTAACAAAGGATAACCATAGTAAAACATTTAACTATGCTTGCTACACAGAAGCAGTACATTTTTTATAGCACATTAACCCTAGAGAAATGCTGCATGCACTTCTAAGAACTTATTCTTAAGTGCACTCTCTAACGTGACAGTAAAAATTATTATTGAATTGATTCATCTAAAATTTAATAATAATTTTTACTGCCACAATAAAAAATATATACTTAAGAGTAAACACTTGAAAGTAAATGCATTTTAATGAGCCCGGCTTTCTTTCCTTCCGCAGCCGATGGGAAGAAATTGATTCATAAAGTGGATGTCAAACTGAATAGGTGTACCCTATGCCATGACATAGGGGTAACCCAGAGGTAAGTAGTTAGTGATTTGACTTCCTTTTGTTTTGACATGTTACCAAATAATTAAAATTGATTAGTCCTACTATTATTACTATTATTATTATTATTATTATTATTATTATTTTTTGTGCAGGTATAATGTGATCTTGGATTTTCCACTGACTATAAACCTAAAAAGACTTATTAGTGGAGGCCCGTGAGTGCATTCCTTCTACAAATTTATGAAACTTTCGCTGCAAGAAATTTAGTTATTAGCGATCAAAGTGCTTATCAACCACGACTTTTGCTAGTTGTCGCTAATATTAAAAAGAATTTCCTATTAACTTGGCGGGATTTTTTTACGCACGCAGGTCATAGAAAAAAGATTTTAACGACGACTTTTTATGATTAGCAACGCGAAAAGCGGTCGCCAATAATAACATATCAGCTGATGTGATATCTTATATAATTTAAATTTAAAGCATCAACATATTTTGTAGATTGATAAAGTACAATGGGGAAGAATATGCAAGGATTGGGATTATGCCTCGATATGGTGATTCAGATTCAATCCAGTGGTTTGAGGTGGAACCCTGTTGTTCTTTACATATTTTCAACAGTTTTGAGGATGATGGCGAGGTAAATTATTGAAAAGATCAACATAACTAATTATTACCATCTTTTCAATAAGATTAACATAATTAATTAATTACTAATTCTTTGAAATGATATGTTTGCATGAGGATGAACAGGTTGTAGTGTGGGGGTATAGAGCTCTTGATTCAATCATTCCTGGGCCTGATATGGGTGTGAATAAATTTGAGTGGTTTTCCAGAAGATTTAGGCCTAAAAATTCAGATGAAAAAAGTATTGATGCCTCAACAGAAGATGGGTTACTATTTTCTCGTTGTTATGAGTGGAGATTACACATGCAGACTGGAGAAGTTAGGGAGAGAAATCTCACTGGAACCAAATTCTCTATGGATTTTCCTATCATCAACGAAAATTTCATAGGTGTTAAAAGCAGATATGGGTACACCCAAGTTGTTGATTCAACTGCGAGCTCTACCTCTGGTAAAAGAGTTTAATAGTATCTCTCTTGGAGCTCGTTTGGAATTGCGTTTGATAAATATAGTTTTTAATTAAAAAAGCTATTTTCGGCACAAGCTTCATTTTTAAGCTTTTGTCAAAAGTGCGTTTTGGTAATTTTTATGCTTTTGGACCCTTAAAAACGCTTTCAAGTTTTTTTTACCAAACGGGTACTTTTTTTTTTTTTTTTTTTTTCAAACAGACTTTTTTAGTGTTAAACGCACTTTTTTGCCCCTCAAATGCACACCCAAACAAGCCCTTAATAGTTATTATTCAATATTTGTTATAGTAATTTTTGGTACGGCCTGGCCGGCGATGAAGAATACAAATCCCAAGAGATCAGGAATTTTAATATTGTATTAATATTTGATCATCAGAGTGTTCCTGGTCCCTCTTCTCAGGTCCAACGTACCATAAATTGCTCTAGCAATATTTATCGTTAACAACTTGTTTAGTATATAATATGAAAAAATAAATTATGGACTTGTTTATTTTAGGCTTGCCTAAATATGGAGGTCTAGCCAAATTATACTTTGAGGAGGCAGACACAAGATCTAGTTTGGTAATTTGTGTATACATTGATATCCCCTTGTCCTCTTCTTTCATTCATGCATGGATGTTTGATTATCCCAACTTTGTAGAGAAAAAGAAGTTGTGAGGAGGAGCTGATCAAGGTGGAATACCATATGTTTGAGGAGAACACCTTCTGCACTGGTGTTGCCTTTGCCCCAAAACATGGAGGTGTTGAAGAAGATGATGGCTGGATAATCACGTTTGTTCACAATGAAAATAGCAACACATCCCAAGTAAGGCAATGGCAATCATATCTTTTTGATAGATCTTTCTGTATGCTACTCTGGAATTATAGATATTTGTTTTCCTTGCAGGTTTATATAATTGATACCAAGAAGTTTTCTTGTGAGCCAGTTGCCAAAATTGCATTGCCATGCAGAGTTCCCTATGGATTTCATGGAGCTTTCATGACAATATGAATGTATTTTTTTTTTCTTTTCTCCAAGCTGGTTTAATCAAGCTACCTTCATCTTGGGTACGTTAGAATATTAATAAATGATTATATTAGTTTAATTTTTTGAAATAAGTGATGGTTTAGCTAGTAGTAGAGTCAAAAGTCCTGAATTGGAACCTTATCTTCATCAATTGACTTTTTATTTTAATTAAATATTGTAAGTATTAAATTTCACTTATTAAATGAGAGTTTAACTGTTTAATCCCACACATACATATAGTCTATGTTCATCTCAACAAATACTGGTCTTTATTTTGCCAGAAAACAAATTCTGGACTGAAGGTAGCAGTTTCTTTGAATTGTTTTATGGAAATGAGAGGTGCAAGATTTGGTGCATTAAATCCATCAAGAGAAAGAGAAACTGAAAAAGACATAGTTGGATCAAGAAGAGGTATTAGCCGAAAGGCTAAGAATTATGATTACAAAGAAAGTTGTTCCTAAGGAATAGCTCAATCGGCTCAAGCAAAGGTTACTAGTTCAAATCACCATTTCCCTTTTCCCTCTTCTAGTGTCATGTCAAAAAAAAAAATTACAAAAAAGTTTTTCCTCAATTGCACAAGGCATGATATATGTACGGTGTGAGCTAATATCAAGATTTTTCTTTTCTTCTGCTATTGAACATGCTGCTGAACTTTCCTTTTCTGCTGCTGCTGAATGACACTTTTGATCCAACTCAAGAAATACAATGTCTGTTTCTCATCGCGGATTTAATTGATAAAGTCTATTGTACCAAATTGAGTGGAGAATCATATGAAAGATATCATACTTCACAGCATTAGCATGCCAAAGAAAGTGCTTTTGTACTTTTTTGACCCTTTTTTGCATCTGGAGATACCTCTTCTCTGGGATCGAAAGGAGTATAGTCTTCAAATTTGGTATATCCTTCTCCGAGACGAAAACAGCAAAGGATTCCCATTTCAAAACTTCAAAAAATGGTGGCACAAAATTGTCGGATATAATCACTGGAACACACTCATAAAATATGGCCTCCACCACGCGAGGGCTGTTGACTTCATAACCTTTTGCACATATACAATACTTGCTGTTCTTCATGTGATGGAGATAGTTCTTATTGCCCTTGGCCTTTGGCATTAGACCAAATATTTTCATGTCAGGATCTTTGTTTTCCCAGTGCTGTAACAGAATTGACCTTACATAGCCATGCATGCGCCCTGCAAAGAAAGCAAGAATTGACCTCTGGGAAGGAGGTTTGCCTCCAAGATCTCTGAGAGGATTCCGAGCCAAGCGCACGTATGTTTCTGGAAGAGACACATCCTTGCCTAAAACAAAACCTTCTTTGACATCAGCATTGCAGAGGGCTCTTATGCACTTGGCCATGATTCGGTTTGTTTCCGCTGGGGCCTGAAGAAGAGAGGCCATATTAGAACATCAAGACTAGAGTTTTGGATGACATAAAAATGACATCAATTGAATTGTTGTCAGAAGATTTTTCTTGATTTAATTTCTTTTATGAAACGCATAAAGCAAAATTTGAAAGGAAGCGTGTAAAGTATACCCAATCATGACAAGCAACAAGAAAATGATCTGCTCCTCCAGTTCTGTTCCAGGAAGAATATTTTGCTGAAATCATATCCAAGTAGTTCCTCAAAAACTGTATAAACTTATCAAAGCTGTGCGAATTAGGTACATAAAACGTTTCCTCCAACATCAGAGAGCTAAAGGGTAAGTAAAAAAGATGGGCTTTTCTTGGGTCTCTAGTAATGAATTTTTTGTTAGCTTCCAGCAGCTTCATGAACCATCCCTCAGATGCATATATTCCGTTGAGTCGTGGCTGGTGCAATATGGGTTTTTCTCCTTCCCTGTAAATGTATACTTTGAGATTGTCTTCCATTAACTCATAGCTCCTGCAAATTTGGATTACATAAATAAACCAAACAATCAATAAGTTATTTGCATGTAAGATTGCAGCTACAAGAGCTTCTGCGCATTTTCAACAGAAATAGATGTGACTAACTCACCTTTTGAACATAGAAACATTCCTATAAATAGGAGCATAAAGATTTGGATCATTGTTTATGATGGGTGCATTCTCAATCAGTAGTCGTGCATTTAGTAGTTCCTGGTCAACCACTGAAGACCACTGTGGTGTCTGCAAACAAAATGAACAAAATAAGGAACAGGACTGAAGCAATTTTACTCTAAAACAAGTCAATCACCTTTAACATGATTGCCAAAAAGATCCCATATCCTAACATAACTTGAAGCTGAAGCTAAAACATACCGCGGAATGGGATGAAGCACGGCTCTGAAGCAATAAATCACCCATCTCGGATATTGAAACTACTGAAGAGGTTGGCAACTCCAGGCCTTTATTAACCTTGGGGACTCTGTTCAGGGAAGAATTCTTGCCTTTCCCAGATAATGGTGGAGAAGCTACATGTGGTGATGAATTCATAGGTGGTACTGCAGGCGAAGGGGATGCAAAACCAGCATCTGAGCTTTCAATATGTTCTGAAGTGGAAGTATTATAATCCTTTTCAATCTTATGTATTGAAAAGTCACTATCTGTAGTATAGTTGGTTTGATAAAATCTCTGTTCAGGTTCTCTAGCCTCCTCTGCTGCAGATCCATTATTTTCACTAGAAATATTATTTAGCTTTACCAAATTTTCAGGTGAAGAGTCCTTATCTAGTCCTAGAGAGTGGTTTGAGCCTCCATTTTTACCTGATAAAGAAGCATCCTTGGGGATGCTATCCCTTCCATTAGAAGTATTAGCTCTCTCATGAACAGAATATGTACTGTGGGAGTTTGAATCAATCAAATTCGTCATGTTACCAATAGACACAGATTGAGATGGTGAATCTCCATTCTGGAAGCTACTATTTCCCCCTACCGAAGCCTTACCAGCAGAAAATAAAGATGAGAGAAGATTACCATAAGGAAATTCACAATACTGGAACACTAAAATCACTGCAAACATCATGCCTATGAGCCATATCAATCTCCTAGCTTCCACCCGACATAAACATAGAAGTTCTCGACCCATTGTGAGAAACCACTCAGTTAGTTGTTGGCTGAATTTCAGTGAACATACTCAACCCTGCACATTATTTCCAATCCCCAAGTTTAGTCAGAAAGAAAGCTCCTTTCCTACTTGCCAAACAGCTTAACAAAGTAACAAAAAAAAAAGAATCACACACAGAACACCTCTGAGGATGTAAGAGATTTCACGTACATACACCCCATTGGAACTTAAGAATAACTTACAATTAAAAATTTTAGAAAATAAATATAGTAATTGGTTTTTCACCAATATCCAAGTTCAAATAAGTTAAGCCTTTTGTATCATATGATTCATATGAACATACCAACAGAATAGAAAAGCATTTAAAGTTTGTTTTTATTAATATCTATACTCAGAATCCAAACAGATTATAAGTAAAATTCATATGAAATCAAAATAGTTAACAGTAAGTCAACTACCTCGCAACAAAACACTGTTACATCCAATTTGCATGAATACCCACAAATCAACAGGCAAAAAGTAACTCCTACAGCTCCCAATGCGGAGAAATACAACAAAAGAAAATTCAGGATATTCAAATATCTACCAAAGCTTAATTTTCTCACCAAGCAAATAACATTGAACTCCTATGCAACGGCATGCAAGAAAAGAATATTGTTCATTCTTCGTTTTTGAAAAAAAAATTAATTAATTAAACACAAAAAAGAAACAGATTCCAAGACTTAGCTTGCATTTTATCAACTGGGTTTTTCACAAAACCTCCAGTGGTAAAACTATACACCAAATTTTCTTTTCTTTTCCCACACTTTCTTGGAAACCAAACACTCATTTTCTTGTTTTTATATGTACACTTCTACCGACCTTGGAAGATGACCAACCTGACACCAGGAAGTTCTCTGATTCTTTGAAGTGCTAAACCTGAACAAAGGACAAAAAGAGCCTGAGCCTGAGCCTGTGGTCCACTCGAAATCTCGAATATCGTACATAAAATGAGAAAGCTAACAAAAGGGTGGCCACACGGTTGCTGCCTTGATCCGATCCCTTTGTAACATGGAATTATAATAATAAGATAAATGGCCAAGATCATCAAAAACAAGTTAACGCAGAGAGTATTTTACTAGAAAAGAAAAAGAAAAACAATGTACGGTTAAATTACAAATAGGGTTCTATTGAAAGTAATTATTGCTAGTAATTTGGACCGACAATATTAAAGATATCATTTGAGATTTATGTGTTTAAATAAATTTAAATTTTGAAATGCTCGAACAAATGAGTCGAATATAAAATCTTCTAGCACAAATTAATAATAATTCAAACACATAATAAGCACTTGGCGGAGCCACTTGAGGCTTTTGGGGTGCCACGAAAGCTTTTTTTTTTAAAAAAAAAATTTCTCTTCTACTTACGCAAGTTACCACTCGATACCCTCAAAAAAATTTTATGATACTTCCAATATAAATTATCTGGCTCCGCCTATACTTAAATACTAGGCCTATGATCATACTTGGGTCATCTTTGTTTATGGAGTCTTTGATTTGGTCTGCATCACTCACATTAATTAGAAGCACATTTAATTCAGTTACGCATTGAGATAGGATTGCCTATATATATATATATAGTTGATTTTCAAATAATATGTCATTATCTCATGAGTTGGTGATATATTTTTCAAAATAATAAATTTGGGTTATTAATTACCTTTTTTTCTTCATCAATTACAACGCATTGTTCTTTTGCCTTATGAACTAGGGGTGCAAAGGCGGGCGGTTTTTAACCGCCCGCTAACCGCTAACCGCTATAACCGCCAACCGCCTAACCGCCTAACCGTCTAACCGCATTAACCGCTAACCGCCTAACCGCCATAACCGCCTAGCGGTTAGCGGTTAGCGGTTATTGGGTCTACTAACCGTAACCGCTAACCGCTAACGCCTTTTTATATAATATATTTTTATAATTATAATTATAAAAATATTTATACATATAACATAATCACTTGATCATTAAATCACAATTTTTTTTAAAAAATAATTAAATCACAATTTGAGTATTAATATATTATCACTATAATTTATATGATTATATCATATAATCACTTGATCATTAAATCACAATTTTTTTTAAAAATAATTAAATCACAATTTGAGTATTAATATATTATCACTATAATTTATATGATTATATCACATGAGATTGATCATTAAATCATTTGATTATATAATAATAAATTATACATATATAATATGACATAACTCATAAGTATACCAATTCATACTAATACAACAATTAAATATCTAAAGACTTATTTCCAATGTATGTTATCAACTTATAAGTCTATATATGTTATAAGTCTATATATGTTATAAGTCTATATAAGTCTATATATGCATATGAATAATATAAATGTATAATATCAAATTAAGTAATTGACATTGGATTAAACAATGACCAATGTGTTACTTATAAATACAATTTAAGTATTAATGTATTATCATTATAATTTTAGTAATTTATATATTATCACTATAATTGATATGATTATATCACATGATGACTTGATCATTAAATCATATGATTATATAATAATAAATAATACATATATAATATGACATAACTCATAAGTCATAAGTCTACAAGTTAATCATATGATTAATGTACAATGATAATCACAATTGATTCAATTGAATTAAACAATATGTTACTTATAACTACAAGTCTACAATTTAATTAAAGCATTATTAGATACTTTAGGAATTTAGGATTTAGGAGTTTGAACATTGCCATTTACCATTAGATATTAAGTTCAATTCAAAGAAAAAAAATTATAAGTAAATATGATAAGAATTTAAATAATTAATCATATGAATCATATGATATAATTTAATGAGACTATATGATTATATAATATCAAATTAAGTAATTGACATTAGATTCAACAATGTGTTACTTATAATTACAATTGAAGTATTAATGTATTTTTTGAACATTTTTTAGAAAAAAGAAATTTAACCATTTTTTGAAAGAAACAAAAAAAAGAAAATTAACAATTTTGAACAATTTTGAATTTTATATATATATATATATATATATATATGTATGTATATATATATATATATATATAATTGCTTATAGTTATATTATATGCATATTGAATAATATAAATGTATAAGATAAATATTTAACTATATGATTCAATTACAATTCCAATACTTAATCAATTATTCATGTACAATGACAATGACAATGTGATTCATATAATATCAAATTAAGTAATTGACATTGGATTAAACAATGTGTTACTTATAACTACAATTGAAGTATTTTTGTTTGTTTGTAAGTTTATAAGATCAACACTTAATCATATAATCCAATGACAATTCAAATATTTATAGCAATTGGGCCCAAGAAGATATTAAAAATACAAGAAAAAAAAAATGAGGGTAAAAAAAAGCCCAAAAAAATAAGCCCAAAAAGCAAAAAAAAAAAGCTCAATTTTAAAAAAGCGGTTAGCGGGCGGTTATCTATTTTACTAACCGCTAACCGGCCACTAACCGCTAACCGCTAACCGCTAAGCGGTTAGTGAAATTTACTAACCGCTAGGGCGGTTACGGTTAGCGGTTATTGCCACTAACCGCTAACCGTAACCGCCTTTGCACCCCTATTTATGGGTGGTCTCATCTGCTAGCAACACAAAAATAAAGAAAGGTTTTGGATACGTATTACATAGTAGGGCGGCTCAACTAATCATCTTTGGGTGATTTGACAACCCTTAAAAAGATGATTTGATTACTACTAAATCGGGCAGTTTGAGGTG
>NC_081547.1:24713395-24729745 GCF_901000735.1 Corylus avellana
ATAGCCATGCATGCGCCCTGCAAAGAAAGCAAGAATTGACCTCTGGGAAGGAGGTTTGCCTCCAAGATCTCTGAGAGGATTCCGAGCCAAGCGCACGTATGTTTCTGGAAGAGACACATCCTTGCCTAAAACAAAACCTTCTTTGACATCAGCATTGCAGAGGGCTCTTATGCACTTGGCCATGATTCGGTTTGTTTCCGCTGGGGCCTGAAGAAGAGAGGCCATATTAGAACATCAAGACTAGAGTTTTGGATGACATAAAAATGACATCAATTGAATTGTTGTCAGAAGATTTTTCTTGATTTAATTTCTTTTATGAAACGCATAAAGCAAAATTTGAAAGGAAGCGTGTAAAGTATACCCAATCATGACAAGCAACAAGAAAATGATCTGCTCCTCCAGTTCTGTTCCAGGAAGAATATTTTGCTGAAATCATATCCAAGTAGTTCCTCAAAAACTGTATAAACTTATCAAAGCTGTGCGAATTAGGTACATAAAACGTTTCCTCCAACATCAGAGAGCTAAAGGGTAAGTAAAAAAGATGGGCTTTTCTTGGGTCTCTAGTAATGAATTTTTTGTTAGCTTCCAGCAGCTTCATGAACCATCCCTCAGATGCATATATTCCGTTGAGTCGTGGCTGGTGCAATATGGGTTTTTCTCCTTCCCTGTAAATGTATACTTTGAGATTGTCTTCCATTAACTCATAGCTCCTGCAAATTTGGATTACATAAATAAACCAAACAATCAATAAGTTATTTGCATGTAAGATTGCAGCTACAAGAGCTTCTGCGCATTTTCAACAGAAATAGATGTGACTAACTCACCTTTTGAACATAGAAACATTCCTATAAATAGGAGCATAAAGATTTGGATCATTGTTTATGATGGGTGCATTCTCAATCAGTAGTCGTGCATTTAGTAGTTCCTGGTCAACCACTGAAGACCACTGTGGTGTCTGCAAACAAAATGAACAAAATAAGGAACAGGACTGAAGCAATTTTACTCTAAAACAAGTCAATCACCTTTAACATGATTGCCAAAAAGATCCCATATCCTAACATAACTTGAAGCTGAAGCTAAAACATACCGCGGAATGGGATGAAGCACGGCTCTGAAGCAATAAATCACCCATCTCGGATATTGAAACTACTGAAGAGGTTGGCAACTCCAGGCCTTTATTAACCTTGGGGACTCTGTTCAGGGAAGAATTCTTGCCTTTCCCAGATAATGGTGGAGAAGCTACATGTGGTGATGAATTCATAGGTGGTACTGCAGGCGAAGGGGATGCAAAACCAGCATCTGAGCTTTCAATATGTTCTGAAGTGGAAGTATTATAATCCTTTTCAATCTTATGTATTGAAAAGTCACTATCTGTAGTATAGTTGGTTTGATAAAATCTCTGTTCAGGTTCTCTAGCCTCCTCTGCTGCAGATCCATTATTTTCACTAGAAATATTATTTAGCTTTACCAAATTTTCAGGTGAAGAGTCCTTATCTAGTCCTAGAGAGTGGTTTGAGCCTCCATTTTTACCTGATAAAGAAGCATCCTTGGGGATGCTATCCCTTCCATTAGAAGTATTAGCTCTCTCATGAACAGAATATGTACTGTGGGAGTTTGAATCAATCAAATTCGTCATGTTACCAATAGACACAGATTGAGATGGTGAATCTCCATTCTGGAAGCTACTATTTCCCCCTACCGAAGCCTTACCAGCAGAAAATAAAGATGAGAGAAGATTACCATAAGGAAATTCACAATACTGGAACACTAAAATCACTGCAAACATCATGCCTATGAGCCATATCAATCTCCTAGCTTCCACCCGACATAAACATAGAAGTTCTCGACCCATTGTGAGAAACCACTCAGTTAGTTGTTGGCTGAATTTCAGTGAACGTACTCAACCCTGCACATTATTTCCAATCCCCAAGTTTAGTCAGAAAGAAAGCTCCTTTCCTACTTGCCAAACAGCTTAACAAAGTAACAAAAAAAAAAAGAATCACACACAGAACACCTCTGAGGATGTAAGAGATTTCACGTACATACACCCCATTGGAACTTAAGAATAACTTACAATTAAAAATTTTAGAAAATAAATATAGTAATTGGTTTTTCACCAATATCCAAGTTCAAATAAGTTAAGCCTTTTGTATCATATGATTCATATGAACATACCAACAGAATAGAAAAGCATTTAAAGTTTGTTTTTATTAATATCTATACTCAGAATCCAAACAGATTATAAGTAAAATTCATATGAAATCAAAATAGTTAACAGTAAGTCAACTACCTCGCAACAAAACACTGTTACATCCAATTTGCATGAATACCCACAAATCAACAGGCAAAAAGTAACTCCTACAGCTCCCAATGCGGAGAAATACAACAAAAGAAAATTCAGGATATTCAAATATCTACCAAAGCTTAATTTTCTCACCAAGCAAATAACATTGAACTCCTATGCAACGGCATGCAAGAAAAGAATATTGTTCATTCTTCGTTTTTGAAAAAAAAATTAATTAATTAAACACAAAAAAGAAACAGATTCCAAGACTTAGCTTGCATTTTATCAACTGGGTTTTTCACAAAACCTCCAGTGGTAAAACTATACACCAAATTTTCTTTTCTTTTCCCACACTTTCTTGGAAACCAAACACTCATTTTCTTGTTTTTATATGTACACTTCTACCGACCTTGGAAGATGACCAACCTGACACCAGGAAGTTCTCTGATTCTTTGAAGTGCTAAACCTGAACAAAGGACAAAAAGAGCCTGAGCCTGAGCCTGTGGTCCACTCGAAATCTCGAATATCGTACATAAAATGAGAAAGCTAACAAAAGGGTGGCCACACGGTTGCTGCCTTGATCCGATCCCTTTGTAACATGGAATTATAATAATAAGATAAATGGCCAAGATCATCAAAAACAAGTTAACGCAGAGAGTATTTTACTAGAAAAGAAAAAGAAAAACAATGTACGGTTAAATTACAAATAGGGTTCTATTGAAAGTAATTATTGCTAGTAATTTGGACCGACAATATTAAAGATATCATTTGAGATTTATGTGTTTAAATAAATTTAAATTTTGAAATGCTCGAACAAATGAGTCGAATATAAAATCTTCTAGCACAAATTAATAATAATTCAAACACATAATAAGCACTTGGCGGAGCCACTTGAGGCTTTTGGGGTGCCACGAAAGCTTTTTTTTTTAAAAAAAAAATTTCTCTTCTACTTACGCAAGTTACCACTCGATACCCTCAAAAAAATTTTATGATACTTCCAATATAAATTATCTGGCTCCGCCTATACTTAAATACTAGGCCTATGATCATACTTGGGTCATCTTTGTTTATGGAGTCTTTGATTTGGTCTGCATCACTCACATTAATTAGAAGCACATTTAATTCAGTTACGCATTGAGATAGGATTGCCTATATATATATATATAGTTGATTTTCAAATAATATGTCATTATCTCATGAGTTGGTGATATATTTTTCAAAATAATAAATTTGGGTTATTAATTACCTTTTTTTCTTCATCAATTACAACGCATTGTTCTTTTGCCTTATGAACTAGGGGTGCAAAGGCGGGCGGTTTTTAACCGCCCGCTAACCGCTAACCGCTATAACCGCCAACCGCCTAACCGCCTAACCGTCTAACCGCATTAACCGCCTAACCGCCATAACCGCCTAGCGGTTAGCGGTTATTGGGTCTACTAACCGTAACCGCTAACCGCCTTTTTATATAATATATTTTTATAATTATAATTATAAAAATATTTATATACATATAACATAATCACTTGATCATTAAATCACAATTTTTTTTAAAAATAATTAAATCACAATTTGAGTATTAATATATTATCACTATAATTTATATGATTATATCATATAATCACTTGATCATTAAATCACAATTTTTTTTTTAAAATAATTAAATCACAATTTGAGTATTAATATATTATCACTATAATTTATATGATTATATCACATGAGATTGATTATTAAATCATTTGATTATATAATAACAAATTATGCATATATAATATGACATAACTCATAAGTATACTAATTCATACTAATACAACAATTAAATATCTAGAGACTTATTTCCAATGTATGTTATAAACTTATAAGTCTATATATGTTATAAGTCTATATAAGTCTACATATGTATATGAATAATATAAATGTATAATATCAAATTAAGTAATTGACATTGGATTAAACAATGACCAATGTGTTACTTATAAACACAATTTAAGTATTAATGTATTATCATTATAATTTTAGTAATTTATATATTATCACTATAATTGATATGATTATATCACATGATGACTTGATCATTAAATCATATGATTATATAATAATAAATAATACATATATAATATGACATAACTCATAAGTCATAAGTCTACAAGTTAATCATATGATTAATGTACAATGATAATCACAATTGATTCAATTGAATTAAACAATATGTTACTTATAACTACAAGTCTACAATTTAATTAAAGCATTATTAGATACTTTAGGAATTTAGGATTTAGGAGTTTGAACATTGCCATTTACCATTAGATATTAAGTTCAATTCAAAGAAAAAAGATTATAAGTAAATATGATAAGAATTTAAATAATTAATCATATGAATCATATGATATAATTTAATGAGACTATATGATTATATAATATCAAATTAAGTAATTGACATTAGATTCAACTATGTGTTACTTATAATCACAATTGAAGTATTAATGTATTTTTTGAACATTTTTTAGAAAAAGAAATTTAACCATTTTTTGAAAGAAAAAAAAAAAGAAGAAAATTAACAATTTTGAACAATTTTGAATTTTTTTTTTTATTTTTTTTTTTATTTTTTATTTTTATATATATATATATAATTGCTTATAGTTATATTATATGCATATTGAATAATATAAATGTATAAGATAAATATTTAACTATATGATCCAATTACAATTCCAATACTTAATCAATTATTCATGTACAATGATAATGACAATGTGATTCATATAATATCAAATTAAGTAATTGACATTGGATTAAACAATGTGTTACTTATAACTACAATTGAAGTATTTTTGTTTGTTTGTAAGTTTATAAGATCAACACTTAATCATATGATCCAATGACAATTCAAATATTTATAGCAATTGGGCCCAAGAATATATTAAAAATACAAGAAAAAAAAATGAGGGTAAAAAAAAGCCCAAAAAGCCAAAAAAAAAAGCCCAATGTTAAAAAAGCGGTTAGCGGGCGGTTATCTATTTCACTAACCGCTAACCGGCCACTAACCGCTAGGCGGTTAGCGGTTGCGGTTAGTGAAATTTACTAACCCTAGGGCGGTTACGGTTAGCGGTTATTGCCACTAACCGCTAACCGTAACCGCCTTTGCACCCCTATTATGAACTGACAATTCTACTACCCGATCCTATCAAACTACTATTTTGTGCCCAAAACTCCTTTCCGTCAGTAAAAGGCGTTAATTAAAACGGTCAACCAGTCAAGTGCGTCCCACATGCCATCTTGAAATTTTCTATTCCACTGTTACCCACAGTAGGGTTATCAGTTCATGGAGGCAAAGTGACAATGCGTTATAGTTGATGGGGAAAAATGTTGGATAAAAAATTTCAAGATGGCATGTGGGACGCAAGTGACTGGTTGACCGTCTGAGTTAACGCCTTTGACTGATAGAATGAGGGTTTTGGGCATCAAATGGTAATTTAATAAGATCATGTAGTAGGGTTGTCAGTTCATAGGGGGAAAAGGTAATTAGTAATCACTCATAAATTTTATGAAATGATGATACATCATTTGAAAACTAACTATAAAAAAAATAAAAAAAATAAAAATTAGGGTAAAGTCAGACGGATCTATGCACAAATTGGGGTGGGCCACGGTTTTACAATTTTATTTTTATTAATTTTACTTTTAAAATTTGCATTTGAAACAAAATCTTTTGTCCAAAAATTTTTGTTTGGCATAGACCCATAAACAAGATCAAACTTTTTAAGAATACATTGGGCCTCTCAAACAAGAAAGTCCGTGTGACCATAATGCACCAAACACATGAATTAAAATGCCCTACGTATTTCCCCAAAATTCATATTGTTTTCTAGGGTGCAATGTAGATAGGAGGAGAATACAGTTTTTCGTAGAGGTAAAGGTGAGGTTTGCTTAATTGTTTGCCGCACCCCAATTCAATCATAGATGATTTTCGGAATTTAGGAGAACGTCGAGTTCCATTTTAATAGGTGATTGAATTGAAAATTGAAATATTTTAAGAAACAAGTATTTTGTATCTTTTATTTTGCTTATGTTTTCTCTACACTTAATGAATACTAAATTTATTTTTTATATGTTGATAATATTTAATATTAATATATTTATCATTCGCTCTTTGGCCTCCCCTATTTTAATATATACAATGTCCCCTAAAACTTTCAATTGTAACAATGTCCACCCCAAAATACTAAAACATTGTCAATGTCCCCTTAATGACGAAACTACCCTTAGTAAAATAAATAAAAATATATATATACTAAAACTTCTAGAAAAAACCTAAAACCTAAAAAAAAAAATAAAAAAAAAAGGGTGGCCAATATATATATATTTTTTTTAAATCCTAATTATACGAAAAAAAAAGAAAAAATTTCGATTTTTTTTTAATAAAAATTGATTTTTTTAATTTAAAAATTTTGTTTAGTAAAATAAAATTTTTCGTTTTTGAAAACATAATTGTTTTTTTTTTTAAAAAAAAAAATTAAATTAAATAAAACTTTCCATTAAAAAAAAATCGTTTATAGTTTTTTTTTTTTAATTAAGATTTTTGTTTTAAAAAATTAATTTTTTTTTCATATTTATAGGGGCATTATTGTCCTATTGAGAAATTTATAATTATATTTTTATTTTTTTGCTAACTTTAGGGAACATTGACAACGTTTTGAGAGTTTGAAGGTAACATTGTGACAATTAAAAATTGAGGAGACATTATCATGCAATGCATCAGCCGCTTTTATGAAAAGTTTAAAGGAGACATTATCACAATTAAAAGTTTAAAAGTGACATTGTCACAATTATTGAGGTCAATTGAGGATTATACGAAGCAGCCACCGCTCTTATGAGTTTAAAGAAACATTAACAATTAAGTGATAATTTAAAAGAATATCTCTCATACTACTATTCAATCGCCTAATTAAAAAGTGACTAGAGAAAGGTGAGTGTGTGGTGTGATTGTGAGGTGTCCATGTGGTGCCTTGTCAAGTGTTATAGACTCTAAAGATCAAAATTTATCCCAAGATAGGTGAGTGTGTGGTGTGTGGTGTGTGGTGCGTGGTGTCCTCTCAAAGTGTCATATAATTGTCGTCTAAAGTAAGGTAATTGTTTGTCTTGAATCGTGATAATTATGAGCTAATAATTTGTATTACGTATTCATGTCTAATCACTTAAAAGAAAATTACATTTTCCTCACGCTTTCTTCAACAACAATTCCATCCAATGTCCCAAGACTGTCGGCTGAAATGACACAAAATGAGATGTTGCATTTTCTAAAAATAAAAAATAATTAAAAAAACCCTAAAACTTTAAAGGGAGGTCAGCAAAGCAAAAGAACCAACTCGAAAAAATTGCAGATATCTGGGAAACTATTTTTGATGGTGCAGAGAGAGATGGAAGGAGATAAAGGTCTGGTATGCGTTACAGGTGGTACCGGGTTTATAGGATCATGGCTCATCATGAGGCTCCTTGATCGTGGCTACTCTGTCCGAACCACCGTTAGATCTGACTCTGGTAAGCCATGCCCGATCTAACAGATCTTCATCTTCATTAATGAATATTCATAAGATCAAGAAAAACATGTGGGATTCCTTTTTGGGTATATATATATATATATATATATATATACTATTTTAGTATTTCTTTTTGTCAATGGTGGTTTTATTTTATTAATTTTTTGCTCAGAAGCTTTTGGGAGATATTAAATTCACTATTTATTTTATTTCTTTTTGTCAACCCATGTTGTAAAGCCGGATCTTTAATTCGTACATGTCGTTAAAACATGTTATTGTTACATGCAATTCTTTATCCATATAATTTTTGATGCGTGAGTAGAGCAAAAGAAAGACATCAGCTTTCTTACAAGTCTGCCAAGAGCATCAGAGAGGCTCCAAATCTTCAACGCAGATCTCAGTGATCCACAGAGTTTCAATGCACCCATTGAAGGATGCACCGGCGTTTTCCACGTTGCAACTCCGGTTGATTTTGAAGACAGAGAGCCTGAAGAAATAGTTACAAAAAGAGCAATCGATGGAGCGCTGGGTGTCTTACAAGCATGCTTAAATTCCAAGACAGTGAAGCGAGTTGTATACACTTCCAGTGCATCAGCTGTTGTATTCAATGGCGATCAGGAGGTTGATGAAATGGATGAGAGCTTTTGGAGCGACGTAGATTTCCTCAAAGCTCCAAATCCAACTGGAAATTCAGGCTCCTACATGATTTCAAAGACATTAACTGAAAGGGCAACCCTTGAATTTGCAGAAAAACATGGATTGGATGTCGTAACCATAATTCCTTCCTTCGTTGTCGGACCCTTCATTTGTCCGAAGTTCCCAAGCTCTGTTCGTGCAATCTTGGCTATGGTCTTGGGTATGTGTGTGTATTTTTTTTTTTCTTTCAAAACTTACTATTTAGTAGATTGTTATATATATACCTCTGTTTTTTTTTTTTTTTTTTCCAATTTATACCCCTGTTTTTTCTTTAAATTTTTTTTTCAAAGAATCAAGCATATATATTTTTGCAAATTCCATCAAATAACATCGTACACCTTAAAGACTTTATCGAATACATGTATTTCTAGATGATCTCCTTCCTAAGGAATCTCTATAATTTCTTTTGTTATTACAATAAAAGAGTATTTGATGTGAATTAATAACTTATAATGCCTCTGCAGGTGACAAGGATCAATATAGTTTTCTTCTCAATGCATCATTGGTCCATGTAGATGACGTGGCCAGGGCACATATTTTTCTCCTTGAATGTCCTACTGTAAAAGGAAGGTATAATTGTTCATCAGATGTCGTCACAATTGAGCAGATGTCTCAATTTCTGTCAGCTAGGTACCCAGAATTTCAAATACCAACATTAGAGTGAGTTCAATTACCCTTCACTATTTATTACATAAACTAAAATTTATATATATATATTTTTTTTCCCTTTAATCTCAAAATTATTTCTTCCCTTTTGTGCAGTTCTTTGAAGGAAATTAAAGGGTATAAAATACCGAGTCTCTCAACAAAAAAGCTGTTAGATTCTGGCTTCAAATACAAGTATGGGATCAATGAAATGTTCGATGGAGCTATTCAATGCTGCAAAGAGAAGGGTTATCTCTAGTTCAATTCTGAATCTGCCATTGGTTTGGTTTGTGATATATATATATCTGTGTGTGTGTGTGTGTGTGTGTGATTCGATATGTGTGTGTGTGAGGTGTGTGATTCGCCACCAGCCTTTATTTTTTGATTTTTTTTTTTTTTAAATTCGGGGAGGGTAAAACTAAAACAAAAAGTTTTTAGGGTGTAAAAAAATATTTTAAAAGGTTTATTTCGTAAAAGCCTATAATTTTGAGGAGATTTTTAAAATTTAAGGGGGACATTGGCCTCCCAAGCTAAGCTATAGGTTTGCCCTTGCACCGTAAGAAAAAACTAGAGCACATGTGGTGTCGTTTTTCAGTGTTCTAGATTTGGCTTAATAATTGCTTTCTACTCAATACAGAGATGGCGTATACATTATCAAATGTGAGATCTAAATTCCGGTACAATATGAATAAGAGCAATGTTGATGAAGCTTATTCCTGCTAGATTTGCTTCTTGGAAGATTGTGAATATGGTGTGCCTTTTCCTTTTGTTGTTATTGTAGTTATCAATGTGGGTTTTGTGAGTGCATTTTCTGGGTTTTCTAATGTCTTCATGTTGTACCTAATAAGAGAGATACATGGTATCATTTTATGCCATTTGCCAAGCTGTAGAAGATTCTTTTAAATACAAACTTTTGCTGTTGTCCTGTTGTAAACAAATTAAGCTCCGGTCAATGGTGCTCTTTCGTGGGAGTCGTGACCTTAATTGATTGTTGTGCATACACTTGTGAGGTTTGTACTCCACATTGAGAAAATATATATATATATATATATATATATATATATATATATATATATAAAAAAAAACAATAGTGGTTAATATATATAAGTGGATCAAACCCCATTAACTTAAGCTTTTATGCTAGAAGTAGTATCATAATACGTATATTAATTTACTCTTATTTGACTTCCTTAGTGATTCTCTCCCCAACATTGATAGATTGTATTCTCACAATGAAATCTCCAATTCTTTAACTTATTAGAGGTACCTCACCTACCGAGATGGACCAAATCCCTGCATCATACAGAGAGGGGGAAAACACTTCCTCTTGAAATGTTCATGCAAGTCACGTTATCAACCAAAGATTCATTTTGTGAGAAGGGATTTTGATTTGTTTATGTGGGACAAAAGTAGGCAACAATGTATATTATCGAGTCTAAGTTAAGTATTGAATGTTTAAATTTGACTCATTTAATTTTATTTCGAACATGAGTCAAGCTCAAGCATATCACTGAGCTAGATGTTTTATTCGATTTTGGCTTGCTTGTTTTTGAACGAATTTGAGTTTGTTTACAAAATATTCAATCAACTTATTCACTTCTTATATAAAGTAAATATGGTGATTTTTTTTTGTAAATTTATATTAATTATTATTATAATTTGATCATTTAAGTTAATTAAATAAATTAACTTGGACCTTAAATAATTCAATCTCGAGTTTATATGTATGTTTAATAGTATGTGTTAAAACATTTTTCGTTCTATTAGTTTTCTATTGGTGTGATTTGCACGTTCTTCGAGACATCCATGATCTTGAATCTTCGCATTCCTGCAAGACAATAACCAATTAAGAGAACTCGTTGGCGGGTCTCACTCCGATGCTAAGTCAGTCTCTGAGAGAAGAGTATGTCCAATGCCCAATATTTTAGTCTAGGGTTTGTACTTGGTGTAAGGACCTATTTATAGGCTAAATCTTTTAGTTTGGCCTTGGGCCCAAAAGAAAGCATTCCACAATTTTTTGTTTGGCCTAGACCCATAAAACCAGTACAAAAATTTTAAGAAAACATTGGGCATTTCAAACAAGAAAATTTGTATATATGACTATAATGCTCTAGACCCATGAATTAAAATGTCCTACGTATTTCTCCAAAATCCGTATTGTTTTCTAGAGTGCAGTGTGAATATGAGGAGAATGCGGTTTTTCGTAGAGCTAAGGGTAAGGTTTGCTTAATTACATGCCACACCCCAAATCATAGATTATTTCTGGGATTTAGGAGAATGTCGAGTTCCATTTTAATAGGTAATTGAATTGAAAACTGAAATATTTTAAGAAACAATTATTTCGTATCTTTTATTTTGCTTATATTTTTTTAACACTGAATGGATACTAATTTTATTTTTTATATGTTGATTTAATATTTAATATTAATATATTTACCATTCATTCTTTGGCCCCCTATTTTAATATATTTCTCATTTATACTTGGATCATTGTCGATAAAAATTCTTAGTTCTGTCATGAGGAAAAGTCCACATATCCCCTCAAACTACTACAAAATTGACAATGTCCCCTCAAACTACCAAAACATTGTCAATGTTCCCCAGTGACAAAACTAACATTAGTAAAATAAAAACAAAAAATACTAAAACTTCTAGAAAAAAACCTAAAATTAAAAATTTAAAAAAAAAAAATTATCCAAGGGGTGGCCAAATTTATATATATATATATATATAAATCCTTTTTATAAGAAAAAATAAATGAAAATTTTCGATTTTTTTAAAAATTAAAATTGAAAATATTCGTTTTAAAAAATAAAAAATTTCGTTTAAAAAAAAAATAAAAAAGTTCATTTTTTGAAAGATAATTTAAAATAAAATAATTTTTTTTTAGATAAAAATTAAAAAATTTTGTTTTTTTTTTTAATTATTTATTATTTTTGACTTTATAAGGGTATTTTTGTCTTGTTGCAAATTTTATAGGAGCATTTTTATCTTTTTGCTAGCCTTTGGGGACATTGACAATGTTTTGGTAATTTCAAGATGACATTGTCACAATTAAAAATTTGGAGGAACATTATCAATTAGATGGTAATTTAAAGGGGCATGTGATCTTTCCCACCTTAAACTATTACCAAATTGATTAGTTCAAAAAGTGACTAGAGAAAGGTGTGTGTGTTGCGTGATTTGTGAGCCGTCCATGTGTCTTTTCAAATGTTATATGGTTGAAAGATCAAAATTCAGCCCAAGAAAGGTGAGTGTGTGTCATATAGTCGTAGTTTGAAGTAAGGTGTAGTGCCCCGACTTTACTTAAAGAAAGGCGAAAGTGGAAATTTCCAATTGCCACTAAGCACTACTATCTCTACCTCAATAGCATTAGAGATTATAAATCTTGTAGCGAAAAAATTTGTTTTTTTCTTATGTAACCCTTACAAAACATATCATAGCTGATAACAAGACTTCTATATTAAACAGATTTATAAATTGTACTTTACAAGACAAAAAAACACACTAGTCAAAAGTGCAACAGACGGCACATAGGTAAATGTACACCAAAAGTACCGAGAATATGTCTAACTATAGATACATTTCAAAATATGGACATCTTCATGATATTTTACAACAAACTAAGGCACCAAAAAGCCTTATCCATAGTAACCTAGGCAAGCATATAGATCATCTTCACCATCTTCTACATCTGTATCAACATCTATGTAAATGTGGTGTAATCTCTCAATGTTCAACATTATGCAAAAACATGTCTCTTAAAATCATCATTTTGTTCTCATAATCATCTCCTTTCATTTCGCAACTTATTTCAACACATGTAAAAATAATTGAAAGCATATAATCATGTTATTCAAAAAATATTCAGGCTCATGTAATAATCATACTTCAAAAGCTTTATAAAATAGTATCAGTCTCAGTAAGTAATTATACTTACTAAAATAGTATCATTCTCAGTAAGTAGTTATACTTACTAAAGGATTTGGCTTAGGTGCGGTAGTGGAAAACTACTGCACCTACGGTAGCCCAAAACGACCCAGTTTTGGGCAATAAAAAATTAATATTTTTAAAGAAAAACAAAAATAAAAATTTTAAATTTTTTTTTTAAAAAAACTAATAAAAATAAAAGAAAAAGAAAAAGAATAATTAAAGGGGTGGCTCCAGCCACCCCCATGGCCGGTTTGGGGGTGGATCTACTATTCCCTCATGGTTGTAACCGCCACCCCAAAAAAGGCCAAATGCCAAAAGAAATAAAAATAAATAAACAAGTAACAATGAATAGTAAAAAAAAAAAAACCTTAAAAGGTTTGGGTGGTCAAAATTCCTGGCGGCCTCGAGGGTTTCGCCACCCCTATGGTCGGTGCATGGGGTGGGCCTAAAGTTCCCATATTAAGGGGTGGTCCTACCACCCCAAAACTTTTACCCTTGGCATTTGGCTTTTGGGGGGTGGCCTATCTCACCCTTGGCCATAGGGGTGCTTCTTCGCCACCCCCCATATCGGCTTATAGGGTGGTCAAACCACGCCAGCTCCTTGACATGGTCCACTATCCCAAAAACCCAAAAATTTTTTTAAAGTTTTTTTTTTTTTTTGAGCCACCCCTTTAATTATTCTTTTTCTTTTTCTTTTAATTTTATTAGTTTTTTTAATATTTTAATATTTTAATATTTGTTTTTCTTTAGAAATATTAATTTTTTATTGCCCAAAACTGAGTCGTTTTGGGCTACCACAGGTGCGGTAGTTTTCCACTATCGCACCTAAGCCAAATCCGAAACAATGGATATATCCTTTCATAATTTCATTCTTTTGACCTCTATATATATATATCATAATAAAACTCCCTCTAATAAAGTCTTCATTGAAACTGTCAATGGCTTCAAAAGCTCAACCACACTATCTTGTCAGCAATTTGCCTTCTTAATATATATTGAACTATCAAAGAAAAAAGAAAAAAATCCGATAATTAACTCCAAATCGGGAGAAAAAAGAAGAAGCGTCATTTTTATTTTTTTTTTAAAAAAAGGCCATTGTTTGTGCGGGTCGCTGCAAAACCCGTCTTCTCCAAAAACTACTCCGCCTGCCGACCGAACTTATGTCGGTAGTGAAATGTTGTACCGTCTACCGGTCACCGGTTGTCGGTGGCGACTCGGCGTCGGCATGGTGGACGGCCAATGGGCGGTAGGCGGCTGATGTGCACAACCCTAACTAGGACACCACTTCTAGTCCAAAAGCTTAATTAAGCTAATGAGCTTAGGTCTACTTAGGTATATTAACTACTCTTTTAGTTTATACTTTTCCAATGTAGGACACAAGCATCACAAGTGCATATATATATATATATATTACCGAAGTGGTCCAAAACAAGAAAAAAAAAAAAAGGCCTAAATTATTATTATTTTTTTAACGAATTTAAAGATAAAATTACTATTTTTTTTTTTTCTAATTGGTTGTACTAATATGTTATTGATTCTATTGTTAGGTTTATTGGTCTCTATATACACTTCCTTCATGTATAGTTTTCGGTGTGATTCATATATGTATTCATGATATCAAAGAAACAACTTACAATATTATTAAATCACAAAGAAAACAGAACCATCTTTCATCTTTGTCAACATCAAGATCAGGAGAGGAAGATAGAGGAAGCGTATCAATTGGGGTAAGTGATATCTTCACTCTCAAAGTACAAAGTATTAGGCAGCAAAGTGTCAACGTTCTCCACCACACACAAAATGGACCAATCTAGCTACATATATAGTGCCTCCTTCCCATTGACCATTTACCCAGTTCATCACTGACATTGCTTTGTCAAATAATATTCCACATATATATCCGTCTAATTAATTTGTTGGCTTGTACTGCTCAGAGAAGGGACCACATGGACAGCCTGATCGCTAGGAAATGATTAGCTTATCTTATATAGACTACTTCCTACCCCAAAGTTGAGAGCCCCTCCATGTGCTAGCTAAGCGGTTAGCAGAGATGGTTAATTGATTTTACTAAACAAAATGGACCAATATAGCTATATATATAGTGCCTCCACCCCATTGACCATTTAGCCGGTTCGTCACCGACATTACTTTGTGAAATAATATTCCACATATATATCCATTTAATTAATTTGTTGGCTTGTAGTGCTCGGAGAAGGGACCATGTGGACAGCCTGATCGCTAAGAAATCAATGGCCTATCTTATATAGACTACTCCCTACCCCAAAGTTGAGGGCCCATCTATGTGCTAGCTGGTCGGTTAGCGGAGACAATTAGTTGATTCTACGAAACAAAATGGACCAATCTAGCTATAGATATATAGTGCCTCCTCCCCATTGACCATTTAGCCAATTCATCACCAACATTGCTTTGTGAAATAATATTCCACATATATATATATATATATATATATCCCTTTAATTAATTTGTTGGGTTGTACTACTCGGAAAGGGGACCATATGGACAGCCTGATCACTATGAAATTATTGGCTTATCTTATATAGACTACTCCTTGTCCCAAAGTTTAGAGCTCGTCCATGTACTAGCTAGGCGGTTAGCGGAGACGGTTAGTTGATTTTTCTAAACAAAATGGACAAATCTAGTTGTAAATATAGTGCCTCCGCCCCATTGACCATTTAGCCTGTTCATCACCGACATTGCTTTGTGAAATAATATTCCACATATGCATTTGTCTAATTAATTTGATAGCTTGTACTGCTCAGACAAGGGACCATATGGACAACCTAGACTACTCCTTGCCCCAAAGTTGAGGGCCCCTCCATGATGGTCCCTTCTCCGAGTAGTACAAGCCAACAAATTAATTAAACGGATATATATGTGGAATATTATGTCACAATGCAATGTCGGTGATGAACTGGCTAAATGGTCAATGGGGAGGAGGCACAATATATATAGCTAGATTGGTCCATTTTGCTTTGTAAAATCTAAAAAACGCTTAACAGATAAATATCACAGTTTATGCGGAATTAACAGATGTACCCAAATAATCACTAAAATGTGAACAATCACACACAAGGACTTTGGTGACGAAAATGAAACATTTTCTTTGGGTAATTTTCAGCTGACATTTTTTACCAAAGCTATGTTAAATAGACTATTGCTTCCGTAATTTATGCTATATATAGCAAGCTATACATACACGTCATTAACACTGAACTACCGCATTCAGCATGCTTGCTT
>NC_081547.1:24729845-24737751 GCF_901000735.1 Corylus avellana
GTCGTGAACCAATTTTCTTTGTTCAACAACAATACCATTCAATATTCAATAACGGCTGAAATGACAGAAAATGAGATGTTGAAAGTTGATTTTTCTAAAAAAGTCCAACTTAAAAAGGGAGGTTAGCAAAGCAAAAGAGCCAATTCGGGAAAACTGCAGTCTGCAGATATCTGGGAAACTATTTTAGAAAGTGCAGAGAGAGATGGGAGGAGATAAGGGTCCGGTATGCGTTACAGGTGGCACAGGGTTTATAGCATCATGGCTCATTATGAGGCTCCTTGATCATGGTTACTCTGTCCGAACCACCGTGAGATCTGACTCTGGTAATTTTTAGTATTTCTTTTTGTCAATGGTGGTTTTATTTTATTAATTTTTTGCTCAGAAGATTTTGGGAGATTTAATTTGTAATTTTTAGTATTAAATTCACTATTTATTTTATTTCTTTTTGTCAACCCATGTTGTAAAGCAGGATCTTTAATTTGTATATGTCGTTAAAACATGTTATTGTTACATGCAATTCTCTATTCATATAATTTTTGATGAGTGAGCAGAGCAAAAGAAAGACACCAGCTTTCTTACGAGTTTGCCAGGAGCATCAGAGAGGCTCCAAATCTTCAACGCAGATCTCAGTGATCCACAGAGTTTTAATGCACCCATTGATGGATGCACCGGCGTCTTCCACGTTGCAACTCCGGTTGATTTTGAAGACAAAGAGCCTGAAGAAATAGTTACAAAAAGAGCAATCGATGGAGCGCTGGGTGTCTTACAAGCGTGCTTAAATTCCAAGACTGTGAAGCGAGTTGTATATACTTCCAGTGGAGCAGCTGTTGTATTGAATAGCAACCAGGATGTGGATGAAATGGATGAGAGCTTTTGGAGCGACGTAGATTTGCTCAAAGCTTCAAAGCCATCTAGACATACGGGCTCCTACATGATTTCCAAGACATCAACTGAAAGGGCATCCCTTGAATTTGCAGAAAAACATGGATTGGATGTCGTAACCATAATTCCTTCCTTCGTTGTCGGACCCTTCATTTGTCCAAAGTTCCCAAGCTCTGTTCGCACAATGTTGGCTATGATCTTGGGTATGTGTGTATTTTTTTTCTTCTTTTTTTTCAAAAGTTATTATTTAGTAGTCGCGTAATTTTATCTGTCCCTCCAATAATGATATGGCTTTTAAAATTACTATTTGATCAAAATTTAATAATGATCAATCACAAGCCTAATGATAATTTTAAGAGCCACTTTATTCTTGGAGGGACACAAGAAAAATTTATAGCATTACTTGTTATATATCTGTAAATGTGACTGATGTGACGAGCTAACCTTTGAAGCAATGACTTATAAAAAGAAGGGTTAAATACATTTGCAGTGCCTATGGTTTGCATCAAAATTAAATAGCTACTTAGTTCTCAAAAATGTCACAAAATGGTACATGTGGTAAGCAAATAAACTCACTTGGTGCCTCCATCAAGATTTTGTTAGGTTTTTTAACGGACCGCCACGTCACCCTCACACATGGCGTGGTACCTGTGGTTTCAAGGTACCACGTGGCATGGTACCTAGGTTTTTGAGTGTCACATCATATTTAAAACAAAATACAAAAAACCAAAACAAAAAAAAAAAAGAAAAACTAGGTGGCCGGCCGCCTCGTTTGGCCTGGGGTGGTTCAGCCACCCCCAGACCGGCTAGTATGGGGGTGGCCATATCACCACCAAGGGCCAAACCCTCAATTTTTTTTTTTTAGGGTTTGGCCTTAGGGGTGGCCGAACCACCCCAAAGACCATGGGGTGGCTCGGCCACCCCCATACCAGCCAGTCTGTGAGCGGTTTGCTTGGTGGTGGTTCGGCCACCCCCAATGGCCAAACCTTCAATTTTTTTTTTTTTTTAATTTGACCCTTGGGGGTGGTATTGGGTATGTGTGTGTATTTTTTTATTTATTTTTTTTCGAAAGTTACTATTTAGTAGAATGTTATATATATATATATATATATATATATATATATATATAAACGTCCTATATTAAATTATATAGGATTCCGATCACTTTTTTTCCAACAGGATGGGTATTAAATTATAAATTTACCCTCAAATAACATCCTACACCTTAAACATGTATTTCTAGATGATCTCTTTCCTAAGGAATCTCTATAATTTCCTTTTTCTTTTTTTTTTCTCCTAATTTCTTTTGTTATTACAATAAAAGAGGATTTGGTGTGAATTGATAACTTAAAAAATACCTCTGCAGGTGACAAGGATCAATATAGTCTTCTTCTCAATACATCATTGGTCCATGTAGATGACGTGGCCAGAGCATATATTTTTCTTCTTGAATGTCCTACTGCAAAAGGAAGGTATATTTGTTCATCAGATGTTGTCACAATTGAACAGATGTCTCAATTTCTGTCTGCTAGGTACCCAGAATTTCAAATACCAACATTAGAGTGAGTTCAATTACCCTTCACTATTTATTACATAAACTAAAATTTATATCTTTTTTTTTTTTTTTTTCCCTTTAATCTCAAAATTATCTCTTCCCTTTTGTGCAGTTCTTTGAAGGAAATTAGAGGGTATAAAATACCGACTCTCTCAACAAAAAAGCTGTTAGATTCTGGCTTCGAATATAAGTATGGGATCAATGAAATGTTCGACGAAGCTATTCAATGTTGCAAAGAGAAGGGTTATCTCTAGTTCAATGCTAAATGATGTGTGTGTCCAGGATGAGAGGAGTCTAGAGGTCTTATAGTCCAATAAGGAACCAAAGTTCCAGAGCGGTGTCCAAATAGAGTCCATCTAGGAACCCTATTCCTAGTTAATTAGTCATTTATTCTAATTCCTAATTGAATTAGAACTCTTTCTATTTTATTGCGGAGTCAGTCCTAGTTGATAACAAGAGGGTCAGTAGAAGTCAAGTGTATTTCTTACTCTTTTATGTAATCAACCTTATCGTTCTCCTATAAAAGGAAGAACTATCAATAAAGAGAAGTATGTTTAGGTATTCATTCTATTATCTTCCCTTGGATTCGATACTAGTTGATTCTCATAACTGAATCTGCCATTGGTTTGTGAAATATATTTATATATATATAAGGTGTGTGATTCGTACTCCTTTATTTTCTCTTTTGTTTTTCCTCTTGGTGCTTAGGAAGGGCAAAACTAAAACAAAAAATTTTTTGGGGGTAAAAAAAAAATAAAATAAAAGATCTATTTTGTAAAAGCCTATACTTTTGAGGAGATTTTTAAAATTTAGGAGAGACATTAGCCTCCCAAGCTAAGATAAAGGTTCGCCCATGCTAGTTCTTTAAAAACAAAAGAAAGAGTTGACATGCTTCTTTCAAATGTAACTCCTAAACTACTAAAAAATTGACTATAGCCCCTCAAGGCTAGCAAAAAGATGAAAATGATTATAATTTTTCTTTAATAAGACAAAAATACTCCAATAAATTTGAAAAAGAAGAAGCAAAAAATGATTTTTTTTTTATTTTTTTTTATTTTTTAAATTTCCACAGTTTTTATTTCTTACTTTAATTTTATTACGGATATTATCGTCATTGGGGATATTATCATTTTTTTTTTATAGTTTAATGATGATATTGTCCCAATTGAAAGTTTGGGGAATATTGTCAATTGAGCGATAGTCTCATAGGAGGATTTATGTGTGACTTTTCCAAAAAAAAAAAAAAAACCTTTACAGTACATATGCTATAGTTTTTTTAATGGTCCAAATTTAGCTTATTGAATGCTTTCTACTCGATACAGATTATTGGCATGAAAGATGGCTTATACATTATCAAATGCGATATGAATAAGAGCAATGTTGATGAAGCTTATTCCTGCTAGATTTGCTTCTAGGCAGATTGTGATCAATATGGCGTTCCTTTTCCTTTTGTTGTTATTGTTGTTGTCAATGTGGGTGCATTTTCTGGGTTTTCTAATGTCTTGATGTTGTAGCTCATAAGAGAGATACATGGTATATATCATTTTATGCCAAGCTGTAAAAGATGCTTTTAAATACAAGCTTTTGCTGCTGTCCTTTTGTAAACAAATTAATCTCTCATCAATGGTGCTCTTTCATGCGATCGACTCATTATCTTAATTGATTGTTGTGCATATACTTATGTCTCACTTTGAGAAAATATGAAGAAAAAGAGTAATTAATATATATATAAGTTGATCAAAACCCATTAACTTGAATTTTTAGGCTAGAAATAATATCTTAATATGTATATTAATTTACTCTTTCACTTGTCTTTTTCAAAGTGTATCACAAGCATCCATACTACTGTGTTACATTGTTTTTATTCTTATTTGACATGCTATATTCTCCCTTTTTTGTTCAGTGGGACCAGTATTTGGTTGTGTTGTCCCTAGCTACTATTTTATATTGTGAAGGCATGGATAGCACTCTGTGGGGTTGTCTATGATGAGCATGTAAACAACCTACTTGTTTGACAGGTTCTCATCATGAATAAATTTACTGTGGAAGTCATGTCTCACTCATGTAAAATTGCAGACATTACAGACCAAGGAGTTTCACGTATGTTTTAAGAAATTTGAGTTTGTGGTGTAACTATTGAGCATTGTGGGCAAATTAACCGCATACTAATCATGACCAAACCAATGTTAACCGTCAATCGACTTATACGAGTCGAAAATCGGTATGGATTTTTTTATACCAATTGTCGGTTTAGTTCGGTTAATAGGTATAGAAATTTTGTTGTTGGTTAACCGAACCGATCCGTCAAATTTGACACAGATTAAGGCTTTGACGGATGGACTTTGCAGAGTGATGTTTCGTTAAAAGTATTTAGTAAGTTTTTTTGCATATTATATTATTATTATTTGCATCTTATGTTCAAATTGTTTAGCCCAAAAAAAAAAAACAATTTGGGCCCCCCAAATAACTAATTTTTGGCCCATGTAAAAATAGCATTGGCCCAATTAAAAAAGCTCACGGTAAACCGAAATTAACCAAACATTTCTATGAATTAACCGATTTAACCGACAATTTTAGTTAAGTGACTAATAATGACTTTACCGATCCGATACCATCATACCCACCCCTACTTGAATATGTAAAAGTGTCATATTATAGGTGGGTATGTGTCATATTATAGTTGTAGGTAATTGTTTGTCTTGAATCGTGATATCTATGAGCTAATTTGTATTACGTATAATCACTTGTGTTGCACGTGTTTCCAATAAAAGAAAATTACATTTTCCTCACGCTTTCTTCAACAACAATTCCACACAATGTCCCGATACTTTCAGCTGAAATGACAGAAAATGAGATGTTGCATTTTATAAAAACTAGTGGCCCGGATGGCTCGTGCAAGCCACATGCTTGATTTCCTGTGTTGAATAATAATATATGTAATTCATTACGTGATATTTAACATTAAAATCTAAATATCATTTATAAAAAGTATTAATAACATAAATTTAATATCTAGTCCTTAAACAAGTGCACATTCAAATTCTTACACAAGTAAACTAATAGAGAATTGATGCGTAACTCTGGCAAAGATGAAATACAAAAATGTCACTAACCATATATAGCAGTCATGTATTAAATTTAAATTTAACTCAAGAACAAAAAAAATAAATAAATAAATTTACACATACCCTTAGTGAATGTTGATAAGCTAAGGAGTGTCTAGAGTTGGGATATTGCTGTGCCATTTGTATGCTCTTCTCATCTCAATTGACTCCTCTAAGTTGAATGTCCTATCACATTGAACATTATAAATATTTAGCCTTATCAGAAACTGCTTGAACCACCGAGTAAAATCAGCAAATGAAAAAGTGTGATTCAAACTTACATGTTTATCGGTGTCAAAATCAAGTTCCAGAATCCTTCATCTTTCTCCCAAAGGTTGTATATAATTATTCGTGTTCCATGATCATTCAGGGAATTGAACTACGTACATCGAGCAAAGAATGATAAGTAGTGATAAAATGAGAAATGTCATTAAAAAAAAATTATAGGGATGGTGTACGTGATCCATATACGTTTTGAAACAGAGCAGTGCTACTTATACTTCAAGGGGCCAAAATAATTAGAAGTCTAATTTTAGCTTTATTTGGAAATGGACGCACATGGGTGTGCACACACACAGCTTGAAGAATCTAGCATTGTAACAGTGGTATGAGATTATTATAAGCCCTTTCTAAATTGAAAAAACCAAAAGAAGACTTACATGCTTAAGAAGATCTTCTTCATTTGCATAAGGTGACCACTGCAATATGGTTGCTAAATTTCTATTCCAGTCATGCAGAGAAGATCGTGTCATCTTCTTCCACTCTTGTCCTCTTTTCTCAAAGTCAATCTTGTCATTCCAAAATAAATAAATAAATAAAAAATAGTGATAAAGAATGGTCCAACACTTGGATGAAAAATTAAGTATATATATACATGCAAGAATCATTACAAGTGGTCTTACCATGGAAACCACAACATCTTCCTTTCCAGTACCCCTTAGAAATGTTTAGGATATCATTCCGATGCTTTGTGTGTGAGCCTTAAACAAATAAATACAGTTAAATTAGTCTTGATTCTTGAAGATGACATGCAAATTGAGCCAACCCATAGAAAGTAAATAAATAGAAAGAAATTGATCTCTTGTTCAGCAATTTGCCATATATATAATCACCATAATAGAAAGATCAAAAGAAGCAAGCCATAAACAAAAATTAATTGTAAGCAAAAAGAAGAACCTACCTTTGTCCATCATTCCCTTGGCAACGTGAAAACACGTGAACATCTGCTCCTAACCTCATTGTACTTGTCCTGAACTCATTTCCATCTGGGAGAAAATTGGGGGGAAAAAACAAGAAGGAAAAGATTAATGCATATCAAGTCTTCTGCACATCCAATTATTTACCTATTAAGTAATTTAGGAGTTCACATTGACCAATGGTGTTGGCCATGTTGCTTTTTACAGAATAGCCAAGGGACATGCACTGCCGCATCTTATCAGGAGTCATTCCAACGCCATTATCTGCAACACAAAAGTATAAAGCAATAGATATTTAATGAAAGAAATAGAGGGAAAAAGCCTCCGAGGAGCTAAATTGATCTTTTAAAAAATTCTTCAATATCCGAAAATCATAATAATAAGACAAGGACAATAAAAAAAGAAATTTTCAGAAAACAATAATTGAATAGAAAGCAAAACAATAAAGTTACCTACCATCAATTAACTTGCAATATTTTAGTACCATCTTTCATGTTTTCAAGAACATCTACATAAACATATGACTATCTACCTCCCAGAGCGCATTTATGGCTAGTTGCATTAATTTGAATGTAGAAATTTAGGATGGACCGTGACATGATCTATGCCTACTGCAACAAAAATTGAAATATGTTTAGAATTAACAGGTATGATTTTCTTGCTTGGAAATTGTTATACAAACATTTGATTTCCTCCAATAAATCAAGTTTTTTGTTTTTGTTAGATAATGTCAATGACTTCCCAAACAGGTGAATTAAACATAAATTACAAGAAACTCATAACCATAATAATTAGAAAAACAATATGATGTGTAGAATTTATGAACATTGACAATGTAGAATGTCAAGACCTAATTTTTTGATAAAGAAACAAAAGAAACACAAATTTAAATTGAAAAATAATCCCAATGCAAGAGATTTGATTTGTTGTTCTAGGACCTAATGCCCCAAAAATGCATATATTGTCACTTACTGGCTCCTCATTAATTCCAGTACCCGCTCATATTCATTCAATATATAGCGGTAAGACAATCCACTTACAAAGAATGCTAAAAGAAAAACAGTCAAACAGTTCCAAGTATCTTCTTGTTCTTTTTTCTTTTTTTTTTTTTTTTGTTAGTACTTCCACGTGCAGTAGCAACATGATTCTCGTTAAACAAAAAAAAAAAA
>NC_081547.1:24737936-24841452 GCF_901000735.1 Corylus avellana
GCAACATGATTCTAGTTAAACAAAAAAAAAAAAAAAAGACAAGGAAGAAGCATTAAACGTTAATCCTACCACAGACATGCAAATAGTGAAAACGAAAAGAAAAGAAAACAAAGGAAGAAAGAAAAAACAACAAGGAATAATAAGAAGAGAAAAATAAGCACCTATCAGATCTCAACATACACTCTATCTAGCAAAATGCATGTTCCGAATTGAAGAGCTTGCAACACTGTTGCAATTGAAGATTAATGTTGAGAGAGAGAGAGATAATTGGATAAGTAATATTTAGGATAGGTCAAGGTCAGCCGCTGGTTGCAATTGAAGGCCATTTATTGCATGGTTTAGATAAAAATAAAATAATAATAATAATAATAATAATAATAGAAAGGGCAAATTGTGTTTACAAAAAGCATAAGAGATCAAAGTAACTTGGCCATCTCAATGAGCCAATGCCTTCTCATTTGCCAATTTTTTAACCGAAAGGCTGTTACAGCACCCTACTTCGCACAAGTTCAATTATAACATAGCACCAAGCAGCAGGCCAACCAAGGTTTAAAAAATAGCATGTTGGGCAAAAAAGTCAAACTGAGTTCACAAAAAACATAAGAAATCAACGTACATTGGCCCTCTCACATGATCAGCCAATCCGGCCCTTCCCATTGGTCAAATTAAAAGAAAAAAAAAATCGGTTTAGGTAGATTTTGTTTTTGACTTCTGTACACTTTTCTGTAGCAACTAAAAAAAAAAAAAAAAAAGCTTTTCTTTCTTGCCCATTCCTTCTAATAGCCCATTAATTCCTTCTGAATCTCACCCATTTCATCTAAAGCTTCCTTCATAAAAGATCAAAAAATCTCTCTCAAAAAGCTTAACTCTTTACATACTCGGAGGGAAAAATGATAATTTAAATATAAAAGACAAAAAAATTCAAATAACTTTTTAAATTTACTAGATTCAAAAAAGACAAATTAGTAATTTCGCAATCTAAAGAAATGTCAAAAGACAAAAATAATCTTATCTAATTAAATCATAATGAACAAAGAGTAAGGATAAAATAATAAATTTAAAGTGCAAAAGAAAAATAACTATTTAGCTTGCATTCCTACTTTTTTATATATCTTTAAGTAAAGATAAAAAAATAATAATAATAAAACTTAAAAGGAAGGTTAGTAAAGCAAAAGAGCCAACTCTGAAAAACAGCAGATATTCGAGAAACTATTTTAGTGCAGAGGGAGAGAGAGAGATGGAAGGAGATAAAGGCCCGGTATGCGTTACAGGTGGTACCGGGTTTATAGGATCATGGCTCATCATGAGGCTCCTTGATCGTGGCTACTCCGTCCGAACCACCATTAGATCTGACTCTGGTAAGCCATGTCTGATCTAACTGATCTTCACCTTCGTTGAATATTCATAAGATCAAGACAAACATGTGGGACTCCTTCTTGGATGTCTTTGTGTATACACCTTCGTTGAATATTCATAAGATCAAGACAAACATGTGGGACTCCTTCTTGGATGTCTTTGTGTATACACCTTCGTTGAATATTCATAAGATCAAGAAAAACATGTGGGATTCCTTCTTGGGTGTCTTTGTGTGTATATATATATATATACACACACACTATTTTAGTAATTATTTTTGTCAATATATATATATATATATATATATACACACTATTTTAGTAATTATTTTTGTCAATGGTGGTTTTATTTTATTAATTTTTTGCTCAGAAGCTTTTGGGAGATATTAAATTCACTATTTATTTTATTTCTTTTTGTCAACCCATGTTGTAAAGCAGGATCTTTAATTCGTATATGTCGTTAAAACATGTTATTGTTACATGCAATTCTTTATCCATATAATTTTTGATGCAGGAGCAGAGCAAAAGAAAGACACTAGCTTTCTTACGAGTCTGCCAGGAGCATCAGAGAGGCTCCAAATCTTCAACGCAGATCTCAGTGATCCACAGAGTTTCAATGCACCCATTGAAGGATGCACCGGCGTCTTCCATGTTGCAACTCCGATTGATTTTGAAGACAGAGAGCCTGAAGAAATAGTGACCAAAAGAGCAATCGATGGAGCGTTGGGTGTCTTACAAGCATGCTTAAATTCCAAGACTGTGAAGCGAGTTGTATACACTTCCAGTGAAGCAGCTGTTTTATTAAATGGCGATCAGGAGGTTGACGAAATGGATGAGAGCTTTTGGAGCGATGTAGATTTCCTTAGAGCTTCAAAGTCATATGGACATTTAGGCTCCTACATGATTTCCAAGACATTAACTGAAAGGGCATCCCTTGAATTTGCAGAAAAACATGGATTGGACGTCGTAACCTTAATTCCTTCTTTCGTTGTCGGACCCTTCATTTGTCCAAAGTTCCCAAGCTCTATTCACACAGTGTTGGCTATGGTCTTGGGTATGTGTGTGTATTTTTTTTCTTCTAAAAACTGAATATATATATATATACACACACACACGATAACAGATGTGATAGGCTAATTTCTCATTATTTTACAATCATACCCTTAAACTTTAAAAAGCGTTAATTTAGTGTATCAATCTTTTATTTTATTTAATTTTTCAATTTATACCCTAGTTTTTTCTTAATTTTTCTTTTTTTTCAAAGAATCAAACTAAATTCCGTCAAATTAAAATAACATCCTAATTCCTACACCTTAAAGATTTTATCGAATACGTGTATTTCTAGATGATCTCTTTCCTAAGGAATCTCTATAATTTCTTTTGTTATTACAATAAAAGAGGTTTTGGTGTGAATTAATAACTTATAATGCCTCTGCAGGTGACAAGGATCAATATAGTCTTCTTCTCAATACATCATTGGTTCATGTAGATGACGTGGCCAGAGCACATATTTTTCTCCTTGAATGTCCTACTGCAAAAGGAAGGTATATTTGTTCATCAGATGTTGTCACAATTGAACAGATGTGTCAATTTCTGGCTGCTAGGTACCCAGAATTTCAAATACCAACATTAGAGTGAGTTCAATTATCCTTCCTCTATTTATTACACAAACTAAAATTTAAATCTTTTTTTTTTTTTTCCTTTAATCTCAAAATTATTTCAGTTCTTTGAAGGAAATTAGAGGGTATAAAATGCCGAGTCTCTCAACAAAGAAGCTGTTAGATTCTGGTTTCAAATACAAGTATGGGATCAATGAAATGTTCGATGGAGCTATTCAATGCTGCAAAGAGAAGGGTTATCTCTAGTTCAATGCTGAATCTGCCATTGGTTTGGTTTGTGATATATATATATATATATATATATATATATATATATATATATATATATATAAGGTGTGTGGATTCGCAATTCGACCTTTTTATTTCCTCTCCTTTTTTTTTTTTTTTTCTTGGTGCTCGGGGAGGGCAAAACTAAAACAAACACTTTTTAGGGGGTAAAAAGGTTTATTTCATAAAAGCCTATACTTTTGAAGACATTTTTAAAATTTAAAAGGAACATTAGCCTCCCGAGCTAAGATATAGGTTTGCACTTACACCGTAAGAAAAAACTAGAGCACATGTGCAGTAATTTTGCAATGGTCTAGATTTAGCTTACTAATCGATTGCTTTCTATTCGATATAGAGATGGTGTATACATTATCAAATACGAGATCTAAATTCCGGGCCAATACGAATAAGAGAAATGTTGATGAAGCTTATTCCTGCTAGATTTGCTTCTGGGAAGATTGTGAATATGGTGTGCCTTTTCTTTGTGTTGTTGTTGCTGTCAAGGTGGGTTTTGTTACTGCATTTTCTGGGTTTTCTAATGTCTTGAGGTTGTAGCTAATAAGAGAGATACATGGTATCATTTGATGCCAAGCTGTAAAAGATGCTTTTAAATACAAGCTTTTGCTGCTGTCCTGTTGTAAACAAATTAAGCTCTGGTCAATGGTGCTCTTTTGTGGGACTCGTGACTTTAATTGATTGTTGTGCATACACTTGAGAGGTCTGTGTGCCACATTGAAAAAGTATGAAGAAAAAGAGTAGTTAATATATATAAGTGGACCTCATTAGCTTAGGTGTTTAGGCTAAAAGTAGTGTTATAATATGTATATTAAGTTACACTCGGCTGGCTCCCTTTGTGATTCTCTCCCCAACATTGATAAATTGTATTCTCATGTGAAATGTCCAATTCTTTAACTTATTAGAGGTACATCACCAAACGAGATGGACCAAATCCCCGCATCATATGGATAGGGGAAAAACACTTCCTCTTGAAATATTAATGCAAGTCACGTTAGCAACCAAAGTTTATTTTGTGAGAACGGCTTTGATTTGTTTATGTGGGACAGAAGTAGACAACAATGTATTTTATCGAGTCTAAGTTGAGTATTGAATGTTTAAATAATTTAGTTCATTTAATTTTATTTCGAACATGAGTCGAGCTCAAGCATATCACTGAGCAAGATGTTCTGTTTGATTTTGGCTTGCTTGTTTTTGAACGAATTTGAGTTTGATCCCAAACTATTCAATTAATTTATTCATTTCTTATATATATATTGTAAATTTATCTTAATAATTATTAAAATTTGATCATTTAAGTTAATTAAATAAATTAACTTGGACCTTAAATAATTCAATCTCAAGTTTATATGTGTGTTTTATAGTATGTGTTAAAACATTTTTTGATTGGTGTGAATTGCATGTTCTTCGAGATGTTCATGATCTTTAATCTTTGTGCTCCTGCAAGACAAATACAATAACCAAGTAAAAGAACTTGTCGGCCGGTCTCATTATGCCTAAGTCAATATCTAAGAAAAGATTATGTCCAATGCCCAATATTTCAGTCTAAAGTTTGTATATGATGTAATGGCCTATTTATAGGCTAAGAGGTGGAGCCTGCATTAGGTCTTGTACTTTAACTTGATCTGAGTGGTAAGAGTTGTGGCCGACTATTGTTCTGATGGGTTGTTATTAATCTTGAGGCTCATGATATATATATGGTAGGCCTATAAAGTTAGATTATTCCCAACCGCATGATATAAATTCATTATGCACATGCACAATAGGCACACATATCCATACATATACACAAAGACACGTATATGTATGGATATGTGTATATGTATCATCACTCCCCCATTAATATATGTAAATTTTGAAGCATTTGCTCGTCCGTAAAAAGTTTGGCGATCGAAATTCCCGTTCCAAATTACACGTCCCCTCGTAATATAACGACCTTCACAGACGAATCCTCCTTTCTCGTCTCCCAAACACACGGGCAGCTCTCTCTCTCTCTCTCTCTCTCTCTCTCTCTGATTTCGTTTTTCTAATTTGTGTAATTGTGTTTGAAACCAAATCTTCTGCTGCAACAATGTCATTTTCGGATTCGGATTCCTCCTCTCATGGCGGAGCCACAGAGTACAAAACCTTCCGTCAAATTAGCCGTGACCGTAAGTTCTCTCCCTTCAAATTATCTTTTAGAATTCCGGTCCGTTTTCCGTTTGTTTCCCGGGGAAATGTGTTAAGAGAAACGGAGTCAAGGTTTTAAAGCTTAAATGTGTAGAAAGAAAACGAATCGAATTTCAATGATAGAAAGCTAAACTGCTCTGTCAAGTTTCAGGTTCATTAATTTAGACTCCGTTTGGTTGCAGAGAAAACTGTGGAAGAAAAGAAATCACGCTTCGAATATTACGATAATATTGCGTGATTATAAGTTCGAACGTTGAAACTTGAAACTATTGATGCAATTTTCGTCCGTTCTGTGGGAACTTTTCGTCGTTGAGAGAAAACAGCAGTCGTTTGTTTGAATAGAAAACTGCAAAACTGTAAAGAACTGAAACGACGGATGCGTTTCTGTCGTCTGTGAAAGTTAGCTAAACTGTAGTCGTTCATGGTGAATATCTAATCGCTTTGTGTAAACATGTGAAAAGGCGTGTCGAGTGTGTAAATGAGTAAACGGAGCAACCATAAACGGCAGTCGCTTTTCTAAAATAAGTACGGACGGTGATAGTCGCCAGCAAATCCTTTCTCCTCGGCATACTACCCATGACCCTTTCCCAATCGGTGACTCGAGTATCATCGGAAACCATAGTTTCCGGCGACTTGTTTCTTGCCATGCAAGTGATTCACTTACAGCCCCCACTCTCCATTTCGCTAATGATGACAACCCCGTCAAATCGGTGCATTCTAGAATGTGTTAAGAGTTTTAGTGAAGTAATACAGAACAATTCAACAATGAGAGATTCTCGCAGTTTCTATTAAAATTGGAATTAAAATGGGTAACACCGTTTTAGTAACATTGCTGTATGTGTTGGTTTTTATTTGAATTTTTCGGCGAAGTTTGTGCCATTATTGTACGTGTTGGTTTTTCTTCCTTGTCTGTTAAATCTAATTATTTTGATGGTTTTTCCAGGATTGTTGTATGAAATGCTTGGATCAACAAAAACTGGGGATTCAAAGTCAACTTGGAAGGTGCGATCATTCTTCTTCTTGGAATACATATGGTTTTTAAAGAGCTATATATTGTGGTTGACAATATGTACCTATTAGGGTAGAAGCTTGATTTGGGCTTGTCTTTAAGTGGAATTATGCTAGAGATAAGCTCGTAGTTTCTATTCATTTATTTGTTTACTTTTTAATAGCAAACCTCGGTTCATTATAAATGCTGTTTTTATGCATGAATCTAGGTATCCTTCTTGTTTATAGTGTGTTTCGCAAGTTTGAGAGAAAGGAAGTTAGGAGAAGATGAATAATAAAAAGTGAAGAGAAGTTTGTAGTACCTTGTTTTGTTTTGTAATGGAAAGAAGATAAAAGAAAAGAATCTTCAAAAAGGTAGATTCCACCAAGGTTGTTTAATATAAAACCTTTGTAAGTGTTGGTTTTTACCATAAGTGGATTGGATTATTGCTTTTTTTTTTTTTTTTTTTTTTATAAATCCTAATAATTCGTAGATATTCTCTATTAGTGTGGGGATGAATGTGTACATGAACACTTTTTACTCTCATCAAATCCGCCCAACTTTAGACAGAAGTGTAATGGGGTCCATTTAGTGGTGGAGCTAGAAAATTTTCTCAAGGAAGACCAAGGCTATTTAGTTATATGAGAACTGTTAAGATTAATAACCTGTTTAGATGTTAGATAGTAAGAGATACAGACCACAAGTTAAATCCACTACATTTATTTATGTACTGCACAAATGTGAAATTGATAGCTATCATGTTGGAACTTTAGTTGTTTTAAGTTTATATATTGATAAGCCACATTGATGACATAATATCAATTATAATAGAATATAAAACCTCAAAAGATATCTCTTATTAGTTTTGAACGATTTTTAGAATTAACAATATAAAAAAAACCTAGAAAAGGGTTATAACAAGTAAGAGAATTATCTTGGAATTATGGTGAGCCGATAGAAATGGTTGGACATGAAAAAATAAAAGAGGCATATAAAAATCAAGGGGAGGCATACGCAAATTATGGCAGCCAACAGTGATAAAAATCTCACTATAATGGAGGGATTGAAAAAGTCAAGGGGGGCATCACTCCCTCTGCCCCTGCTTCCATCTCTCTTCACCTGTCCTCTTTCTTAAGTGTCTAACAAGCATCCATACTACTATGTTACATTGTATTTATTCTTATTTGACATGCTATTCTCCCTTTTTCGCTCAGTGGGACCAGTTTTTGGTTGTGTTGTTCATACTATTTTATATTGTGAATGCATGGGTAGCACTCTGTGGGGTTGTCTATGATATGTATGTAAACAACTTACTTGTTTGACAGGTACTCATCATGGATAAAGTTACTGTGAAAGTCATGTCTCACTCATGTAAAATGGCAGACATTACAGACCAAGGAGTTTCACGTAAGTGTCAAAATAGGTTTTTGCTCACTTTTTTAGCTTAAGATTGCTTCTTAACATATTTTCTTGCGATACCTTCAATATTGGCTGATGCGAACTTGTACGCATTCTTTCATGGATATAAAGTTCCATCACTGCTTTAAATTGCCTGTTATCTATCAGCTTTCAATTTATGGTCCTAGTCATTTCAAATTACTATTTTAGGGCCAACTATATCAAAGCAAATATCTGTTTGCTTAGATTGCAGTAAGCTGGCTGCCTTTCGCATGTCATTGCTTTTAAGTCCACTTAGAGAACTGCAGCAAAACAGCTTCAAAGTTTGGTTGTTGAATGGATTATTGGTATTTTAACTTACCAAAAATATTATTTCACTGCAGTGGTCGAAGACCTCTTCAGGAGAAGGCAACCCTTGCCATCCATGGATGCTATTTATTTCGTCCAGCCCTCAAAAGAAAAGTACACCATTCTTTCTTTCTTTCTTTTTTTCATCTTAGTTTCTGTACTTGTTTTCAAGAGAAAGCGCATATCATGTACATTCTTTAACATACACAATCATGGATTTTTTAACTATATTTGTTTATGGTTCTCCATTAAGTTATGAAGGTGTTCTTGCTTGTAATAGTAAATCAAATATTACATCTTTTTATTAAGAAACACTTGGATAGTCAGCAAACAATTTTTGATATGAGCACAGAATTTTCTACATTTTGGAGCTAAAAATTGCTGTCGCTATAATTGGACAAGCATACGAGCAAAGTGTTAAGCTTGGACATTTTTTTTTTATTTTTTTTCGCGGGAAGGGGGTGGGGGGCATTGTATCTCTAAGAAACAACAAAAATATTTTCTTGTAACTGGCTTTAGGGTTCAATCATCCAATTCTTGTACTTGATTTGGTCTCAAGTGAGGTCAGAAGAGCTCTATAAGATTCAGATGAGAAGATTATTTGTAAGAACTACTAAGGGATCCAATCTTTTTATATTTTTAATATATGGAACTTTGGAGCTACTAACAAGGTGTTTATCAAAGACAGATCACTTTATGCATGAAACTTGGTTTTCTAATATCTCATAAGCCTACGTATCAGTTCTATATTTCTGTGAATCAATATTGTCCAATGGTTTCTGAGTTTTGTTTGCTGCAGAAATTAGAAATGGCTCGGTTTCATAGTTAACTGTGATAGTTAAATGCATCTCCTAATTCCCATAGATCTAACTTCTGCATTTCGTTTTTTGCCCTTCCATTTCCTGATTGCTCTGCTTTCTTCTTCCCTTGAGTTTTGTTTATATGCCTGCATCAATAGTACAGATCCATTTTAACCCTGTATTTTTGCTAGCATGCAGTGTTATTATGTTTTTGTCTGACATGTCTGGAAGGGAGCCTTTATACAAGAAGTATGTGGAGAATTCTAATTTTTCACAAATTCTAGATTTTATTTCGTTTCAGAATTGCTGCCAGCATTATTCTGATTACTGTTTGTTTTTTCATTACTGTCCTACTCTTTGGGTTCCAGGGCATTTGTATTTTTCAGTTCACCAGTCCCAAAGGAATTTATAAATCACATCAAGAGTGATACAAGTGTATTACCCCGCATAGGTGCATTGAGAGAGGTCAAGATCTTTATTTTTTTTCCTATAGATTCTCAGTGTATGTAAGTTTGCTAATTTCTCATGAATTATATTGTGTAATCATTTCCTTTGCTTGGTATGTTGCAGATGAATTTGGAGTACTTTCCTATAGATAATCAGGTATCTGTCAACATCTCTTCTTTCATTTCTCCTGATGCTATGTTGATCAATGAGCATCATATTAATTTAAAGGGTAATCAATTAATCCAATTAGTTTTAGATCTCCTCTGTTGCAAACACCATCATCTTGAAAAGCTTATTTCTGATATATAACACATGAATCCTGTATCAATAAAACAATATTTATTCGATGAGTTCCTAGTTACAAATTCTTTGTGGAAGGGTGTCCACTGTCCAGAGTTATCTTTCTGCATTGTACTACAAAAAATTAGGTTGCATTGTTTTGAGAGTTCACTTCGATTAATGATGACTCATAAGTTGAACAATTTCATGCTTATGTGATCAGACCAGACTTTAAAGAATCAAATAGAGATTCTTTTAAGATTAGAGCAAGTGGATGCCACCCTCTATGACTTTGATTTGGAACACATTCATATTATTTAGTTTAACCACTATCTCGTCCCTTCCCTACAATGAATTCTTGCTTTATTGATTTTTGTTAAACTTAAGTTCCTTTCACTGTCATGCTTTTTATCAATATAATTTATATGATATTGGTATTGTTGGTTGAAGGCTACTTACTTATGAGGGCATTGTGGAGTTTGTGTGATGATGGTCATAATTGTCAGGTTGAGAGCAACTTATGATGTAATGGGGTTTGTAGACTATACGGGTTACAGAAGTTTCAGCAAGTGTTTCTGGGGGGCCAATTCGGCTGCCCATTTTAACTAAGTGTTGCTCACAAATGGATGGTGACAGATGGTCCTCAAGCTAGAAGAATTGGCTTTTTAATAAATGGTCACCTATGTTTAACTATGACTGCAATTAGTATATGCTGAAATTAGTTGCTGGTGATCCTGAGACATATCGGGTATTTTTATTACATTGAACCCAGGTGTTGCTTTGAAATGCTTAAACAAAAGTGAAGTATGCAAAATATGTATGTGACACGGAAGTGTCAAGGATTAATGGAGTGTCAAAAGTCAAGTCTTGACAGTGTTCAAATGATCCTAAAGTTTGCTCGGACTAGATTCGAACAGAATTAGATAGATTGCATCGGTTGACCTACTTGCATCTGTAGATAGTTGAATCAACCACTGCTTTGACCGTGCCAAACAGAATGCACCGGTAGATAGATGGGCCAACCGCCACTTTGACCAGCGCCTGTACAAAGTGGCAACTAGGCTTTTTTCATGAGTTTTTTTATATGTTTTTGCTAGTTTTTAAGGGTATTTTCATCTTATTATGTTATTAGAATACGGTTTTGTGTTTTAGCCTATTTAAAGGCATGTTTTTGGCCTTCTTTAAAGAGAGATTTTGAAAATTTAGTTTACTTGACTAAAAGTTTCAGCCTTTAGCTTTCAAGAACATTTTCTTTTTATTCCTTCTATATCTCTAGGTAATCTCCCATTGAATAGTGAGCTTAACTATTGTTTTGTATCTCATGAAGATTTTTCTTGAGTGGTGATCGTGTGAAACTCTATATCCCATGGGTGGTGAGTTGTAATCTTAGTAGACTTTCGTTGAGCTTGTGCTTGTGTTTCTTTTCCATCAATTTTTTCCTGGCGTCAATGTGAATTACTTATTTTTAATTTACTTTATATAAGAAATATTTTCCCTCTAAATAGTAACCATAAATTTTTAACTAGCCCTACATGAATAAGCTGCTTGATACTATTGGATTCAAGGAATTCCTGCAATCTTCCTTTGCTTTGAACCTAAGAATACAAAATGTCTTCTACGAGTCTTTTGATCTTTTTAATTACACTAGGGTATACCCAACCCATTTGAGTTGAGTCTAATCCCTACAGTATATGGCTCCCTTGACTTGTCATGTATGGTATTTCCTCCTCCTCAAGTCCCTCATAAAATAACTGTACCATGAGGACTCGAACTTGATTTTAAAGGGTGCATACTGATAATACAACATAAATGGAAAGTATCTGCTGTCTATGATGCTAAAAGCACAATTTGTAACAATAAAGACCAAGGAAGTAAACTGATGAGATTTCTTCACACCAAAGTTGCAATAAGGAGCTGTCCCGCATCTAAAATTGGGATTTCTCTTGGGTTTTTTCTCCAAGAAAAAGCAGGAAGTCAAATTATAGAATAATTTTAAGCAATTACGAAAACACTGAAACTTTATGAACTGTACACTGGGCCCTCAAAGTTTCCAAGCACCAAAAGCATTGCCATTGAAGAAATTCCTCCATTGATTGATCTGGGGGAAGCAAGTTAAACACATGGTTCTTATTTTACCCAGGAAGTCAACTTCACATCTTTGGGTTGGGCTAAGAAAGATGCAATTTAAACATTTGTATCATGTGAAGAGATTATTTTTGAAGTCTCAATCCATGTGGATCATATGCTTTTTTTTTTTGCCTCCATGACTCTTGCTTCATTTTCTTAATCTCAGGACAATGAAACTTGCTTTTAGTTAGACTTTTACACTGAATAATGTCTGTATATATTGAATATATTGTGGTGAAGGTTCAACCAAGTTGCAAATTAAATCTCCAAGAAGTGCTATAGGGAAATTTTTATGTTCTTTAGACCATCCTGCATTTGGCTACTCTAAGTATCTGATGGCAAGGACACTTAGGAGTATACTATTGTTGAGCATCCCAAACATATTTATTTTGTCTTTTGTTCTAGCCATTTGAAAGGAAGTTCGAAAATGCTTTGTCCACTGATGTTCCTTTAATGCAGGCTTTTATCACTGATCATGAAAGAGCATTGGAAGAACTCTTTGGTGATGTTGAGAATCCTCGCAAGTTTGATGCTTGCTTGAACATGATGGCAACTCGAATAGCTACAGTTTTTGCTTCATTGAAGGTATGAATCTTAGACCACAAAATGTATTTTTCATGTGATTAAATGTGGGCTCCTTTTGTTATATCATCAATAATGGTAAAATATAAATATGCTTAATTTTTCTGAATTCCTTATTGCTTATGATCGACCTTTTATGCTTTATTATTACCTGGGTATAAATTGTGGAAGTTGGAACGGCTTTCTACTTCAGTTCTTTTTTTTAAGTTAACACAAGTGCACTGATATTGCATGTGGCTGGTCTCAAGTACCATCTTGTAGCACCAGGCATAAAGAGCTCTTATATACCTTCACTCTAATCCATGTGTTAGCTTCATTTTTATTATCATTGGTGTGCTTAGACATTCTGAAGTATATTTTAAATTCTGCTTCATCCTTCCTGCATATTCAAGTAGTGTCTTTTAACTCATTCAACATAGAATTTGTTACTTATAATTATTGTATAACTAAGAAGCACTTAATAAATAATGATTATGGTGGAGATCAGTGTATAATTTTAGAGTCTTCGCTTTTTGGTTGAATTGCCAGATTAGGATGACTAGAATAAAGTTATTCTCATCCGTTTGGTTACGTTTAAGTCTCATCCCTGGTTATTTTGCAATTCATTCTGGTCTAACTATGATTAGTGCAACAAAGCTTTAGCACAATTATCCGTGGTTGGTTAGAGTCATCGTTAAGAATCGTTAAGAAGGAATGTAACAAGTTTATGATTCTTGGCAACCTGAGACTAAGCCCATTATTTGGGCTTGGGTTTGGTTTGTTTAGTGTTAAATCATCAGTTATCCTAAAATTTAACTTGATAGGAAATTGTGAATTCAATAAACTATTTTAACACCCCCACCCCCCTCTCAACTCAAACTCCATCTCAATAAATAAGGCCCAACGTGTGGAATATTTAACTAAAATGGGGGGTAACTTGTAGAGTCAAGGTTCGAACTTAGACCTTTGCTATGATACTATCTTAAATCAATATCGTGTTTGGGTCGCACTTATTGAGGGAAAGTTTAAGCTCATACTTGAGTTGAAATATTGATTAAATGATTAAATTATCATTTCTTATATGCTTAAGCTTTTGAGACAATTGATAATTTAACAATTAGGCTTTAAAACTTATAAATACATTGTTGATTTTGTGTAATTTTAGCATAATCTTACATGTGTCATCAGTTTTTTATATGTGGAAACATTGAGTTCCTAGATGTTAAACCACGACTTCTCCTAAAAGCCATGCTCTTTATTATTTACTACGGAAATTTGTGCATATCTTTGCATTTTCTCAGGAGCTGCCATGTGTTCGGTATCGTGCTGCCAAGGCACTTGATGAATCTACAGCAGCAACAAGTTGGGATTTAGTCCCTACAAAACTTGCTGCTGCAGTTTGGAACTGTATTTCAAAATATAAATCTACCATTCCCAACTTTCCACAGACTGAAACATGCGAGCTGCTCATCTTGAGTAGATCTGTTGACCAGGTCATTTTAATTTTCCTGTCATGACTTGTTTTTTTTGTATGCTCTTTCAGTTTGAATTTATTAAATGTGTTGAGGTTGCATTTATAGATTGCTCCAGTCATACATGAGTGGACTTATGATGCTATGTGCCATGATTTATTGGATATGGATGGAAATAAATATGTGCATGAGGTATGTCTTCATGTTGTTTCTTTCTTTTTATTTTCTAGGTTTTTTTTTTTTTCATTTCCGCATTCTATTTTTATATCAATGGATAACATATATTTCATATTAGGTTCCTAGCAAAACAGGGGATCAAATTGAAAGAAAGGAGGTTCTTCTGGAAGACCATGACCTAATCTGGCTCGAGCTTCGTCATGCACATATAGCAGATGTATGTCTATTGCATCCACACACACACACGCACACACACACATATAGATATATATAATCTTTTTGGATATATTGTAAGCGTGAATGCTCTTTGCCACTAACTGGAATATCAGGCTAGTGAACGTTTGCATGAGAAGATGGCCAACTTTGTATCCAAGAACAAAGCCGCACAAATCCAACAGAGTGGAAGGTTGGTACCAGCATGCATCTGTCATGCTTTCGAAAGTTTTGGCTATTTGATCTTGAACTTTGCATGTTACAAGGTTTTAGCATATTATTGTCGTCTTGATATTACGGTGTCAGTACATTATCATCATTTGTTTCACCTAGTTTGTGTTTCTTTTCCAAGCAATACCACACTGTATTTTCAATACAATGTGGATTATTTGCTACTTTCAGCTTTGAATTCTCTTTCTATCTTATTGTCACCATTGTGTTACAGTATTTATTATACCATCACTTAGACAATAAAGAACTTTGAAGCAGAATCTGTGCTTCAACAATAATTAGTCATTGTTGATAGAAATTATCTTGTAGATAGAAATGAAACTGTTGCTCACTATAATTATGCATCTAAGTTAATTCTCAAGAAAGAAAAATTTATTCATTTAAGTCAATATTTCTACAGTTGGATACATTTATGTAATACTCGGGTTATATTCGCATATAATGCGCTATATTTAGATTTTCCACTGTTATAGCTGAGTAAAATGTTAGCATCAAGTATGGTCCTGTTGAGATTTCATTTCAAAAGTTGTTCTCTTGAAAGAGTTGAATAAATTTTGAAATGTAATAAAGCCTGAGGAACAATTTAGTATATAAGAGTATAAAAAGAGTAAACTCAGATTTGTAATTCACATATTTGATGAGGACTATTGTATAGATAGGTTGTTACTTTAGTTTCATCGTTGGTCGGATCATTTGTGTGATCAAATATTTTAGGGAGAGAAGCACTAAGGGAGTCAAATAAGAGTACATTAATTTATATATATTTGGACACCACTCTAACCCAACAGCCTAAGCTAATGGAATGAACTTGGGTCCACTTAGATATATTAACTACTCACTTTCTTTGTACTTTCTCAATGTGGGACACCACTCACAAGTGCACTCACAACCAATCTCCCTCTCACTTATAAGTATTTTCTACATTGATCAAACTCCACATCACGTGTGAGTCATTTACACTAGAGTGTCACCTGTACTCTTAAGAGCCACCACACTTTTTACAAGAGTCAAATCAAACGCGTCAAACTAAGACACTCGTATCTGCAGCAGAAGCTAACTATGGCTTTAATATCAATTGTTAGGGAGAGAATACCTAGGGAGTCAAACAAAAGTAAGTTATATACATATTAGGACATCACTTCTAACCCAAAAGCTTAAGCGAATGGGCTTTGATCCACTTAAGTATATTAACTACTAATTTTTTTTTTAAAAAAAAAAAAAAAAAAACTTTCTCAATGTGGGATACAACACTTACAAATACACTAATAACAATTTCCCTTTTCTTCTAAGGGCGAACTTAGGGAGTTAAAGGTTATGTAATGAAAAGGCGATTGTAATGCGGGTGACCATTAGCAGGTGATTGAGAAGTAAGAAGGGACAAGGAATATATAAATACTGCCGGAAGATGGTTATGGTATATGGGGCTTGGCTAAATTGAGCTTATCAATGATATAGATGCTGAGTGTTATTTTTAAGGCTTTGTAAAGCATGGCTTGAATTTTGTTAGTTTTTTAATCATTGTTGAGATTTATGATATTTGAAGTTCCATCTGTACAGATTGCACATAGCTTTTGATCCATATACTTCACATAACAATGCACATGGGCTTTTAGTTGTTGAGGTCATTAGAAATTAAGGAGGATTCAGGCCGAAAGGGGAGGAAAATATCTAGGGTCAAAAGTTTTTTTCCTTGATTTCACCATGCAGACTTTGCACATTCACTTGGAGTTGAAATTTGATTGTATCTAGGGATGGAAGCGAATTGTCTACACGAGATTTGCAGAAAATGGTTCAAGCTTTGCCACAGTACACTGAGCAAGTTGACAAGATTTCTCTCCATGTGGAGGTCAGTCTTCTTCTTTCAGCAAGTGTCATATTTTCTTGTTGAATGTAAACATGTGGTGTTTATTTCAAAGAGAAATATAGAGTACCATAGCCATCCACATGCAACCTGACAAAAACTTTTTTGTTCTTTCTTTCTTTCCCAATCTTTTGGTGTTGAGAAAGTTCAAGTTGCTGCATAATATTCTTATAAACTAGTTTAGTCTTGAATCAAGAGAAAGTAGAAAAGACAAAGATTACGGCACCATCTTTACTGTCTATATAAGCAGAGCAAACATGCAGTCTACAAAATTTTCTTATAGCTTTTATCTGAAAAACGGGAGTATTGTGTTTGGAATATATTCTGCCATCTGATACTTTGCTCTAAGAGTACAATCAGAAATAACTATGTTTTTTTAATAGTTGAGAAGCATCATAAAGACTTGTCAGGGTGAGTCCAGTGGTATGTTTGTTCCATTCTGATTGTTTTGCTTGATTATTTCATTACAGATTGCAGGAAAACTTAACAGAATTATCAGAGAAATGGGACTTCGAGAACTTGGGCAACTGGAGCAGGATCTAGTTTTTGGAGATGCAGGAGCCAAGGATGTTATTAATTTTCTGAGGACAAAACAGGTGATGTACTAAGGACATGTGTATGGATAAAGGTGATGTTTCGTACTTCTAAATACTTGCTAATGTCTATCCTTATTGAAAATTCTTTGTGCAGGATGCTTCTCCTGAAAATAAGCTGCGTTTGATGATTATTTATGCATCTGTCTATCCTGAGAAGTTTGAGGGTGACAAAGCTTCAAAGCTAATGCAGGTGTCCACAAAATTCCAATTCTTGGGTTTTACAAGTTAAAGAATCTAGTTAATTACTTTTCCTGGATCTTCACTTCACCTCAAGGAATAACTTATCATTCTAAGTCCATTCAGTGCAGTGCTTGCTTTGCAACCTGAAATTACCATTTTTTTAAGACCAGCAAGTTGGTTGTTACTTGGTTGTGTTTGTGATTAAATGCAATGTAAGCGTAAAAAAAGTTGGTTCATGTTGAGGAGCCTGAAATTTGATTCCAAACTTCTCTTTAAGGCTAATTAAATGTAATTCACTGACTTGACCTCAGTTTCAGATAGTCTACATCTGCCACCAACTGCAGGGCCAGATTCTTTCTCCTTCTCCTTTTTTTTTTTTTTTGAGGGGAGGGGAAATGGGACGGGTAGGTGGGGTTGAAAATTTTTTGTTCAATTAATCAATTGAACAAAAATCTGTGTCCAGTTACATTATCTTTAACCTTTTTGGCTCAAATGGTATATTTGCTCACTGTTCTCATTGAAGAGTACCTGGTGGATTTAATGTAAGTCTAAGGTATTTTCATACTATTTAGCGCTTGTTAGTTTCATTGTTTCACGCTCCAAAGCTTGTTAGTTTCATGGGGAGATACTTTATACAGTTATAGTTATTAATACCTACAACAGATTATTAACAGGTAAAATGGTTCTAAATCAAACCTTTTTGGCTCAAGTGCATATCATGATTAAAATGGCTCAATTTCTGAAACTTCAGTGCCTTCTGATTGTATTGTTTCTGTTACTGGCTTTTTCGGGCCTTCAGTTATCGTTTTTTTCCCTTGGTTGGTCTCTCAATAGTCTTCCTATCGTTAAACATCTTTAACATCTATCTATTATTACCAAGGGTATATAAAAGTTGTAGCTGAGGAAATATTTCTTTTTGGTATTAATTATGTTAATTATTTTTTCTTTTATCCAATTAGCTGGCTAAATTATCACATGAGGACATGAAGGTAGTATACAATATGCAATTGCTTGCGGGATCATCAGATAATAAAAAGACAACTGGTAGTTTCTCACTCAAGTTCAATGCCCAGAAGGTAAAACTTGAAATGCTTATTGAAGACCCTGCCTGCACTAAAAGAAAATTTAAGTAAAAAAAGGGAGGGGGTTCCAAATTCTACTAGTTGATAAGCATTGTTTTTCAGACAAAGCAAGCAGCAAGAAAGGATCGCACAGGTGAGGAAGAAACGTGGCAGCTGTCACGATTTTATCCCATGATAGAGGTATCATACTACATCACACAAGCCTCTTCATTTAATGTTGCCTAGAACATCTCCACGTAGAGGTTTATCTTTCTGATTCCTTTCATAAATTTCATTGATGTTCATATTGCCTAATTTTACAGAGTTAAATATGAGTTCGGCTATGGTTTCTATGATGTCCTTATTGTACTGATGAAATCTGGTGCTGCATTTCAACTGCCCCCTTTTAGATGTAGTTTTCCATATGATTTGACATGTGATGGCATCCACAGTATGAAGCACTGTCTAAGCATATGGAAATCAAACTACATGGATATATTTGGATTAAATGCTTGTTATGGTACTTTAACATCTTGTGGTGATGTTGATTAGTTTTGTGGGAGGCCATAGATCATCTTTACTGGGTCTTTTATTACTTTTATGTTGCCTAATCATGGGGCATTTAGGATCATCATTTTTATCATTTTAGAGACCATGGAAATAAACTTCCTTTTTGGCCAACAACTACCTCTTTCGTTGCTACCCTATCACTAGCTGCTTTCTGGTCATTCAACTTAGGCATTGCTCACATTGGTGGTCTAAACTAGTCATGTAACCGCCAGTTTCACAAATCTAGCTGTCACAATAAAAACAAAGCCTATAAATTGAAACATGGGATGCTTGCTTCCAGTGCAATTCACTAGTTATTCCCGTGTCACAGCTGAAATTTTGTCTTAAGCATTTGGGCCAGCTTTAGTCATCGTGAAGTTGACTTTTCTGTGTCAACCAGTAGTAGCAACAAAGGAAACAAGGCAACATGAGGTCATTGAAGGAGTTCCTTGCCAAAAAAGGATGCTTTCTGTGAAGACAATCACAAAAAAGTTTCATTTTAACTTGTTATGCATAAAACACAAACAAAAAAAAATCAGTTCCAAATTCATACTAGTCTATAAAAGCACATATGTTAGTATGGTGTACATTGTCTATATATAATAGACAGTATCACACAGCATGGTTCTGTCTCAGGAGCTTATTGAAAATCTTAGCAAAGGTGAGTTAACAAAGAATGAGTACTCATGCATGAATGAACCAAGTCCAACCGTTCAAGGAGGCTCCCTAAGGGGTACCCAGAGTGCATCAATGCATCCAAGTCAAATTTCTGCTCCTCATTCAATGAGATCAAAACGGACTGCAAATTGGGCACGAGCTCATCATTCTGATGATGGATATTCAAGGTAATCTCGCAACTTATTATCCTAGTTATTGGAGTAATTTGCTTCGTCCTTTACTAGCATGTGCAGGTGAGACCATCTGTCAAATCTGATCTTTCGGTATGATCCTTCAGTCAATATGATCTTATCTCACCAGCTCTTGACTATTTTCTGCTATATATTTTATATGGCACGTGTTACCTGGTTATAATATTTGGAGAAAAGTTCACATACCTCTCTCAAACTTCCACCAAATTAACAATGTCCTCTCAAACTTTCAATTGGGACGATGTCCCCTTCAAACTATTAAAAAATTGTCAATGTTCCCCCTAATATCAGCAAAAAGACAAAAAAAATAACTCAAAAACCCAATCTAGGATGGTTGAGCCATCCCTGGTTTTGCGTCTTTTTTTTTATTTTATTTTCTTTTTTTCAGTTGTAGTTTTTTTTTTTCCAGATTTTTTATTTTATTAATTATATTTTTTGTCTTTGGGTGTCATTGTCAATTTTTTGGTAATTTGGAAAGATATTGTCAATCTGGTAGAAGCTTCAAGTTTGAGAAAAATATGTGAACTTTTCCCTAATATTTGGTTGATGACAGCAGTTCAGATGTTATTTGCATCATCGGATTGGAATTGCTACTTTCAACTCTTATAGTTCTAGCATCTCAACTTCATACTTTTCTGCTGCCTTTTGTAGTGACTCATCTGTGAGGCTTGCATCTACTGATTTCAAGAAGATGGGCCAACGTATTTTTGTATTTATTATTGGCGGGGCTACTCGATCTGAAGTAAATTTTTTAAAGAACTTTTCTTTGTTTCTAGAACTCCAGTTATGTTTTGGATATCACCTGATGTTTTTTTTTTTCTCTGATACTACTGCCAGCTACGAGTTTGTCACAAGCTCACAACAAAACTCAGAAGGGAAGTAATCCTGGGTTCTGCTACTATTGATGACCCTCCTCAATATATTACGGTAATAAATGCCTAACATTTTAAGATCAATTGATTGTGTATACATGAGGTCGAACATCTTTTCCATTTTCTAGCATTGGTTTGATGCTTTTAGAGGCCTGATTGAATCAAAAAGTGCCAGCTCTACCATATCCAAGCTGGTTTCTAGTTTCTATCCTCTCTTGCTCAGAAAAAAACAATCTAAATTTGAAATATTTGAACTGGATCCATGAGTCCACCTCTTCTGATTTGTTAGAGCTTTGTAAATTTTTTTTTAATCAATAGCGATTTTCCTATATGCCTCTTGTATACATGGTTGCACCCCTCTGGGCGTTTTGATAATATACTTTTTACTTATAAAAAAATATATATATTTAGCCACAATAAGTTTGACTGCTGGTTTTGCTGCTCATGATTTTTGTTTACAATTTGCAGAAACTGAAGCTGCTTCCGGATAGAGATCTCTCACTGGATGGTCTCAGAATCTAAATTCTGGTGCCATAGGATTTTGTGAAATATGTTTTTGCTAAAAGCCAACAGGTTGATTGTTGGCCCTCTCTTTTGTATTTATGATATAATTTTATTCTCTCTTTCACTTCAATATAGGAAATGCAATGCTGTCTTGATATATGGGAAATTGCAGAATTCTCCTTTTGTTTCTACAGAATTATGTCTTGATGTTTGTATTTGTTTTAGTTGATAAAAAACTTATTCATCAAAAAAAAAAAATATTATCGTCTTAGTAGGTCTGAATAGATTGAATCGAAGCCTGTGAAGCTCACAAGCTGTTCAAAATAGTACCTAAAGCAGAAGAAAAGGTTCACATCACATAGCAACAGCTTGTGAAGTTGTGGCCTAAAAAAAAAAAAAAGAGGATAATTACATTTTTGGTCATTGCGATTTAAAATGTGATTAATTACTCTTTATGGTAAGTAAAAAAAAATTGAATTGGTTCATATGGTTAAAAAAGTTGATAGAATCTATTAATGTGCCACATCAGCATCAATCATAGTGTGATATGTGTCACTTACAATAAAAATTTAAAATGTTATAAAAAAAATATAAAATTATAGGAAAAAAATATACTTTAGCTTCCTGAACTATCACTCATCTTGCACTTACACCTCTCTAAACTTTAAAAAGTGATATTAAAACATCGTGTGTCAAATTATACACGTTTGCATTTTTCTTTTCAAAATACCTTTATATTTAATAAAATAAAAAAAAATAAAAAATAAAAAAAAAAAAGCGCACACACACTTTAGCCCCTAGACTATATTTTGCACTTACACCTCAAAACTTTAAAAAGTGACACTAGGGCCTTCCATACTACCATCACGTGTCAAATTATACATGTTTTGCATTTTTCTCCCCTAAATACCCTTCAAGTTAATAAAAAATAACAATAAAAAAACTATTTATCAAACCTTAGTGGACCTAAATGCATTGATCTCTTTATTATATGGGATAAATGCATTTTTAGTCATATGGTTTGGAATTTTGACAAATAACTTTATGAGTTTAAAAAAGTGATTAATCATTTATTGAGATAAGCCAAAGATAACAAATTAATCTCTTTCATTAAAAAAGTTGTCATAATTTGTTAATGCATCTCATCAAAAAAGAATTGAACCGCCTAGAGGGGTGGCCAAACCACCCCATAACCATTGAAGGTGGTTTAGTCACTCATTCAATTTATTTAGGAAAAAATTCACTTTACTCTCCTAAAGTGTAAGGAGTTTTTTAATTTAAACTCCAAAGTTTAAAAATTGACAATGTACCCTCCTAGTGTTTCAAAAATTTTCAATTTAAACCTTTTGTTACTAATTTTCGTCAAATTCTGAATTTTATGAAATTACATAATTACCCTCATGTTTTTTTTTTAAAAAATATTTCGGTCCAATTTAACAAAAATTAGTAACAGAATGTTTAAATTGAAAAATTTTGAAATAATAGGGGGTACATTGCTAATTTTTAAATTTTGAGATTTAAATTGAAAAACTCCTGAAATTTCAAGAGGAATAAGGTAAATTTTCTCCATTTATTTATTTAGCCATTTGGGGGTGGCCAAACCGCTTCAACTGGCCATGGGTGTAGTTTGGCTACCATCTAAACTATCATGAGACTGATTCGGTCACCTCGATTTTGTCAAAGTTACTCATGATAAACTAATTTGTTTTGTTCTGTTTACTTTATTTTTAAGAATAATCACTTTAAAAATTTATGGGAGTTATTAAAAATGCATTTATCCCTTCCAATAATATCTTCTTCTTTTTTTGTGTGTGGGCCCCTTACTATATTCTATCACATTCTTAGTCCCTGCCCACTCTGTCGTTGTTTGGCCCTCAACGAAACATCCGGAGTGTTCTCCTGCTTACTCCTCCCCGCGTATAGAAACCCCAAGCATTTCCATTTCCCGAATCTCTCAGCCACGTCATCACAGACAATCACCCTCGGCGCCAAACCGGTCACTCGGATTCTCTCTCCGGTCACAAAATGGATCCGGTTCTTACAATTACGGCTCTTTCGGTTCTGCTCGGCGCTTTAATCGCGGCCGCCTTCTTTGGGAGCTACTTGAGCAAACGACGATCGGAGGTCCAGTCCATCGCGAAAGCGGAACCCCAATCGGATCCGAAGAAGCACCCGAGGCCTCCTCAGCCCAAGAAGTCTCACTCCAAAGCTCACTCCCATTCTGATAAAGTAAGCTCGATCTTGAATTCTCTAATTGGTTCCCGAGAAATCTATTTATTAAATACTTGTGAGAAAATGAAAGCTAAATTAGCCCAATGGTTGCTTTGGGCTCGACCGGCTTTTGCTTGTTTAGATAGACTTTGAAATTTCAACTACTTCTCGAAGAAGTTCTATTTGAAGCTTGACCGCATTGTCTTTGAAGTTGTGGTTGTGATCCTATCCTCTGTTAGGTTCGTGAGAAAATCAATCAAAAGAAACGAAGATGAAAGGAAATTCGGCTTGCGGTTTGGTTTGGCTATTTATTTTTAGGATATCTCGGGCTTTTAAGTTGTTCAATAAAATAAACTCAAATCAGTGTATATTTTTCTTTCTAATATAAATTGTATGCTAAAGTAACCTTCCTTGAGGTTTGGGAAATGACTGGGATTTACCTCCTATTTTTTAAAATGGCACTCATTCTTAAGGCTGCTATTTTTTTTTCCTGATTTTCTTTATCATCTAACCTTCTGGTTAGAAAGCATTATCTGAGATTACTGTATTGAAAAAAGAAGAAAAAGGAATATTTAGTCACAGTTTGTAATGGCACGTAAGTGGTCGTAAGGGTCTATATGTTGTATTGATCACACCCAGAGGATGGAGTGTCATTTCTGAAAATACGAGGTGAGCCCTTTATATTGTCCCAAACTTTGAGGGATGTTGGTTTAATCTACCTTATTCCAAATTTTCTTAGCATTTTTTTACAACGGTGTTAAGTTTTAAAGTTTTACTTGTTTTCTCATAAATTGTAGTACAACTTGTAGGATTCAAATGGTTAGTGTGTTTTTGTTTATTCTATTTGCTTTGGATGTGAAATGTAGGATCAAAACAAACGGCATCATCCGTTGGATTTGAACACTCTGAAGGGTCATGGTGACTCGGTTACTGGGATATGTTTTTCCTCTGATGGGCAAAGTTTGGCAACGGGTAAATAATTCATTCTTTGTGCAAATTTATGTATGTCTCTGGCTACTGAAGTTTATGGAAAGAAATTCAAGTTATTAGTGGTAACTCCGGAATAGAAATCTAGGATGTGCCTGGTGGACCAAATGATATCAACCGAAAATAATGTGTAGTTCTGGTTTGCTTTTATCTTTTTGTATGTGGGTATTTATAAACTGGTGCTTTTTCTTTCTTTCTTTCTCTTGTTTATTTTATTTTATTTTATTATTATTATTATTTTTTTATTTCTCATTATGGGAGGACTATCTATGGCAGAGCCTTCAATTAAGACGGCTAGGGATATTGCTTGTACTAGATTGTGTTTATCTCGGCTTGGTTATAGTATGACCTTAATTTTCCTAGTTACCTATTAGCCATCACTTGTGTTCATATGCTGGAACACAATGATCTTCCTGGATCTTCTGGCACAAAATGAATGTTGTGGAGATTGGATGCCCTCCCCAATTAAATTATTACCTTTGCCACTGATATGCGTTTTTACTCATTTATAATGCGGTGGCTGAGTTTTGTTTGAATCATTTGATTTCTCTTACATAAGAGGCATCTTTTTAATACTCATATATAGTTTCTTATATATCCAAACAGCTTGTGCTGATGGAGTGGTCAGGGTGTTCAAGTTGGATGAGGCTTCAAGTAAGAGTTTCAAGTATGAATCTCAAGTACCCTTAATGCAATACCAGATTTTACCTCAATATCAAAGATGCACATCGTTTTTTCTTGCTTCTTACTTCATATTTTCTTTGACATTTTTGTAGGTTTCTGAGAATTAATTTGCCTGCGGGAGGCCATCCAACAGCAGTTGCATTCTCTGATGATGCATCTTCTATAATCGTGGCTTCTCAGATGCTTGCTGGTTCCTCTTTGTACATGTATGGGGAGGAAAAGGCCAAAGCTCCTGATGAAACTAAACAACAAGCCAAGCTTCCTCTACCAGAACTTAAATGGGAACATCACAAAGTCCATGAGAAAAGAGCTATTCTGACCCTTGTTGGAACTACTGCAAGTTATGGAAGTGCTGATGGGAGTACAATTCTTGCCTCTTGTTCAGAAGGTATTTTGTTTTCTTTTATCCTGGAAAAATTGTGTTTTTTTTGTTGGCTTCTAATGATCTGTTTTTTTTTTTTTTTTTTTTTTTTTTTTTTTTTTTTTTTTAGGAACTGATATCATCCTTTGGCATGGAAGAACTGGTAAGATTTTGGGAAATGTTGACACAAATCAGTTGAAAAATACCATGGCCGCCATATCACCAAACGGGCGTTTAATTGCTGCCGCAGCTTTTACTGCAGATGTGAAGGTGAGTATCTCTAATTTATACCTTGGTAATCAAGACAGTCAATGACCAATCTGGGGTTTTTGTATTGAATGTGAAAATTATTACTTGTATATATGTTTTTTATTATTATTATTTATTTAGATTTTCATGTTAGGATTGCATCATTGTGTACATGCTATTAACACAGTTACACAGATTATATCATGTAATTTAGTTACAGGAAAGTCATGTTGCATTAATTTATGTATAGCATTTGACACATACCATGTTACCTAGTTACTCATGTATACATAGAATTTCACTGTAGACTTAGCATCATACATGCATGCATATACAGAAATTTCACAAAACAAGACATGTACTGTCAATGACTTGGGATTGTGTGTGCTTGAGTGTTTTGTATGTATTCCTCCATTTGGTTGTTAAGAAAGTCTTGCTGGAAGTAGTTATCAGGATGTCCAATAAAGTGGAAAGAAAGGGAAGATGCTTTTAAGTAACAATAGTTTACATGAAAACTTTATGGGGACCTTTCCTATGACACATTACTTTGCTGAAGATGGACAATAAGATTTGGAGGAGTACATTTCCTGAAGTTAGTGGTTAGTCCACATCTTTTTTTTTTTTTTGATGAATATGGTTAGTCCACATCTTTTCTTTATTAATCCTATAAAATGATTAACCTGTTTTATACATTCTTTTTTCTTCCTGTCAATCAAAAGGAGTTGTTTTCTAGCACTTCCTCAATCATTCTTTTGCTGTGCAATTTTATGCCATTTCTAAGACAAAAGGAATGTCATTTCCAAAATGTTTGGTATGGATCCCTTGTATGTCAATTTGGTGTTCCACACGTAATCTGGAACAAGGTGTGACTTTATCCAATAGTTTTTGTCAACTAATGGCTGTTCTTTTGCCTCTTATAATTGTCTTCTGTAGATCTGGGAAATTGTATACTCAAAGGATGGTTCAGTCAAGGAGGTTTCAAAAGCTATGCAGCTTAAAGGGCATAAGGTTGTATATCTATGCATACTATTGCATTGTATGATTATATCTTCACAGAGCTTGTTTGCTCTTGTCTTCTCTTTCTTTTCATTTTTCCCATTTTTTTTTAACGTTGTGACTTTTTTGTTGAAATTTGCATTACATATGGTGTCAGAAAATCTAGATAATGTTCAGTACCATTTTTTTAAAATATGTCAGGTTTCTCTGGTGGACTACATGACATTAAGAGTTATTTTTTTGGTTTCTTATAATAGTGAAGCATTAAAAAAAAGTCGATTGTGCACATAATCTATTATTTATGGTACAAATTTAAGCTCTTTTTGTGGTATAAGTGTATTGTTAATTACTAATTTTGTTGAAGTCCTCAACTGTGCATAGCTCCTAAACCTTTGTCGCTAGTGTTTCTTTGTTATGCAATTTTTTTTGTATTTATAGCTTAATGGCCTAATAATTGATTTGCTTCTTATTTCTAATCCTCTTTCTTTTTTCTTTTTTTTTCTTTTTTTTTCCTTATGATGTTCAGAGTGCAGTAACTTGGTTATGCTTTGCTCATAACTCGGAGCAAATCATCACAGCATCCAAAGATGGTTCAATAAGAATATGGAATATCAATGGTGCGTCTAAGTTTTATGTATATCTCCTAAGCTTTGTACTTGTTCATGAAAAATTTAATCCATTACCTCTCAATGAACAATTGGAGGGAGAATATACATTCTCGTGATCTTTATGTAAGAGTCAGTCAGAGATTGAAGAAATTGGGTAATAAAAAGTACAAAGAGATGTTTTTCCCCCTTATAAATCGATTGGATTGGATCGATACTTCCAATTGAATGAGTATAAGGATCAATAGATAAAAACAGAAGGGTGTTTTTCTAATCATAACTAAATCTTTAATTATGATTTGTATATGGGAGATCGAAGCAAAATAGCGATTAAAACAATTTTCTTGTGCTCTGTATCTTGTTAAGCTCTTTTCATATACTTGAGCTAATATGTACATCTTTCTTTCTCTCAAACACAATCTGTAACGTGTTGAGTATCTGCCACCTCTAATAGTCTTTTACTAAAAAGGTGTATGATAAAATGATGGGTGATTAACCAATTTTCACAGGTGACTGGATAAAGAGAAAGCACTGTCTGCAAATGAGCAACTGCCCCACTTCTTGAATATGAACTTGTAGTCAATATAAAAAACAATAGTAATTCTAAATACTTAACTTCCATCACTCTTATACAACTGAGTTGATGTGGCAATGCCCATCAATCCTTAGATTTTTTCCTTTTTTAATAAAAGTTGATCAATGGTTTATGGGCACTGCCACATCAGCCTAATTGTATGGAAGTGGGATAAGAATTCAGTATGCTGCATTACTCCAAAAACAATGTTAATAGAGCAATTCGAACAATTTCAATTGATAAAACAAGATTCACTAGGTAGAGGTGACAAGTTTTTCTTTCAGGTGTTTAAAGGATCTTCTAGTTTGAATAAAATTGTTTATCGGCACAATTTATCCCTTAAATTATCTGACTTTGTGTTTTATTTCTTTGTTTTCTTGGGCTTTTAGTTTCTTAATCTTGTCTGTGCTGACCATCATTTATCTGTCCTCTTGAAGTTCGGTATCATCTTGACGAGGATCCAAAAACTCTGAAGGTGTTTCCAATACCACTTGATGTTTCAAGTGGTGCTACTTTGCATTATGATCGTCTCAGTATATCCCCTGATGGAAGGATATTAGCAGCAACCCATGGTTCGACATTGCAGTGGTTATGTATGGAAACTGGGAAGGTTTTGGACACGGCTGACAAAGCACACGAGGGTATTAATTAGTTGAATGTTTTTCTGCTTGATTTTTTATTCACTTTTCCTACTATTATCTTAATTATAAATCTAGCCTGTGAAGGAACCATTGCATAAGGGACAGATTTGTAGCTAGCATGTGTACATATGAGCCTAGTCCTACCATGAAACTAGTCTGACATATTAGTTTTATGTTTCATTCAGCCCAACATCCTCATTTGCAATTGTTGTTGCTTCAGGTGTACCGAAGTTCATACCATGGATTGTTGTCTTGTTTCTTGAACTTCATTTTCCCTTGAAAATGAAGTTCAAGAAACAAGACAACAATCCATGGTATGAACTTCTTCGTGCTAGCATATTTTTTAAATTGTTTGCATAAATTGCTGTCCAGTGATGTAAAGAAATTTAGCTCATTACCGACTGCGAAAGTTGTAGTTGGTATCTGTCTGCACTTTATCAAGTTTTATGTTCATTATCCAAAGTTGAATTTCTTTTATCTAGTTTTTTGTTGATTAGTATTCTGCATTTGGACTTCTTTAAGTTAATTATGGTCTTAGACATTGTTGTCTGGCTCAAACATGCAGCCCCAACTTTGTACCTCTATGAGTTAACCCTTGATTTTTCTCCCATAACTGTCAGATTTATGTGGAGTCAGGATACTTTGCTTCAAATAAGGAAATGATTTGCTTATGAATCTTGTATTGACCTCAGTCTATCATGCAGGTGACATCACATGCATTTCATGGGCGCCTAAGGCCATTCATATGGGTAAATTACCTTCCTTATGTAGCATGTATGAATTGTCTGCTCATTTGTATACTTTTTCTGTTCTTGAACCCTAGATGAGCTTAAGCAAGTAAACGTATCCCCAGAAAAATGGGGACGCTTAGGCGAAATGATGGCTTGAAGTTGCCAACTAAGAAGCCCCTCAACGACAATTTTATCTTCTCATTTTTTAAAATCAGTAGCCTAAAATGATTCTTGTGCATAAATGCTCATGTGTGATCAAGAAGTGAAAAATATGCTTCTGTTCAATATTGTTGATTAAAGAGCATTAGTGCACCCAAGTAGACATTGTAGATGATTTATAAATGGATTTCAATGCAATAATATATAAGAAGAATGCAATTCAAGTACTCCAGCATTCGGATTTCAGAGTATCGGAAAGTGAAAACTGAGAGGTTGGGTTAACATTATCTGATTTTCTTCACTTTTGGCCATTGTGCACTTGTAGGTCCTGATTTGATCGACAAAGTTGCCTGAATTCCTCACTGATGAATTCCTCTTTACTTTCTTTTCTTTTTTTTTTTCAAGTTAATGTGATGTAGTCCACATAACACTATTATACTTTCTACAGGAGATGGAGAAGTTTTGGTTTTAGCCACAGCCAGTGTTGACAAGAAAGTGAAGTTGTGGGCAGCTCCACCAATTCACTGATCCTAAAGGAATCTTTTAGTGGACTTCTGTGAAGCAATGCATGAAGAAGATCTACATCTTACTTATTCGACTGCATTAGATATGCTTCTCTAGTTGTCAGCCTTGGTTCCTCCAAGGGTTAATACTTAATAGTTCCAACAACTTCCTCGATGAAAGCTACCTACACTTTAGCTGAAAGGTCAAATGCAGGGTCTTCAGGAGTATCGAAATTCAGAAAGCAAAATCTTACTTTTCACTTGCATAACTTGATCTCACCGAAATTTTGGTTACAAAGTTTAATACAGAAATAGATGATGTGGTTGATTTTGACCGACCTTAAAGCAGGTGCCTCCATATCCATATGTCTTTCATTTGGTGTGGCTTGGAAGACTTGGGAGGTGCTTTCTGAATTATCAGTATTTACTAAAACTTACCTTTTCTATGACATTCTGCCAATGCTTTATATATTATCATCGAGTAGGGAAGCAGTGAGCATTCCTAAAGAACAGATTTATAAATTTTACAGAGATTATCGGTCTGCAAATTCTATAAATCTTAAATGTACTCTTGAAGAAACAACATTGAAGTGATGGGATGGTCATTTGGAATTTATAATGGAAAAGATAATTGTTACTGACATTATGCACTGTTATACCTTGAAGTACTTACTACCTTTATCTCAAGTTGTTCGACAAAAAGGGTAAATTGAAAAAAGAAACTATTAAATTTGTATTCATTTTAAAATGGAGTGTATTTTGAGACATTCCAAGTAAAATGTTGGTGTTATTTTCCATATACATTAAAGATTTCAGCCAACAAAGATCGTATACTAAGGAAATCGATAGTTATTAACAAAGAAACGAATATAAGAGAGAGAGATAAAAGAATAGAGGGAAACTTAACTACCACCCTATTTGCAATGTATTCCAATGATTCAATTTGTGTAATAGCCTCACTCTATTTAGATTTTCCGCTAAATCTTAACATAGGGGAGGGGTTGTCATGTGTCATCTTTATACTTTTCTAAAATTTACAAAAATATAGTTATACCCTTATATTTAAAAAATAAATAAATAAATAAAAAAAAAAAACCACATTTTTAAGTAATACATGTGCAAAAAAATTAAGCTATCCTATTATAAATTAAACCCTATTATTGTACACGTTCAAAATCATCAAAATATAGAATAAACAATTCTTGTATATTATTTTCTCTTTCTATCTTTTATCACCAACAGCTACCTTATAGGGTAAACAAATATATGCCGTCTCCACAGGTCCATATTGTGATCCCAAATAGATTAGCAGTTGTTAAAATTGAACTAAGAAACAAATCTTCAATTTTACCAAGTTTTAGAAACATACTGGATAAACTCTCCATAATTTTTGTCGATCTTTCTTCATGGAGGTGCTTTAGTGTGCTGACGATGTTGTTTACCCGTCTAATCCAAATGCCATCTGGATGGCTCCTATTGCATCAGCACAAGGCATGTGTGCAGTAATTACGCATGAAGACGCACCCAAAGATGTGGGGGAGTACAGCTTCGCACATGTTGGTCTTTGAAGTCGATGCGCGCGGAAGCTTTTTTCTAGTCCCACACCGAAACAAAACGAGCAGGTGGAAGTGAGCACTGACTTATAAAAGAAAAACGGAGAGAAAGGAAGAAGCATACCTTTCTCGGCCTTTTGGCTAAGATCAAGTGTAGTATCTGTTCTTATCAGTTTAATATCTGATACGTGGCCCATCGGGCCACATGATATTAAATTAATTTTTTTCAGGGGGAAGGTCCGCTGCAGTAGCTTGCTACTGGGGCCTTCGAGCGTCGCCCATGCGTTGCACTACTGCACGGGCCTGGCGCACCCCACCAAATCCTAGTCCAAAATTTTTTATTTTTACCTTATACTGGTAAAATCATGCGAATGAATTTCGAGGAAGGCGAGAAATGTGTTATAAAAATTAATTTATTAAGATATTATTATTATCTTTATTAATTTGAGTTTTATAAATTGAACGGAAACTAGCTGGCAAGTATCGTTGAATTATGTAGCCAATACAGGCGATTTATTAATTTCAAGAATCCTCTTCAGCAACTGTAAGTTATCTGTCAGATCAAAAATTTCTGGAATTTTCTTCAACCTGTCATTTGATATTTTTAAGTACTAATGCCCGTTATTCTACTCATGGCGGGAGACATTTGTTCTATTTAAAAATAATTAAAAAATTACGGGGTGATTGACAACCCCATATTTGTCTATGGAGTGGCTGAACCATCCCTAAGGGTCAGTTGGGGGTAAATTGGGCCCTTCAATGGCCAAATAAACAAAAAATATAATAATTTGGCCCTTGGTGGCCGAAGCTACCCATGGCCTGTAGAGCATCTCCAGCAAAAGTTTTCATTTTACTATTCAAAATACAACTTTTTTTTATTTTAGTTAACTATCTACTCTAATTAAATATTATTTTTTAGTATTATTTTATTAATTTTTTATCATTTCCTGGTCTTCCCATAAAAAGAGATAAAAAGAGAAAGAGAGAGATTAAAAAATAGAAAGAAAGATAAAATATAATAAAATATTATTTACAAGTTGTTACAGTAACTTATAAATATGAAAGTTTATTGTAGCAGTAGTTGAAAAACCTTCTATTTTACAGTATCTGTTGGAGCAAGAAAAGTTAACAAAATAGTTAAATTTAACTAAAAAGCTAGTTTAGAAACGCTGCTGGAGATGCTCTTAGGGGTGGATCGGCGATTTGGGTGGCCGAAGCCACTCTATTCCAAAAATGGGGTGGCCAGCCACCCCTTCATTTTTTATTATTTTCTTTTTTTAATTATTTTTAAAATATAAATAATATTTTATTATTATGACATACGTCATGTCCTATTTATGAATTAGGATTTCCATTTCATTTGAACTAAAGAATATCCAGTTAATTATAGTGAAGATGTATTTTTGTCCCTTAAAAAAATGAAAAGACAAAATACCATTTCACTATAATTAACTAGATATTATCCGGTTCCTAATCTAAGAACTTAAACAGACCCTTCAGAAGAAGAAGAAGAAAAAAAAAAAAAAATGTAGAGACTAGATTGATGCCAATTGACAAGGGTAATCAGTCTACTATTTTGTTTGAATACTAATTGACAGGAGTAAAGACTCATGAGAGGATTGCACTGATGCTTCTCCCATACGCATGTAGGAAAATTGCACAAACTTTTGGGTTGAGATTACCTCAGGTGGTCGTAGATAAAATATGATTTGCATATTACCTCAGGTGGTACCTTCATCTCAAATTGTTTGTCAAAAAGGGTATTTTCTTTTCATATAGGGGTTAAATGATTTTGAGGTATCCACGGTAAGGATAAGATTCATAATCAAATGGCCTTGCCTTAGTTTCAAAAGGCATCATAGATAGTACTTGTCTTAAGCTTAAATACTAAGATGATACTTCAATATATAATTTGAATAAACACATCAAATCAATCAGAAACGGCCGCTTAGCCCATATGCCTCATTAAAAATTAAAAGCAACAAAAAAAATAAAAAAACTTAAAATGAAGTATATATATATATATATAGGAATGACTTGAGCCACCTCTTTTGGCCAATTTGATGGTAGCCAAATCAACGTGTAGGCTGTAGCTATTCGGAGTGATTTGACCACCCCTAAAAGCTAATTATTTTCTTAGGGTTTAACCAAATAAGAGCATCTCGCAATAATGATTAAAATAATTGTAAATGTGTTACGACGAACTTTTATACTGTAGCAAAATATTTAGAATAACTATTCTGCTAGAGACATAATAATAATAATAATAATAATAATTATTATTATTATTATTATTATCACCCTTTTAGAGCATTTGCCGGAGATGCTCAAAGATTGCGGAATCACCCCAAGGCCTCAAAAGTGGTTTAATAGTTGAATGTAACTTGAAGAGGTGCTTGGGAGGGGGGGATTTAAAGGACACAATGGTTTGTGATGATATAGCCCTGGAAAATCTTATACTTTAAAACCCTGGAAACAGCTTTTGCTTTAGAATACGATCTAAAATGCAGTTTGGTAGAACGAATCAGGGGATCTAAATGCGAACCGAACGGCTCATATTTGCATAAGCACAAGGCAAGTGCAATAATTACGCATAAAAGACGCACCCAAAGATGTGCAGCTTCGCACATGGTGCATGCTGTTTGAAGTCGATGCCCGCAGAAGCAGCTTTTGTAGTCCCACATCGAAAACATAAGAGCAGGTGGAAGTGAACACTAGCTTATAAAAGGAAAACGGAGATGGGTGAATAAGCATACCTTTCTCGGCCTTTTGGCTAAGATCAAGTGTAGTATCTGTTCTTATCAGTTTAATATCTGATACGTGGCCCATCGGGTCACATGATATTAAATTAATTTCTTTTGGGGGAGGGTCCACTACAGTAGCTTGCTACTGGGACTCTCGAGCGTCGCCCATGCGTTGCACTATTGCACGGGCCTGGCGCACCCCGCCCAAGTCTAGTTCAAGATTTTTTCTCTGGCTCACGAGCATGTAGCTTAGCCAGCCCATTAAATTGAATTATGTGAGTATTTCCCTTGAGTCGGGGACTTCTTATCATATTTTTTGAGTTGTAGATTTTTATGAAGGTAATTTTGAATGTTGTTAATTGACTGGAAAATCTGAGGTATACAGTTGGAATATAATTTAACTTCTGTAGAGACCTAATTTCTTACAAAGTAAAACAGTTAGTATCTTTTTTCAAAATATTTGAAAAAAGTTAGTCCATGTGGTTTATAGATGAATATGCCAAAAAAAAAAAAAAAAAAAACCATTGGTCCTTATTTGACTGTATGACTAAATTTTCTTTTGGGTGTATTTTAGGGATCCACTTCCAAGGGTCATGAGTCACCCCCGTCCAAGGGCTAAATCCAAGAAAAAAAAAAAAAAAAAAAATTATGTTGGCGTTGACCAACCCCAAGGGCAAAGCCATCCCAAACTGACGGTCTAGGGTGGCCGGCCACTCCTTGCAACTTCTTTTTAGTTTTTTATTGTTTTAATTTTAATTTAAAAATTAAAAGATTTTCAAGAATAAAATAATAAAAGTGGCCTGTTACATTAGCTTTTGATGGGTCAAATGCGAAGAAGTGATTGTATTCTAGCATTTTCCTTTCCGAATTATTAATTGCAACTCACCGGCATCATTGTTTTGTTGCTCAAAACACGGCGAACACACCATTGGACCTAATCCCAATACAAATCCAACAAAAATTTAATTGCAAGATTAAAGGAATTTGGAAGAAGTGAAAAGAAGAAAAAACCAACCTTTTAAGATTTCCAATAAAATTCCCTTGAATCCACCCTCATTCAAAACGAATCAAACAGTGGAAAAAAAGGTGTTTTAAGAGTTATATGCATATAAATTGGTGATTGAAAGCCACTAATCTTTAATTTAGTGTGGATTGACTTGTAACCCATGTTTTACTTTTACTATTTATTTTTGAAGATTATGGATAAAAGAAATTACGAAAATTGGTTTCATTACCCAATAAATATGGACCTTTTATTTGATAATACTTAGCTTCATTTGACAAAAATTTTCATCCTTTCGTTTGTTTTTTCATTTCAAAACAAAAATATTAATAAAGCATCCAATTTTTTTTTTACATTTATATTATATTAGAAAATTTGGAGTGTGAAAAAGAAAATTTTCATCAATGAGTTTTTTTTTTGATATGTCTGTACAAGAAAGGGAGAGAACTTCGAACTAGTGACCTCTGCTTTGAAATTAAAATGAACTTAATAGAAAGTAAATAAAAGTTGTTGATGAGAATGCAAGTATATCATTAACATGGGAGGTAAGGTATGATTAGAAAAATTGAAAATTACGTGTAAATATAAAAATTAGTAACTAAAAATCGATAGAATTTCCACGCTGTAAAAATTCAAACCAAGAGCCAAGTTCTCAGGTCCCGCTCGGAGGCTTAAGTTTGCGTACAGTGTACGGGCTTGGCGCGTTCTTACCATAATTCCTTGCCGATATGGGACCCGTGCCACAGTTAAGAGTCGAAAGAGAGAGAGAAGAATTCAAGAAAGCGCTGGGCCTCTGTGGTTCTTCTAGGGTTTAAGAGAGAGAGAGACAGAGAGAGATTCCAATTGCTTTTTCGCTCTGATCCGGTCCCAACAAATGGCATTCTGGGGTAAGACCACCCTACAGCACATACACACAAAAGCGCCTCTTTTTTTTTTTTTGGAATGGTTTTGTTGCTGATAATATGCAGGAAAATTAGCTTGAAATTTTTTGCATTGTGTCTTCAATCTGCATGTGTTAACTTTTTTGTTTTTTTTTTCAGGAATCGAAGTAAAACCCGGGAAGCCCTATACTCATAAATCTGACGACTCGAATGGACGGCTACACATATCGATGGTACTGAGTCAAATCTCTTTTTCTGTGTATATTGTGATTGTTTTCTATTTAGATTCTGATGAAAAATCTGTAATTCTAATTATTAATTGTTGGTACTTGGTAGTCTTTGCATCTATATGAAAGAATTTTGAGGTTGCTTGAGCTTTGTTTTGCAATTTTGATTGGGTCGGGATTCATAAAGAAAGGGATTTAGAGGTTTCCTGAACTGGGGTTTTATCGTACGCGTCAATGATATGTATATTGGTTTACGCAGGCAACACTGGCGCTTGGTACTGCCACAGCGAAAAGTGTACTTCAATGTAATGTGGGAAAAAGGAGTCCTGTTTATCTTTGCGCTTTGTATCCTGTGAATTCTGAGTCGTTGCAACTAAATTTGGAATTTGAGGAGGCAGATGACGTTGTTTTCTCTGTTATTGGTCCTCGAAGCGTTTTCCTCACTGGTTACTATCTGCGCAGTGCTGGGCATGAGTTGTATCCTTTTGTCGGTTTAGACTTTGGAGTTTGTATGTTGTTTATGGTATGGAATTTTGCTACCAAGTTAATCTTATTGGTTAATTAGTGTATGCGCTTACTATCTGTTTGATTGTTGGGGAGAGTAGGAAAATAAAGAATTTGGAAATATGGGTTGCTGTTAAATCCCACTATATGGTAACATTATCTGATTGTGCCTAGTAAATTTAGTTGATCAGTTAAGAGGTAAGATGACCCCAGCTACCACTGATCGAACCCTAGATAGTATTGATTTGAACACCCCCTTTTGCTCTCAGCCCCAGCTGTTCTGGTTCAGGAAAGGGGCAACGGGCAATCCTTCCTAAGCCTTTTTGGAGTGAACATAATGGGTTCTGAATACTGCCTTTGAGAGCGTCAACGCACTCTATGAGCTGAGCCACACCATTGACAATCCCACCGATTTGCAATGTTTGTGGCTTGAGGTCCTTGTTCCGTTCCCTTTTGGTCTTTTGCGTTGAACTTTTCTTTTCTTGTAAATCAAATCAACACAAAACATTAGACTTGATTTTTTCTCTCTCTCAACTTACTAGCAATCAAATAGAGGGTTGTGCCTAGCAATCTAATTGTTTGAGATTTTGTTCTATGGGTTTCTTTATTTTTCCTTTACTTCAATGGCAAGAGAACCCTGTGGGGAAGATATTGCTGACACTGAAACAGAGAGGTCTGAGGATAGTGATGAAGATGAGTATGAAAATAGTTTTATCAACGATGATGATCTGGAAGTGTACCCACCTTCTCCCATTTCCGATGGTGGAGGTAAATCAAAAAAAAATTGCTTCATTTTTCCTCGTGATTTTTTATTTATTTAATTTTTTTTTTTTTTCATATAGGATATTAATGCTGGCTCTACTCCCTTTCATGCCATTTGTGTGGATAACCAGGCAGGGAGGATAATATGTATGTTTAATTTGATTGTTAGGACTCAGGAATGAAGGACTCATATGCAAGTAGTCTTTGGCTTTGCTGTCACATGCATGAAGCAATTCGTTTTTGGAATTTAAACTTCTTTTCTTCATTGGTGGTTACAACTGTCAAACTTGTTTCTGTCGATGGAATTTGATCATGATCGAAGTTACATCGCATGTAGTAGTAAATTTTGGTTAGATGATTTGGAAGGCAGTCAAGTGTGATTATCCCAAATAGGTTGTTGGGCTGTTTAGGATGATAAGAATTGTGTGATGTAGAACATGTTAAATCACTACTTATCCCAAAAACTTAAGATGATAGGAAATGGTAAATTCAATCATTTTAATTAATATTCCAACACTTCTTTTCACGTGCGAGCTCAAATTCCACTTTAATAAGTGATGTCTAATAAGTGAAATATTTAATTGAAATAGAAATGTGGATGATAGAGACAAGGTTCAAATTTAAAATTTTTTGTTCCGATACCATGTTAAATCACCACTTATATAAAGTTCTAAGCTGATAGAAAATAGGAAATTTAATCATTTTAATTAATATTCTAACAAAAGCATCCAATTATTGGATTATATCAAATCTTGGTACATCTCAACCTGATCTCCTTACATTCTTGGTTCTTGTTGCATGTTTCCATATGCTTCATTTGATGTTCTTCAACATCTTCAATATATTAGAGTTTGGGGGTATGTTGAATGCACATGTTTAAATTATTTGGTTAAGGGTATATTCATCCTATATTACATGCTCATTAATGTTTATGGAATATATGTCTGAGTGTTTGATCTATGTTTGTTGATGGCGTTGACATCATCAGAGATATTGGATAATGAGAAACCTAAGAAAAGGAAGGACAGTCGTAGACGGCTTAGGAAGAGGTATCAAATCCGTGAGTCTGACGATGAGGGGTGTTCTCAACAAAAAGATATGGTGAATGGTAGCGGCAATGAGCTAGTATTGCAAAGTGAAGATGATGACATCGTCCCAATTTCTTCTCTCTACAAGAGTAAAACCACAGCAAAGAAAACAATAGAGGAAGTAGAAGGCAACGCTGACAACGAAACAAGTGAAACCAGTAATAAGAAGACAGAAGATGATGGAAATTATGTTATTGAACCTACAAGAAAAGCTGACTACATTGTTGTGGGTCTGCCGAAGTTTACCATAGAAAAAACAACAGAGGAAATAGAAGGAAAGACTGATGAGGTAACACCTGAAACCAGTGACAAGAGGGCAGAAGATGGAATTTATGCTGATCAGCCAAAAAGAAAAGCCCATGACGTTTTTATAGATGGTCAGTCTAAAACTACCATTAAGGAAAGAACAGAGGAAGTAGATGGCAGAGCTGACAAGGGAACAGGTGAAACGAGTTACAAGAGGACAGAACTTGAACTGCCAGATACTTTTATGCTGCCTTCCACTGAAGTGGGCCATGAAGGTGGTGAGAGGCCAAAGAAGAAAAGGAAACAACGGGAAGAGGAGAAGACTTATGAAGCTGAAAGTAAGCATAACAATTTTGTTAAGGAGGATAAAGCCCAGCAAAATGAGTCAAATGCTGAGAACAAGTTCCAATATTTTCCTTTAAGAGATACGGCAGCCAATGATAAGTGAGTATTTCAGTGATCTGTGTTTTGCATATAATATGTTATCATATAGACATTGAAGCATAGATTAGAGTTAACTGAGGATTGTCTTGATCCTTGTCACTGTTTATTTTTTTACTGAAGCAGGGAAGCTGAATTGCTGGATAATTTTTTGCTGCCTTCCACTAAAGTTGGGGCTGAAGATGGTGAAAATCCAAAGAAGAAAAGGAAAACACGCCTCAAGGAGGGGAAAGCATTTGAAGCTGAGAGTAAGGACATCAATATTGTTAAAGAGGATAAAGTGCCTCAAGATGTGCTCAAGGCTGACAATATGATCCTAGGATCTCTGTGAGTATATCTGTGATCTGAACTTTGAATATGTAACATGTTCCTCATATTGAAAGGGCTTACTGAGACTTCAGTTTGTTGATCTTTTTGTTGTTAATATTTACCCACACCAAAATAGGCCCTGAAATTGATGAAAAAACTAAAAAGAAAAGTAAACAACAGGCAAGGGATGTAAAAATTTCTAAAACTGACAGTAAGCATAACAACAGTGTTAGAGAAGATAGAGCTCAGCAAAATGAAGCAAAGGTTAATGATATAGTCCAGGATCTGCCTATGACAGATGAACAAAATCAGGATCTAGCCAATGACAAGTCAGTACTCTTTTGAGCTTCAATTTTATAAATGCATAGAAACTCACACACAGAAATTACATGAGTTCTGCTCCCTCCTCCTCCCCCAACCTAACCCAAATAGAGAGAGTCCAGCCAATGACAAGACACTACTTTTTTGAGCTTTAATTTTGCAGAGGCACTTAAACACTGAGAGAAGTTGCATGAACTGTGAACTCTGCCCTCTCCACCAACCCAACCCAACCCAAATACAAGTGAGAGAAACAGAGAAAATTTAAGAATTCCTGCCAATCAACTAATCAACAAAGAACATTCAATTCTATTTTTTCGCTTGTGCGAAGGATGAACTTACTTGGACAATTCTGTTGTCCATATTGATCTTCTGAATGATAAGCAGTTGCAAGATGAATAGACTTTTCTACTTTTCATTTGCTGTATCCTTTCCTTTATATCATTCTTACATTATTTTACACAGGAGTTTAGACAGCAATGTTCATGAATTTGATAATGAAAATCATTCCAAGGAGAAGACTATTAAGAAGAAGAAAAAGAGTAGAATCCAGGAGAATGTGGAAGCTGTGAACATGAATATATCCCTTCTGTCAGCAGACAAGATTGAGGAGAAGGAAGTTAATGACAAGTCGTCTCAAGTTCAGACCTTGTCTGATGGATTAATGATTGAGGTGCTAGAAATGGGTAAATCAGACAGCAAAGTTGCTGCTTCTGGGAAAAAGGCAAGTCCCTTTGAATCCATGTTCTGTTGATTCAACAATGATGTTAATTAAATGTGTTTTCCTGCATGTAGTCTTCCAATCAAAGGTAATGAACAGAAATAGCAGTTTGTATTCTTTTCTGGGTCGTCTGAGGGGTAGCTTACCAAAAATAATTTTCTAATCTTGAACCGTAGAATATCAAAGACGCGTCTTAGAAAATTCTAAAAAATTGATGTAAATTTTATTTGCTTTCAGATCAGCATCAATTACAATGGCAAGTTGAAGAAGAATGGAGAATCATTTGATTCAAATGTTGGTGCTGCTCCCTACAAGTTTCGCCTAGGTACTATGATATGAGATAGAATCGTGGTTTTCCTAGATACGATATGTTAAGTCTTATTACATGGTTTAATATATGTGGCTTCTTGCAGGTGTGGGAAGAGTGATCAGGGGTTGGGATATCGGTCTTGATGGTATTGCCCTTGAGAACGTTTTTATCCTGAAGGAAATGTACTTGCATTTAAAATCGTTGTTTATTATTCTCTAGCTGACACATGTGCATGGTTCTTAGGTATGCGAGTAGGTGAAAAGAGAAGACTTGTCATCCCACCATCAATGGCGTATGTGATCGTATTCTTCGAATGAATCTTGCTGCCCATTCTTTTTTCTTTTTTGTCTGCTTTCTTTGGGTTCTCATTCCCTTGCCTGACATTTTTGCCTGTGTTGCAGTTTTGGGAGTGAAGGAAGTGGGGAAAACGTACCACCAGACTCATGGCTGGAATATGATGTGGAATTGGTTAAAGTCCACTGATTGATTGACCTGTAAAAAACCCATGTGTTCCTTACTGAGAGCTGCCTTTTTGTGTTTTGTTCATATCTGTTTTGGGATGAAATTAGGCAGCCGTTTGTCTCTCACTTATAGTTGGTTCTCATTGATTTTGATTCAACTTTCATAGCAAATTATAGAAGATACTTCGTTTAACTTAATGTCCTGTTGTGAAAAGGTTCTTGAGGCAGGCTTTGTAAAAGAAACCACAGGCTGGATGTTGGTGCAGCCAAGAGTAATTATAATGGTACGCACGTTTTACCATTCTCACCTATTTATGTATAAAGTCACTTTGGACTTGTGCAAAATCGTGACGAAATTGCGGCAAATTTTGTTGAAAGACTTGTGTTACGCTTTCTTAGCTATGTTATGTATGAATGATATGAGAAGACTGAGCAAAGTGCTTCATATATAGTTAAATGAAGAAAGATTGGTTTTTGGAAATCTAAAGATTGAATTTGGAGAGATCGATTAACCTGTTACATTAATTGCCAAGTGTGATGTAGAATATTGAAATAATCCACGAGCATCTCTTTTACTTTTTTAAGTTTTTAGTCAAACAAATTAGCTTACACGAGGGAAAGAATATAGCGGCATTGATTGGCCAAATGTCCAAATTTAACTGGGAGAAAAAAAAAAGATAAAAAAAAGAAGCAAAATGTGGTATAAAAAATGATTAAAAGCATTATATGGCAAGCAATTTTTTTTTTTTTTTGAAGGGGCAAGCAAAATCAACAAATAGGTTTCTATACTAATAATATTGTGATGTGTATTTTTTATAATAAAAATAAAAAGAACAAAGAAATTGAAGAGATGGTTGGACCACTCTCAAATGACCGTTTGGGGGTGGGCGAACCACTCCCAATTGCTATCAAGGGTGAGTAGTTTGGTATTTGACTACCCTCTCTTGCCAATTTGGAGGTGATTGCATCACTCACACAATTTTTTTTTTTTGGATACTTGTCGGTGTCACAATATGTAATATAATTAGTGCTGATGTAACACTCGTCTAAATTTTGAATAGAAGATAGAAGGAAAGATGTATTTGTTAATTTTGCTTACTACTAGGAGTTTACGATCACTTTTTGTACACATGAAGCCATTTAAATCAGTGAAATTTTAAGAACTAATTTTGCATTTTCTCCTTTTTAACTAGACTAGTCGATGCATCTAAGAGTAACCAGAAATTTGTCGAAATAATAATAATAAAAAATCAATAAAATGGGAACAGTATATGGTAAGCCCGTGAAGTTCGTATATCGGTTGTGACATCTCAGAAAACAAAAAAGAAAAATAAAAATGGAGCCTTTTCGTGCCACCGTTGATCTCTCTTCAAATTATCAAGCCACACTATTTTTTTTTTTTTTCACAAAAAAAATATTTTGGCCAATTATTAAAAAACAATGGCTACAAATATCAACCTTCAACTTTCTTGAGCACAGGAAAACATAAAAGAAAAACTCTGCACTCATGGTTTCGCCCTAGCAAAACAAACTTATTTTCTACCGTGTTCTCGCGGCTTGATTAACAGTCAGAGTGGTTATATAACTTTATCAACCTCTTCAAAAAAAAAAAAAAGGGGTGGGTTTTCAATGACTCCCGTTATGTATAAAAAACAGAAAACTAGTGTTTCAATAACATCCTTCCATGGTTGAAGCAGATCCTAGAATGGAAGATTTAAGGAACATTTACAATATAATCCCCGATTCCCCATCATCTAACAAAACTTTTGAGTGTCTATACATAACCGTGATCAGCATCAACATGGGGATACTACAAGGACTGACACTGGATTATCCACTCAAGTCCTCAGTTTTTGGCTTTAATTTAACCAAAAAACTTCTAGCTTCAGCATCACTAACTTCACTGCTTAGGAGAATAAAAAAAATAAAAAAAGAAGAAGAAATTAACCAGCCAAATGAAATGAGAACACAAGAACAATTATTGAAATGAAAGAATGCAATGAAAAAATGAATAGAACAAAGAAACATAGCGATATAAACCTGTCAATGGCTTCTGTCTTGGAGATCAGGGTGAGTTCTTTGGATGCAAGAAATTCACAGAAACTATCAAGGTCCTTCTCCCGGCAGAAGTTAGAAAGATGGTGCAGGAAATCGTTGAAATGTTTTGGTTCCTGCAAAGGAAAAACCTATGGAAATTAAAAAATAGTTGGTCTAACCATAGTTGTCGAAACAAATATGCTAAACTATGACCTAGAGATCACCAAGTTATATATATATCATGTTACAAACAATCATTGGAATAATTCTGTCCTAAAAGGACAAATGGGATGATAGCTAAATCAAATAAGTAGTGAAAAGTGCAAGTTATTGTCACTGAAAAGATCACTGCCCTACTGTTTACCCCATGCAAACCTAAAGAAAATTTTTAGTAGCCCACCGACCAAACCTTAATCACTAGGGTAGTAAGTATAAGGCAACTCAAGAAATGAAGTTGTACTATTTCACTGTGGCTTTAAATGTAATCTGGCCCTTTACCTAGTTTCAAACTAAAATAAAATTCATCAAATTCTACTCAAAATCAATTGGGGGTTGGAAGAAAATGGGGAGGGGGGGCTACCTGCTCAAGGATGCAACCCTTGCGAAGGGCAACTAGACATTCCAGTGCTTTAGAATAATTGTCCCCTTCATGGGAGTCCTCCACCATATCAAATATTTTGTTTTTCAAGTCCTTGATTGCTTTACCAACCCATTCTGGACCATCTCTACGTGACATCATGGTTTCAAAATCTTGGACAGGGGTCAAATCCCCAATTTTCTCAACCTTAACAGCAGATGTGTTTTCACTGGAATTGAGCAATTGAGCAGAAATGTCACTGTAACCCTCTTCCTTGTTCGATCCAGATGGGTTTTCTCGCAAAAATCGTCGATTTGATTTCTTCAGCTGCAATCCAAATAAAATTCAGAACATCAATGACCATGTTAAATTTCACAGCATACCATTTTTTTTTAAAAAAAAAAAATAAAGTGCAACAGCAAAAGTGACCTTTGGTTTCTCTTTGAGTTCAAAAATCCGGCGGAATGCATCAATAACAGACTTGTTTTGAGAAAGTAGTTCTGGATCAGGTTCAGTTATCTTCTTGAGGGTTTCATCAAGAGGAGGTACAGCTGCATCTGGGTGCTTTGATTTCAACTCAAGATGACGATAGAAACGCTGACAATTAACTTCAGTATTAGTTACAAGCAGAATACCTGCATACCATATTGAAGGGGCAAGAAAGCCGCAGAAACACACTCCTTGTTCATCTCTCACATAGCTTTTGAAATGTTGTCCTTTTAGAACTGCTCAAGACATTATTCTTGTATGACATCCTTTTACAAAAATCAAAATTTTCTCCCTGTTTGAGCCTGCAGTAATTTTATGTAATCCACGGGGGCACCAAGGGACCTGCATAATCGTCCTTCTAGGTCTTGTGGTGCTAATTATCTTCTCTAGAACAAACAAAACATGCTCTGTGCGTGTATACACAGCTGAAGCAACAAGCTGACAAGCATAAATAACTTTTATTTTTTTATTTTTTTTTAAATCTTTCTATAAGTTATATTACCATAATTACTTAATGGCCATAGACCCTGCACTCATTTGCACTCTATGTCAAACTACTATAATACAGATAGAGGAATTGCATGAATGAGTACCTCCAAAAGAGGATTTGGTGTAAAGTCAGGCTGCAGAGCTTCCTCTTTTCCAGGTAGTGCCAGGTCAAGCATCTTTACCAAGTTATCTGCAGCCTCTTGCTGCTGTTCATTAGGCTGCCATGATGCTGGTAAATTGTTGAAAGAGGGGAACTGAAATTCTCGAACGTCCTCAGCAAAGGGAAGCACATTAAAGTACAACGAATCAGGCTGCCCAGCAATTACACAAAAGCATGCAAAATTAGTAAGATCATCAAAAGAATGATAAGCTAAGATATACAAAGTACCAAGTTTAATAGGACTTAGTAAGCATGCGTATGAAGACTTACAATATTCTCCTTCTCAGATACGTTGGGTGTCAGAACCCCCACAACAACATTCCCTTGGCCATTTCTCCAAACACAACGCACAATAGCCACCTTATTTTTCTCCTTCATTGCTCTTGCTAAGGCAGAAACTGCAAGAACTGCCCTTGTATTGCCCGGGTCAGCAATGAAAACATTGGCATCTTTCATGTAATAGTGCCTTGATACATATATGTTGGTCAAGACAAAAGAAAAGGGAAATCAAATGATTATTATTGCAATTGAAATTAACCAAAAGGAAAGCTTAAGTATGCAAGTCAAAGCAGTGAAAACGTACCGCATTATGTTGGAAGCATCAGTAAATCCTAGAAGTTTTACACTCTTCTCTGGTTTGAACTTGACAGCATCCCATTCAGAAGGTGCTATAGGAACTACTTGAGGTCCATAACGATATCCTTTAATCCTTTCTTCTGGAGGTACAACTCTACTAGGACCTTCAACATTTTTGTACTCATAATCTACCTTGACCTCATGGGTGGCAAATTTATCAGTTGCAGGTGCTTTGTCAGAATATTTCTTCAGAGTGGGAAACTTCTCTTCTGATGTTTTCTTGTAAACCCATACCTAAAATCAATTAAGAAATGAATGAGATAAATTTGGTATGTTTCTATAAGCACTTGCAAAGAACAGGGAATAATTGAAGAAGCCCATGCATTAAGAACATTACACGGAGAAACTTAGGCAAGATACTATCATCACAAGACAACAAGAATCACAATTATTATCATAATGCAAGATACGACATTACTCAGTACAGTGAAATCCTATGCTACCAATTTGTTTTGATCAAGGGCAGCTTATGACCAATCAGTGGACTGGCATCAAAAGCATCAAGACTGTGATTACAGCCAATGGCATTGGCAACTTATACCTTATTGCACCAGATGCTAGGTGCTTGGTAGAAAATCAAGGTCCATAGAACTTTGGACAGATTTGACACTTGTAGATCATGGGGGAACACCCTGCCACCAATCCAAGGTATGACTTAAGATACTTGATTGCTAAAGCAGTCGGAAACTTCCACTGAACCTACCTGAGAATACTACTCTACTTTGGATTCCTTTCTAATTTACACCATAACCACAGCTCGATGCTACCCTGCCGCTCTTGCTCACTTGGTTCACACAGCACCTGGTATTGAGATGAAAAATAGGACCTAAATCTAGCTTATATACTATAGCACATGCTAAATGACCAATAAAATATCACCATGAGAGCTCCAACGTCTAAAGTCTCAGATCTCCCAGAGATCTCCTCTTTCAGACGCAATCTCTAGTTGCTCTCTCATCACCTCATTCTCATTGAAAATATGCTCTAATATATCCTTCTCCTGGTGTGCATTCTTGTATCACTTCTCAGTTCTGTCCAGCACACCTCCATTACCAAAAAGAAACTTGAAACACTGTGCTGATGCTTACAATTAACTGACATATAACATGTATCAGACAAAAGATGACTCAATGATGGCCCCAAACAGTGGTCTCCACATTTATCCTCTATCAGTTGGAAGAGTAATATGATACATTCCCAAATTCTCTTTGTAACAAAATTACTGGCCCCAAACCAAATTAACACACTTCAGTGACAATGGGGCTTAATACTCTCAAAATGCATGCACTGTTGAAGCAAAGGTAAGCTACTTGTGAAAGAGGTTGGCACCATTGGGCCGGCTTAGTAATTAGCAACCCAATTTGCACAACATAATTTAATTGCAATGCCCCAAATTGAAAAAAATTAAGTCCAATATTGAGTGAGTGGGTTATGAAGACGTGTGTGTCAAGTCCCATATTGATCGTGCACTAGGTGAAACTAGACTACATAAGTGACTCTATAAAGCTTCAATTATAACTTTGGCAAGTCCTCTTGAGGTATAACATCATGACAAATGGTATCATAATTAACTTAGTATTACCACGTGGCACTGAGACACTACGTTCCAATGTGTACCTTAACAAGGACGTCAAATTTTTGAGTAGGGGAGATTATGATATCTCAGATTGTGAAATTAAGTCCTATATTGAGTGGGTGGGTTATGAAGGTGTGTATGTGCCAAATCATGTATAGGCTGTCCATATCAGGAACAAAGCATACAGCTGCAAGATTCTAAAGATGGGGAAAATGTGTATTTTGTGAGAGAATATCTAAAAAGATAGGTTTTTTGTGACAGTTTTTTATAATGCAATTAGAATATACAGGAGAATAAATTTAGAGCGAGAGAGAGAGAAATAACAAAAAAAATCCAGTATTGTAGAACAAGTCATGAAAAGCAAATAATACCCAATTTTGTCTGTTTGTGGACCAAACTACCATTGTTGAAATCTAGATTATGGAACTTTAATACCCCTCAATAACATTTTGCCGAATTAATTTTCCGCAAGTCCAATGTTGAATTGTGAATGCTTCACATGTGATTGGGGACCAACAGCTGTCCCATTCATGTATGACTCGAAATTTGGGTTCTTTTGCTAATGTTTTATAGAAAAATAAAGTATGAGGCATGGGTTGGAGAAATTTAATATCTAATTAGTGTGATATTTGATAAGCATGACAGCTTGGGAGGATAGATAATCCACTGGCACATGTGATGACAAGTGGATCCCACAGAAAATCATTGACAGGTGTGAAATAGCTACTTCAAGATCAGGTTCAATTTGATGTGCCCAAGTAATTAATTTTGTCCCTTGTTATGAAAGAAAAAAATTTTTAGATAGGAAACAATATCATGGAACAATCATAATCTATAAAAATATGAATACCATATGCTTGACAATTACTTCTATACTGCACCAAATAGCTTACCTTAATCTTCATTTTGGAGCTGATTTCAAGATCACCCCTGAATATTGTAACTGGAGAAATATTTCGAGTTCTTAGAGCACCAAACAATGATATTGGACTCTCAACATGCACCAACTTTGCACATGTTGTTTTCGAAAATATATTCAATAGAAGATCATTTTCATCCATTACTCTCTTATTTGCATTCTCGCTAAGCCTTCCCCTCACAACTATACTTTCCATTCCCATGCCATGTTGAACCATTTGCTCACCGATGGTGATGATTTGGTCTTCTTTGCTTCCTTGAAATGGGTCTTTAATAGGACATAGTGCATTTGTTATAAGGCAAATGCGTTTCCTTTTTTTGTCTGTTTTTCCAAACCTTTTTATCAATATATCCATCCCAACAATTATAGCATCAAGAACTACAAATGAAGTCAAGGTGCCAAGAAAATATTAATGAGCACATAGTCAAATAGATATGAATTGCATTTTTGCTTAACAATTAACCCATTTATCTGGCAGTATTTGAACATATGACCTCACCCACCACCCAGTACTTATTGGGGTGGTGATGCCTTTGGTCTAAAGGTAAATGGCATGATTAACCATGATTAACTTCCAAAAATAATTATGTAATACATGTATAATAAGAGTATCTCCAAGCTTCAGATGAAGTTCATCATACATCCATCAAAACAATAACAGATATGAAATAAATACTAAATAAATAATAGATGCGATTATAATCTAGTATAATAATAATACAACATTGATCTTCACTAATGTTCAAATTAAAATGCAATTATTCTTTATTTTTCTTTTCTTTTTCTTTTTTTTTTTTTTTAAAAAAAGGCAGGCAGGCACAAGATTTTACAGAGTTAATGAGCTTTGTCTGCATAGAAAAATGTGCATAAGTCAGTCAGATTTTCTACAAAAATTTATGATTAGAGCTCACTCTCCTTGAAGCAAAGAAATTGCAATGGATAGATTTTTATTTTTATTTTTTAAAGTCCATAACAAAATTTTCATAAGAAGAAAAAGAAACTCAGCATTTTTGTTTTAAGTCCAATGAGCCAGGGGATGAAAATATTTAAAGCAGACAATACATGCCAAAGAGAAAACATTGACGATTGACACCAGAAAAGGATAATCTTCCAAAAACAAGTACAACAATTAAAGGATACAATCACCATTAAAAGTTCCTCGAGGAAGGTGTTGTAAAGTTTCAACAAGATCTCCATCAACAACTTTGGTATCTCGTAAAACCACCACATGTTCATACCCACCCACTTCCCTTGTCAGCTCATTTTTTGTGTCTGAAAATTCCAATGGTACCATCATTAAGTAACTTTTCCTTACTAGAGTAACTAATAAAGATCCTCCGCGTTCCAAAGCAATGAAATCATGAACATGAATTAATTAAATTGACATCAAGTGCCCAAAATCATCAATTAGAAAGCTAAGGCATACCTTCAGTTCCAAATAAAATAAGACCCACTTCATCAGATTTATTGTATATGAGCTGCACGAACAAAAGGAAGAATATTAGACAAAAGAAATTACAGAGAGATAATAACTAAAAATAATTCAAAACTTTTAAAGTAATACCTTTTTCTCTACTAGCAAGGAGCAGACTTTTTCAACTTCCGGAAGAACATCGTGCATTGAAGGACCCACATCGAGCAACAATAGCAAGGTCTCCTATTACCCAAAGCACAAAAAATTTAATAAAATAAAATATGCAATACATAAGTCAATTTTCATAAATTGGTAAACTAAAACCCTAAATCCTAAACCCTAAAGAGAGCATAATAGAAATCATAAACAACAAAAACAGCAAAATTAGAGCGCAGGGCAATTAGAATATAACGTATTAAAAGTAACCAAATGAGAGGGGAAGGAATTCGCCAATGGAATCAACAATAAAAAAAAAAATTAAGAGGCTTTAGTTACAAAAATATAAAGTAAAATAAGTACAGATTATGATCAACTGAGGCAGAAAGAGTTTTTAACAAACGAAGAGTTAGAGCAAATTTGAAATTTTGAAAAAAATTGTCAAATATTGGGAAGCAGAAATGAAGAAATTGTAGAGATATGTAGCGAGTGATATTGGTTTACCTTGTTCCGAGCCATTGAAGACAGAGAGAGTAAAAGCTTGGGGGAGAAGCTGGGGTGGGAATAGAGCAGCAAATGAACCGGAAAGAAGTCGTAATGTGATTTTTTCGTTTTTCCCGCCCCGGGTCAAGGAGTTTCTCAAATTACAAAAAAGTCCGAAATCTCAAAGATATTGACAACTGAACCCAAAAGAAGAGGCCTTGAAAAAAGCCCATTTAAAAAATTGCGAAGTTTGGAGTGTGTCACTAGGCCCAATGGCGGCCCGCCCGCTGAGAAGCGAGAACAATAAAATCCGTGGGACAGAAGCGCCGGTTGCAGAGAGACACGCACGCACGGATAATAGCTCTGAGCTTTTGACAATGGCTTCAATGGCATCACCGAGCATTCACTATTTCTACAAGAATCACAAGAAATCCTGCAAGAATTCCACCCTTCCCCGTGTCATTCTTTCTCAGAAGCAACCCGACCAACCCACTGACCATGTTGGCCGAAGGTACCCTCTCTCTCTCTCTCTCTCTCTCTCACTCGTATGCAAACAGAGCAAGATTTGGTTTGTTGAAGCATTGCATTTTGAAGGGAAATTGTACTGAGGAGCAGCGAATTAGCTGTAATTGGAGCCATCTTCAGCTTAAGGTACGTTTCTTTGTGCTCCTTATCTTTCTTTCTTTCTTTCCCCATTGGTAAATGGTAATTTAGATTTGTCATCTCGGTCCTAGTCGGGAAATTATTTGATCGAGCTCACCGATTGGTTTGATTAACACCCTTAAAAATTTTACGATTGTGGATTGTGATGCAGCGGAAAAAAACCTGCGTATTTGGGGGTTCAGAAAAACCCACCGGCACTAGCACTTTGTCCGGCTACCAAGAACTGTATCTCAACGTCGGAGAATGTCAGTGATGTCGTTCACTATGCCCCACCCTGGTAAAACTTTTCCCATTTTTCCTTATTTAATAATTTTTTTAGTGATATAATTGCAATTAATAATAATAATAATAATAATAATAATAAAAGATAACAATTTGGAATGGACAAAGTTTTCTTAAATTCCTTTTATATGAGCCGACCAGAAAGTGAAAAGCATATAGGAGCCAAGGAGCCGACCACGTGGGACTCGTGGGACTCGTGTGATTGCTACATAACATGTTCAAAAGGAACTATTATGTTTTTTTTTTTCTTGCCAACACTTGAGAAATGCGACTTCCACTAGTAGGTCAATGAAAACGTTGTGCACGTTGGTTTTTACTTTTATAGGAACTACAACCGCGGCAGGAAAAAGCCTGTGAGCAGAGAAGAAGCAATGGAGGAACTAGTCGAAGTGGTAAAACAACAACTTGTCTGAGAGTGGTTTAACTGCCTCATAATAGCAATTAGCATTTAACCTTTCTGAACTTTGAACTAAGCTGAATCAAGATCCTAAAATTCATCTTACAGATAAAATCGACGAAACCGGACAAGTTTACACCTCGGATAGTGGAAAAGAAGGCTGATTATGTTCGAACGGAATACGAAAGCCACATACTCGGGGTAGGTGTAACTTGTCTCCAATATCCTATCATGAACCTATTTTTTTTTTTTCTCAAAAAGAACTGGAAACATTAGGTGTTTTTCTGTTCCAACAGTTTGTTGATGATGTTGAATTTTGGTTTCCACCGGGAAAGAACTCGATAGTGGAGTACCGATCGGCATCACGGTTGGGAAACTATGATTTTGATATCAATAGAAAGCGAATCAAGGTAAGCATCTTAAATAAACGTAAGCATCTTAAATAAACAATCTCATGTTGTTAGTGGGTTTACATTCATAGTTATGTGAAAAGCAACTCCTCAGTCAATTTATATGGTCTCTGGAATTCTTAACAGGCATTGCGACAAGAGTTGGAAAAGAAAGGATGGGCGTCTGAAGACAGCTTTTGAGGGGCATTGCTTATACAACAAGAATAAATTATATACCGATCGAACCCTCAATTTTTATAATCATGTACTGATGGTGCTTTAAAGGCTAGATCAAAAGAAATTTTCTAATCTTTTTTTGCATTTCTAGTACCAGTTTTTTAACTCTTTCACCCGAGGCAATGCAGCTTTGAAACTAAAATATTATAAAGATAATGTGCATAATATGAAAGCATGCTTTTGTCACAAAGTACAACCCATCACCTGAAGAATGAATGTCACAAAGAATCATGCTTTTGTGCGGTGATGACAAGGGTGATGGGTTGCTCTAAATAACGTTTCAAAGGTTCTCTCTACCAGACATTATATAAAGCAGATATATATCAAATTTATGTCACTCAAACGCCAAATTAATGGAGATCATTCATAAATCATTAGCACATCTAATTTGACGAGTGTTAGACTTAAATGTATAAACTTGGGGCAAAGACAGGTGGAGATATATAATACAGGAAACTCATGTCCAAAACAGGCATCACTTCTTCAACAATTCCCATAAGGAAATGCAATTGTTCATATTGAACTCGTTGACAAGCTAAAACTTAATTGACGAGTCATGAGAACACTGAAAAAACCACCATGGCAATACCATCAAAGATTTCATACAATTTCAGCATTTTGCTTTGAAGACCAGCACAACAATTCAGGACAGAAATCAGTCTTTCCTGAGTTCAATGTATTCACGACGAATACCTTCAGCATTTAGGACGACAATTTCAAGCTTGTCTCCCTGTAAAACATCCACGACTTGTTAAAAAAGAGAAATAGAAACCTCCCACAGAAGGGCAGAATTGTAGAGAACCAAAAACTTACAGTGTATATATCCCTCTCAGTTGCAGATGCAAAAACAGTTTTAACCAAATCAACTGCTTCTGATTCAGAAAGTGGTGTAACAGCATCCTGAAGGTCACAGTTTAAAAATCAGGCATATGTAACATATAGATGCTGAAAAAAATACATAAACCCATAATTTAAGTCAACAACAACACACCAGGGCAGGCAATAAGAGAGGGCTGGGAGACTTCAGTTGGTTATCCAGAAAGGGCATGATCAGTGTGGAACCAGAACCTTGGGAACTGTATCCAACTCTCTCATAGGAACCAACAGCATCATAAGTGAAGACACAACCCTTTCCTGTAGTTTTGGAATTAAACCCAAAAAAGAAAAAAGAAAAAAAAAAGAAAAAAAGAAAAGTGCGTCAATACAAAGAAAGGGCATGAAAATGACATTTAAAGCTTGTAGTAGTTTACCTTCACTGTCAAGGCCACCTAGAACATTGAAGGAATAATACGGAAAGAAACGCTTATAGTAGAGGGTGTTAGAGAGCAGTTGACCCATAGCAGGGCAGCTCATCTGCTTGTTGTGTTGTTGCTGATAGATCTGTATACAAGAAAGAATATCAGTAGATTAGGCATGAGTTCAATTTCATGTCCCCATATTTATATCCAATAAAACAATGTCTACAGAAACGAGAATTAAAAACTTCAAACCATACAAGACCTACATGTGTTTTTACAAACATTAAATTTAATAGAAAAAATCCCCCTTTTTAAATTATATACCAATTAACCAAAACCAACAGGAAGATGGAGTAACAAACATTAAAAATTTGCATCTAAATGTTGGAAAAGCTATTTATGAGGAATGTTCGAAAGCCAGGTGATTCCAACCTAAATTACAGACCTAAAAACATAACTTCAACCAATGTACTTCTTGCAGAAGATATATTAAATACAGATATTTTGAAACCTCACCAAGTGCCTAGCTGCCAAGAGCTTTTGTAAGGCTTTCACATCAGCTTGAAAACCAGAAGAAGCCATTACACACTTGTCCGCTCTGCAAGGTCAAGGGAAAGAAAAATGTTAGACATGACCTGATTATATCGGAACCCTGACAATTGATCTACAGCCTCTTTCCATAAGCTTTAGAACCTTGCTATCAGGTGCAAAGAGTCCATAAAATATGAGCAAAATGAAAACAAAGGGCTGATTCAAAGTCACTAAGCAACAACAGAATAAAAATTTACTTCAGTCACGTGTCACTCATTGAAAACCATTTCACACTACTTCTGTATCACCATAAACTTACATTTAACAACACAGATCTAACTAGTAAAAAGACACCAAATAAGCTTATTTAACTGCCATTGTCCTAACAGAGCATTTAGTAGTTATCCACATGGATGAATGAAAAGGTAAAACTATCCTACACTGCTTCAAGACATCAGGTATTTATTCCAATACCAAGTAGCAACCACTAATCCACACCAAAATTCTTGGCAGAGCAATATGTTACTCAAATATTCTTTCTTCCTTTAAATAAGAAGCATGGTCCAGTCATATGTATTTGAGTCAAGCAAAACATGAAGGTCAAAGAATTAACTTCCCTGTAATATATTCACTGAAGTCAAGACTACCTAAATTACCTATTCTGTGAATTGTATGAAGCTTTTCGCTTCTATACTTTTCTTCTATGCCCAACCTGACATTGCTAAAATTCCTAAACTATAACCTCCTCCGAAAATCACAAGAATCCCACTTCTAATTATTTGTCCACCCAATATCCAATTATAGATAAGGAAACTGTAAGACAAGACCATTGGCTTTAATATATATTTTTTCAAAAGGCATGGTCTATGGTGGGCAATGATGTTGTAGATGCTATTCAACCCCTTTTTTAGCAGTGGTAAACTATTAAAAGAGGTTAATGCAACTATAATCTCTTTAGCTCTCAAGAAGAGATTATAGTTGTTGAGGCTTGTGGTCTTAGGGAGTATCACCCCATAGATCCCATGTTCGAGACATGCTAGGTGCAAACTCCCCCTTGGTGCCACACCCCTTGGCGTAAAAACCAGCGATTAACTCTGATCCGTGTAGGGAAACTTTCGAGGGTTCGGTGCACGGGTCTGAGGTTTACTCTGCAGGAGTGGGTCCGAAGGGCCCTACCTTGTCAAGGTTCCCCGTCATCATAAAAAATTAAAAAAAAGTTCTCAAGAAGATTAACCCTTCTTGAATGAGTGATTATGGGCCCATCTCTTGTTGCAACGTTGTGTATAAGTGTATCACTAAAATTCTTGCTAACCCGTTGATGCCTAGCTTGGATCATCTTATTAGTAAGAATCAGACTGCATTTATTCCCAACCGAGGCATTTCAGAGAATGTTCTTCTAGCTCAGGAGATTGTGAGAGACTATCACAAGGAGAAAGGATAAGGGTGTTGTACCAACAAGGTAGATCTTATAGGTTGTTAATGCAGTAGCGTGTTCTGGCGTTGTTGTTGATTTTTGTATGGTATGCTATTAGACGTTTTTTGAGTTCAGCCTCTTTTTGTGGCTGAGTTCCAGATTCCTCTGGAGTTCGTTTGTACTCTGAATTGTTATTAGTAAAGTGAAGCTTATTCATAAAAAAAACAAAAAACTGTAAGACAAGATTTTCCCCTAATATTGTGCCAACCCAAAATCCGAAATTTGTACTTCAACGAGACTGATATTCGATACAATCCGACTCATGCGGGAGAACCAATTCAATCTCCAAATACTAAAGCTGAAAACCACCCCCACCAATCAAAATCTTTTCAATCAATCCCCCAAAAAAACCAATAAAACCACCTAAACTTAAACAACCAAAAAGGAAAAAAAAAAAAATACAGGGGCAAAAGGAGCGTACAGTTTGCAGATTTTGGAGTAATCGCGCGTGAGAATACTGTAACCGGTGGACATGCGAGTATCGGCCGCGACAACGCAGTAATCAGCTCCGGCAATTGCAACGCAAGATCTGCACATAACGAGTACATACACCACAAACTATACATAAAAAAAAAACATCGTGCCAAACAAAACTGAACAACGTACAAATAGAGAGAGAGAGAGAGTGAGAGAGAGAGAGAGAGAGTACCCGCCATTGTTGTCGTATGGAGACCAGTTAGCTTGCTGCTTCGTCATGATTCGTTGATACCTGATGGAGCAAAGAACAATGAGAGAAGAAGAACTATGGTGAGGAAAGAAAGCAAAACAAACTTTTTCTAATGTTCAGATCTCAATTGGCTTTTCCTTCAAGAAAACAAACTAATACGACGTCGTGACCTATAAGTGGGCCGTAATGGATAAATCAGCCCAATTATTATAGGCCCACTGTGAGGATTGGATCAGGCAAGTTTCTGTTCCCTTTCCAAAAGTAGAAATACTGTATAAAACACATGCTCCCCTCCTGGACAGTAGAAAGTTGAAAGTTTTCCACCAGTGCAGTGAAATCAAAACGTGAGCAAAACAAAAACACAGAAATCGAGAACACACGCACAGAGAGAGAGAGAGAGAGAGAGAGAGTAGAAGGGCCATGGCTGCCCTGTGGTTCTGGCTCTTGTCCTTCTTCTTCATTGTAGGTCTGCTATGCACCCTCGGTTTCCAGGTGTTTGATTCCTCAACCCAATCAGATTTTCTTCTGTTTTTTGTTATTCTATTTTGAACTTTTAATCTTTGATGTATTCGCAATTGGTAAATACTTCTGTGACTATACTCATCGCTAGCAATGCTGGATTCACAATTCAGTACCTTTTTTAATTCCATTTCTCTTCTGGTTCTGATTTTCGAACACCTCTTTTGAAAATCAAAAAGTTTGCTTTCAAATTACTGAGTGTGTTAGAGAAGCATTTTTATGGCTGTGAAATAAACAAAAATTTGGGTATTTCATAAAATTGTTGGAAAACAAGGAAAATCTTTTAGGGAAATGAAATTTTTATGCAGAAGAACTCTAACAATTTTGGCATTATTGCATCTGGTTAATTTCGGCTTTGCCTACAGAAGTGTCATTTTACCATCTATGATCATGTGAGAGGGTTTTTGATCTTGGCCTAAAGAAAAAGAAATTATTTGGTGTAAAACGATGATAATCAAATATTACAAAAACATAGTTCAAGTAGCAAGAGCTTTAAAGTCAACGACTGGGCTGATGTATTGCCGTGCTTTGTTTAGTGTTCTTTGAAAACTTTAAGAAGATTAAGATTAAGCTTTGAGGATCTTTTGCAGCTTATGTGCTTGGTGGACCTAGAGTTTGACTATGTCAATCCATATGATTCAGCATCTCGGATAAACATGGTTATTGTGCCAGAGTTTGTAGCTCAAGGAGTCTTATGCTTCTTCTATCTTCTAACGGGAAATTGGCTTATGTTTTTGTTCTCTCTCCCGTACCTCTGTTATAATGTGAGATTGTAAGTTCTCTTCTCACCCTCCTCGGCAACAAATTGTGAATGAATTTCATATAATCTGTCTCCTCTTTCGAAGACACCAACATGATTGTGTTATGCACTTTAAAAGTTACTTTCATGTGATTTAATACCATGATGTGAGTAATACTTTGAAAAAGGGTCTTCCGTGTTAACTATTTGCAACTGTAAGTGTGGCATATATATTTCATCATCTAATTACAGATGGGGGGACGTTATGGGAAATTAGTTATTGCATTCAGATGAATTCATCCTTCTGGTTTGTCATATCATGGCAGATCCTTTTACTTTGCAAGAAGCAAATATAGATAAAATAAGGGTACAATTCACAGTCATTTATCCACATGAGTTATCAACGACTGTCATTTCAATGAAGATTGATAACTTTTTGGATATGTTCGATCTCTATTGAGATATCAGATAAGTATGATCCTTCATTGTTAATTGTCAATAGAGTGAGAGGATGTTACAATGATCGTCCCCAAGGTTTAGTGTCCTGTAATGACATTGTCCCTAGGTTGGATAAGCCATGAAGATGTCCCATTCTTGTTAGTGATCGCCTTGACACTGACCTATTTGCTGATTGCATGCTAAATAGTACATTTTTCATATTCCAAGCATTCCCTTAAGAACTGAAATGGAAATAGAAAGTGTCAATTTCCAATTTGGGTTTTAAAAAGTTTCTTTAAAAAGGTATAATTTTCTGGATCCCTTCCAAAGGCCGAACATTGAAACTTTTAAAAGGTATGATTTTCCAGATCCCTTCCAAAAGCGAGACATTCAATGTTAGATATTTTTATAATGCGTTTAGCCCCTAGCTGATCTTGCTTACCCTTGTAAGAGCATTTGGAGGAACAAGGCCCCCTCAAGAGTGACTTTGTTTTATTTGGCAGCAGCACTAGGGAAGACCCTGACTTTGGATAACTTAAGGAAACAACATGTCATAGTGATGGATTAGTGTTACATGTGCAAGAGAGTAAAGAATCCATTGATCATCTTTTGCAACATTGCAAAGTAGCTAGAGATTTGTGGATTTCGGTTTTCCGCCTTTTCAGGATAGAATGGGTCATGCCCCAACAGGTGGTGCAGTTATTGGCTAGTTTGAGAGGCCATTCTAGTAACCATTTCATTATAGAAGTATGAAGGATGATTCCCCTACGCTTGATGTGGTGTATTTAGAGAGAATGCAACGCCCGAAATTTTAAAGATTGTAGAGAATGGTAGTAGAGTTAAAAGTTATATTGTTCAAAACGTTCTATGGGTGGATGGCTGCATTCAATAGTTCTCATTTTTCTAATTTTCCTGATTTTCTAGATTTGTGTTCTTTTTCTTCTTCTCCCTAATTGGGTGTCTCTCTTATATACTCCATGTGCATTTGGGTTGTACCTTTCTGCACTTTCTAATAAAATTGAATTATTATTATTATTATTATTTTGATAAGTAATAAAATTGAATTACTTATAAAAAAACATAAAGGTATAATTTTCATTGAGAAATGGTGTGATCAGAATATAGCTTTACCTTTTACTGCTGTTTGCCCTTCTGCTATGACCAAAGAGGTTTTTGTATATTCCAGTTGAAGGGGGAAGGTCATTGTGAAATCCCAGGGGTTGTTGTAGTCCTACTCAAAATTTAATAATATTCAGCATGATCTATTTACAATATATATATGGTCATCCAAGATTAGAACTCAAGAAGTAGTTTCTTTTTTGGTGTGTGTAGATCACATCAATCAAAGCATGAAACTTGAATCGTGCAGTAGTTCTATTATTGTCATGACACACATTCCTTGATTTATAGCTTTTAACTTACAACTTAAAACCAACTAAGGATGACTTTCAATGCCTTTCCTAAATGTCAGAAATATGCACAACAATTGTTCTTTTTTTCTTTTTATCCCAAACTATTGATTCAAGTTTTACAAAGTTATGCATTTGATGAATATCAGTGGGTCATCTTTCCCACTCACAAGACCAATTGAACTTTATTTGGCATGGCCAAGCACTTGCACACATACATGCATTTTCAGATTTCACATAATTTAGCAAGTTTTTGTTAATTCATAATCCAACCCCAGCTCAATAAATGCATCTGAGATGATTTGTAATCCTTTAATCAGGTACATTCGGCGACAACACTTGGTTGATGTAACTGAGATCTATAACCAGTTGAGATGGGAGAAAAAGCGGCGGTTCTTTAAGATCGCCTATCTTCTTATCCTATTCTTCCTCTCTCTATTCTGGTATTTTGATAATATAGCTGTTATTATACTTTTGGTAATTGCTGTTGATACTTTTAGAGCAACTTTGGTGAAATTGTGTGTTCCCTTCAATGTAAAATCTCTCTTAGGTTGCTTTGGAGTGTTACAGATGAACATGATGACTAATCAAGAATTGCTGCTCCTGACGAGCTTGCGCTGTAAGTAGTTTATGGTACTTGGACTTTAAAATAACATGATGAACATTCACTTTTTTTTTTTCCTCTTTTTTAAGTTTTCATTCTCCTTTGCGGCTATGCTCTGTTCTGGTCGATGCTGATAGAGAATGACGAGGAAGAAATCTATGCATGTATATGATTTTTTCAGTGAATGTTGGGACAAAAAGCTGGGTCCTATTGAATTGTTAGTATAGATTCAATCTTCAATGATTTTGGGAATCTAAAACAATGTCGGGTTCCATTTTAACAAGTGATTGAGTTGAAAATTGGAACATATTAAGAAACAACAATTTTGTGTCTTCGATTATATTTTGTTAACACTAAATGAAACTGTATATATATACCAATTTAATCTTAAATCTTAATATATTTCTTTTTCATACTTTCTCTTCTCCCTCAATAAGAAATCATAGCTGTGTGTCCCTGCATGTTACATTAGTGTGAAGTGCCTCTTTACTGGATTATTCTGATTACTGTTTTGTTGAATTCCAGGTATCTTTGATGATGGAGGGTCTGAGATACAGATTTCGGTGATCATTTTTGGGACTTCTGTAAATTTAGTCAGGATATGACACCTTATCGATAATTGTATTATTATGTTCTTTCACTTTTTCTGTCCAGGCATTCTTCCTTTTTTTCCTTTTGTTTTTAAATTGTTTGGTTTTTATTTGTTATTTATTTTATTTTTTTTTGTTTTGACAATTGTCCATAATAGTGGCCCTTAATTAATGAAATTTTAAATGTAGATTATAATTTGACAAAGGCACGGAAGAATTTTCTATCTAATATTTTGTGAAGGCGTATTGCACAATTATTTTTAAATATTTTTTATATATAAATTTAATATATTAACCATTAGATTTTTTTTTTTTTTTTTAATAAATATTAGCCATTAAATTTGTAGACTCACGTGGATTTTACACAAATTCAATGATAAATTCATTTATTCACAATGAAAATATATAGTTAAAAGATAGTGAAAAACTAATAAAATTTTATTATTTCTCTATTTTGATTTTTGTGGGAAGTCTGTTAGTTGTCATTTCTTCATTACATCCGTAATTAGAAGTTTGTGGACGGAGTAACATTTCGGATTTTTTTTTTATTTAAAAAAAAATGCGAAAATAATTCCATTTACGTTGGAGAAAAAAAAAAAAAAAATTATAAAACAGATTGAAACTTGGAGATAAACCCCTCCTCCCTTCAAATTCCCCACAAAGGAGTGCTAGGGAAATAATGTTAAATGTTATTTCATATTTTTTAACCTCCCTCTAAAATTGATCAGGCTATAAAATCACAATTGAATTTGTGATAAATCATTATTGTATTTTAATCCAATAAAGAGAATAACAGAAGAAATAGAAAATGGAGATAAGAGAATTTATGGGTAATTTGGTATTAGATTCTTACATCTGCCACTAGAAAAAGCTCAATAGGAATACTTTTTTTTTTTTGCTCTTAATTGCTTGATAATATTTCCATTACAAAATTACTCATATTTATGAGATGTGCTACATGTACATCTCTTAGACATATGTGGTCCACCTCTTTTGAAAATCAACTATTGGTCCCACAAATCTAAATGTTGATTTGCAGTAAAAATTGTACAGAGATGGACAACAAATATAAAAATAAAAATAAAAATAAAAATAAATAAAGTATTTCTTCATATTTATAGGAGAATTGGGATAGGTAAAAATAAAATAACTAGAGAAATGTTTGGTTTTCATTTTTTGCTTATTTCTTGTCCAAGAGATGGGTAAATTTTACAATTCAATGGTGAATTTTTGTTAATTTGGGTTTTTTTTTTTTTTAAAAGATGAACAAGAAATGAGTACGAAAATGATACCAAAAACACCGATCAAATAACTATGATAATCAAATAATAATAATAATAATAATAATCAATTCCAATAAACAAATCTCCATTTATGATAAATAATTTTTATCCTTCTAATGTATTCTACCACTCCTAATGTTAGTTTTTTTTTTTTAATTTTTTTTTTTTAGTTTATAAGTACTTTCATTCATTCAAAATAAATTACAACAAAAATTAAAAATAGAAAGCAAATAAAAGCTAAACTAAAAAGCCCAATCCAGACATCCTAAATGTTAGTTAGTTTGGTGTCTTTGACTTTGAGGAAGTTAATATCTACATACAATGGTAGATAGTCTTATACAAACAAACATATATAGGTCTAGATGCATTTATAGATACATGAATATGAGGGAAAGGAAGTTAATTTAATGGAAAAAACTAACAAGACAACGACATCAGAAAACAAGTGGACAACATGTATTAGTAGAAAGTACGTGTAATTCAAGACATGAGCCTAGAAGAAAGCACAAAGATGAGCAAATCCTTAGAGTACGATAGCAGCGAATGATTGTGAATAGCAGATAATTGCGGTTAATATTCATCTATATGCATGTATAGTTATATTCAAAAGTAACTAATTAAAAACCAAAATATATGTTTTAGATAATAAGAAAAAGACAAGCTGTTGGATGTGATTTTTGCCTTATATTAGCTAAATATACACAATATAAAGGTTTTAGAACATCTATCGAAGATCTCGATGCTCTCACAAAAGGCTTACTCCTAAATGATTGTGTGAGAGGAAAGACATAAGTTAGAGTTTTCACGGACACAATACTAGGAGGATGAGACTCATTTTCATTAATCCCGACTCATGAGTGAGGCTAGAACTAAGCTATAGCTCGAACAACCTTGAAAGGACACGCATGTGGTTTACCCTGCATTGCAGATTTGTCTAGGTCCCTTTCTAGCTAATTGGATGCTCAATGAATAATGTACTACTATGTAAATCTTAAGTACCAACTTCTTGAGTTCTTATGGCTACCTTTAGTCTATTTAAAAAAAAAAAAAAAAAAAAAAAGAATAATAATAATTAGGAAAACATGATTTGCTAATAGTCAAACACATGTTGGAAACTAGTTTAAAATGAATGCTTTAGATTTTTCAAGCGTACAACAACATTAACAAACAAATCAAATAGCCATACATTGAGTATGTCATTAATTTTTTTGGGCTTTTTCATTTTTAAACGGGAGTCAAGCATGGTTATTGACTTTTTGAAGATATCACCGTCCTAACGTGATTGACAAGTTTCAAAGTAGGGTGTTGAAGAGACTTGCATTGCATGGTTCTCATCAAGTCAAGTCACTCATGTTGAGGCATTTCTTTAGTTACTAAGAGACTTGCATTGCATGGTTCTCATCAAGTCAAGTCACTCATGTTGAGGCATTTCTTTAGTTACTAAGAGCATCTTCAGTAGTGTAGTTAAAAGAGAGATATTAGCTAAATTTAGCTATTTTTGTCCTTTTTTTTGCTCCAACAGAATAGTTTCATATTAATTAGTATACCTTAACTACTACAGTGAATAGCTTCATATTGTTATTCACTGTAGCACACTAGATTGTTAAATATAATATTATTTCCACATTATTTTCTCTCTCTCCCTCAATGTTTCTCTCTCTTCTTTCCCTCCCTCAATGTTTCTCTCTCTTCTCTCTTCTCTCTTCATGAATTTATGATACAAATTTAAGTCTTTTGAATCAGTAAAAACTCTTCAAAAAATTGAATAGCATGCATATAATTGACAAACTAAAAATGGAAAAAAAATAAAAATAACACACAGGTATGCTGCTTGAATCAATTCTATTGCAATTTACAAGATGATGCAAAAGCGGTCGCAAATTTTTTTAAAAAAAAAAAAATTAAAAAATAATATTTAATAAAATAAATAATCTATTGGAGTTGATATTAAAAAATGAGTAAGTAAAATAGAGAATTGTGCTTTTTGACTAGGTAGAATATCTCTTACTGCTGGAGATGCTCTAAGCTATCATTTGGTTTTGTTTCTATGGCTATGGTTCAACTTTCCTTAAACGAATGTTTGGATCTTTGACACATTTGATTTGATTCCGATAAATTGTCTGGATGTCTATAATTGGAAAAAATTGTGTTTGGTTTGATTGAGGAACTCACACGTGAAGAGGAGTTAGACTAATATGGAAGACACTTATACATGAGGAATATGAGATTTGTTGTAAGTGTTGAGTTTCGCATTGAGAAAAATAAAATAAAATTAAAAAAATGAGTAGATAATATACATGAGCAGACCTACACCATTAGCTTAGGTTTCTGGGTAGGGGTGATCATGCGGTTGCGGTTAGCAATTAGTGGCCAAAACTGCTAACCGCAACCACTTAAACGGTCAGTACATTTTACCAACCACTAAGCGGTTAAGCCTGGTTAGCTGTTAACTGCATCCGGTTAACTGCTTTTTTTACTAACCACTTTTTTGGGCTTATTTTGGGCTCACTTTAAATTTTTTTTCCACTTTTTTTTTTTTTTTCCTTTTCAGTTTCTTTTTTCTTTTTTTGCCTTTTGGTCCAATTTTCCGTTTTGGGCTTATTTTGCCCTTTTATGTGCCTTTTTGGCATCAAAATATGCATTATTTAACAAGCATGTAGGTTGCGATATACTACATTGGGCTTGCTCCAAAATGAGACCATATTAAAAAAAAAAGAAAAAAAATGTAAAGGGTATCTAAAAAACCCAAATGCTATCGGTATCAACCAAAAAAAAAAAAAAAGAACATAGTTATATGAAAATAATCAGGATGATCAAATTCCTAACCCAAAGTAATACAAATATGAAAATCAAAGAAAACCCAGTTACTAAAAAGCTTTTAATATATATTAAAAAAACGGTTAGCGGTTTTCAAAAACTCACTAATGGTTAGCGATTTTTACTAACAGCTTTTAAAAGCAATTACTAACGATTACAAAGCGATTACTAAAACCGCATGAACACCCCTACTTTTGGGTTAAAATTATTTTTCAAACATGTATATTAATGTGATTTTGGTGGATAATGCCAACTACCCCTGTTGATGATCATGAAGAATCATTCTATAAGCACTGCAATTGGCCCCAACATTATCAGGGCTAAAATTACAATTCTCACTATTTATAAGACTCTATAAGGTTATTTACTCTTCGAAATCGTAATATATAAATAATTATCCACGGGTCTATTTATACAACTCTTTCACATTTATTGAGTCCTAATGTACAGTCCTTATCAATACCTTCAAAAAAACAAAAAAATTAAAAAAAAAAAGTCCTTATCAAGACTTTGATGAAACATGAGATGGGACTTTATAAATTGTCGTGAGACTTTTATAAATTGTCGGTTTTTGTTTCTTAAGTATTCTATGCAATGGTCATCACCTAATATTAATTGGGAGTACGTTTGTGTTCACACGTGAAGATGAATGTTAGAATATAAATAAAAGAGTCATATTATACATCATTTTCAAATAAAATAGTCATATTACACATCATTCTCCCAGCCGCCATCTAGCTTCCAACCATTCCTTTCGTAAATCTAGGAATCTACAATTGGATATGTAGGACCCATAATCCAATAGTGAATTCACTCGTCCACGGAGATAGGTGAAATATGGGATTGAAAATTATTTTCATCATTTATTTAAATTAAATAATTAAATTCATACATTCTTATCGGCTTAAGCTTTTGAGATACAAGGTAATTTAAATATTGAATAAGAATAAAATTCTTGTTTGATATGCATGGTAAATCGGATGCATGTCATTAACAACCCTAATTAGGGTAAAAATATGTGACGAGAAGACTATAAAGATTTTCTATATAACGGTTTGGTCCCTCTTTCTCTCCACACATTATTATTAGAAATCTCTATCTTAGGTTTTTAATGGACCTAAGATATGACATTTTGCACAAGAATTTTTCCCAAGATGTTAAGTGCCTTATGAGTTTAAGGCATACATGTGTCTTTCCTTATAATAATGCCATGACAATGTGATTGTATTAATTTTATAGATCATTATGATCCTGGAAAAATTGTTGAAAAATAAAACATGATTACGGGACTGCTACGTACACAACGGTCATATAATTAACTGAGATGTTATAGTAGTAAAAATCAACTCTTTTATATTAATTTTTATTGTGACATCATCAAATTATATAATAGTCTCATACATAACATAGCTCTAAAAATAGGAAAAATATGCCTTTTCATCAAGTTAATTCAAAACCTTACAAAAAGGAAGCTAAAAAATATGCCTTTTCATAGGCTACAATTATACGAAACCCCTACTCTAGTACTAATTTTATTCGATCAAAAATACCTTAAAACTAGCCATGCCATGCCATCATGTTGTCTTTATGCATGCTAGTCGCTAGAGCTGGATACCACCTCTGCCATTGAAAGAAGCTCTCTCCTTAATTTGCTTATAGTTCATGGCTATGAATCCCTCAATTCTCCTCTCCAAATCCTTCATTTCCTGTTCATCTTCACTATCATCATCATCATCATCATTATCATCATCATCATTCTCTTCGTCATAGCCATCATAACCATGAAATTCATCATCATCATCACCATCCTCCTCAGAATTATTACTGTACGCATCATAATCCAAAGAAATGAACCAATCAAAATCTTCTACGGATGGCATAACAGTGGTAGTACTACTCCCATGATAGATTACCATGATCACCACGATAATGTTAAACATGAAAAACAGTGCCACGTGGTGAGACCTTTTCACGACAATAAACTCGTATGTAGAAAGAAAAATGTCGTGCAGTTTGGAGACTGATAAGAGAATCACGAGGATCAGAAGCATCGTTGGGCGTAAAAGAAGTAGAGGTACGGAAGCTATGATCTCCATGCAAAAACCCAACTCTGTTTTTCTCTACATATTATTCCTCCACTTAAATACAGCCCTGTTGAGAAGATTCAGGGACTGGGAAATTTTCTTAGAAGTTAGAAACTTCAAATGAAATATATTGTCCCAGTCAACGAACAACCTTAAATACTTTTAGCAGGATCCTTTGACGGGGTACACGCGCGTGTAAATATAGAACATTCTGTTTTAATACATGACATAAGGCAAACTTTGGTAATTTTTTTGGAGTATTGATAGGGGTATTATAATTTTTACTATCTTTTTAAAACATTGACATGAATACTTACCATGTCAGTAACAACCAATTAAATTTTATTGCTTAATTTTTTTTTTTACAAAGGTTTTGTACTTTGAATTGCTTGTAAACTGTTATCTTTTATATATAGTGGATTGACTTGCTAGGTCTGTCTACATGCCTGAGTGTTTAACGTTTAAAAAGTTCTTCAAATAGTTTCACTTTGTAACCAAAATCATGTGTAATGTCTATATGCTTTAATGTGATTTTGGTTATTTGATGTGTAGTGAATTATTTATTGCATGTGTTGTATAATTTTGTGAATTGGTTATAATTTGTGTCAAACATTAGGTGTTCTTTGGGGTCTAAACTGAGCTTTTCAAATGGTATTAGATTGAGGTTCACTCCATTTGGATTAACCTCTTGCGTGTGATCTTTTGTGTTTTGAGCGTTTTGTGTATTTTTGTTATTTGCTAATATTTTTGTTTTGAAAAGAGAAAACAAAAAAAGGTGAACAAAGGGCTATTTGATGTTGTTTAATTAGACTAGTCTAGCTTCAATAATGGTAATTTTTTCTTTTTTTCTTTTTTGGAAACTAGCTTCAATGGTAATTAAGCTAAGCAACTCATGATTACTTAATAAATCTTAAAGGACCATGATTTGAGACAAACTTTTATGGCTTGATCCCTTCCTTGATTGTATGCAGCAAGTGGCACTATTTGATTATTCTCAGACGTGAATGCCAAAGTCCCCATTTCAACCACATCTCATTTGGATTCCTAATCATGCTCAAATTAATGTATGTGAACTCGTGTAAAGGTTTGATAAAGACAACGAGAGAGAAGAGACAAAGATTAGCAAATCATTCCAATAAAAAAACAGAAAGGTCAAAGTCAACAATAATTAGGCAAAAACCATTAGAGGGGTTGTTGGCTTTAGTCCTATGTGGTCCAGTGAGAAGGACGACATGAGTTAGAGCTTTCACGTACATAAATGTGTAGAGGACGAGACTCATGTCTATTAATCCGTACGCCATGTATTATCTTTTTGGTGGCGCTAAAACTTCATTGCCTAAATGGTAATTTAGCTTAGAAACTCATTGCTTCATACAATCTTTAAGGATTATATGATTTGAGACAAGACTTTTATGGCTTAATATTGTCTCTTCCTTTTTCTTGTTCTTTTTTTTTTTTTTTATTCATGGGATAAGAGTTACGGGGACAAACACAAATGAAACAGGATAAGCTCTTCATCAACAAAACCTAAACGGAAAAAACAATACAAAATTGATAATAAAAACAAATAGTAAACAATAAAACCAAAAAGAATTTGAATTTTTCTAAAGACGGCACGAAGCGATATACAATGGCAAAACATCTAGAAGTGGCAGGTTTTGAAAATATTCTCAGACGTGAATTTCAAAGGTCACAGGTCAACCACAACTCACAGACACGCGTTGGAATTTGGAAAGTTCTTCCATCCTTCAAGCCACATTTCTATCTCTATGGGACTTTTTAAAAAAAAGTTATATATATATATTTTATCAAAGCCGGCCTAGCCATTGATCCCATCTTGGCCAGTAAACTTACAAGTGTGTACGACATAAGTACGTTAGCATGTGTACGTCATACACCCAAATCATGATGGATGAATTAATTAATTAAAACATATTACTGACCAAGACCCAATTCGCCTGCCATGTGCCATTGACCATTGTAAATAGTCGTTTGCAATTGGTAAAAAAATATAATAATGTCACAAAAAGAGAGGGCTATGTTCAATGAACCGTACCATCAAACTTATTTTTGAAAATTCAAGAAAAAATCAAATTTGGTCTTTCAATTTTTAAGTTTAACAATTAGTTTCAAATAATTCACTTCATTAATTGACTTAAGATTTCAAATAGATCCCTTTAATTGGTTAATAGCATGGTGTGCCAAATCAATTAATTAAAGACACGTGACGTTAATTAATTGATTTTTCAAATGTGGCATACCCTTAAGTAAGTAGATATTAAGTTAACGGGGGATCACTTGTTTGAAATAAAAAAAAAAACATAAAGATCTAATTGTCGAAATTAAAAACCCAAGAATTTAATTGAAATCACATAAAAACCTTTTGACTAAATTTATTTTTTCCCAAAGAAATATCTTTATATTATTACACTTAGGAAGATTGAATTTGTGATAGAATTATATATGATGGTGTCAAAAGTATCTTACTAGTAATAAAGAGCCCCTATGAATATAGTATATAGTATACACCTTCATGGAATAAACCATAAAGTTTGGTTAAGTTAAGTAGTAGACTTTGTACAAAACTCTTTCTTTCAAGCCAATTAACAGATGCTGATGTCATTACCATGAACACTTGCTGACTTGGCAGTTTTGACTAGTCCCCGAAACTTCCTTGTCATTAGACTCTATAATAATTCTTTAATTTCAAAAGATTCTTCCTTTTACCCCATACCCCAATTAATGGATGCTAGCATCATTTGTATGCCAACTTGGCAGTTGATGATCTGTAGCTTTGTTTTTTTTTTTTTGGCCTTGTTGTGAAAGATCTTACCCCATCTTAGATTTTAGGTTCTGTTTGTTTGGACGTATTTTCGAAAAATGATTTTAGTTTAAAATAAAATCAATAACCACAACGACAATGGCCAATGACCTCCTATAGCGGCCTCGGGTTTCTTGCAACTTCCAGCAACCTCCGACGGTAATGGTGAAGAATGAACTATGAGAAAGAGAAGCTTGAACTTAAAAAATGTTTTGCGATTTTAAAAAAGAGAAGCAATTTTTAGGGGATTAAAGAAGATTTTCTTGGTCAACAAAAAATGTTTTTGATTTGATCATGATTTTCGGTCGTGCCAAACATTAAAAAATAGGGAAAATACTTTTGTGAAAACATTTTACGTCCAAACAAACGGAGCCTAATATGAGAATAAATTTCTTAATTTATAAGATAAAGTCATAGCGACTCACACCAAACTTTATGTGAGATTTGAGATTATCTCTTCTTTCTTTTATATATTTATTTTTTGACCATTATTCTTTCACTCTCTCTCTATATATATATAATGCACTCATTAAGAAAGCCAAAAACCCGATGTAATTACTGCATATATAGGGTTATGCACCCTTGTAAATCATTCAACAGTAATTATTCATTGATCCATTTAATTTACAATACATGCTAATTAAGCAGTTGAGTCCCAACAGTCCCAAAAAAAAAAAAAGTACAGAACCAGCAAGACTTTGATCAAACGCAGCCTCCCCTCCCCAAATATAAAATAAAAACTTAATTATTTGGGGGAGGAAATATCAAACAAACCAAAAAAAAAAAAAAGAAAAAAGAAAAGAAAAGAAAATTACAATTTAAGCTTGCACTTTTTCCCTAATTACATGAAGAACCTCGGCTGTTGGGAGCTAGCTAGCTAGAGCTGCTGGGCACCATGCAAAGAAGCCTCTCATAAACCATCTCCTCTCTCCTTTGCTTATAATTCATGGCTATGAATTCCTCAATTCTCCTCTCCAAATCCTTGTCTGGCTGATGATGATCATCATATTCACTATCACTATCATCATCATCATCGCCACCATCATCATCATTGTCTTCTTCATAGCCATCATAACCATGATATCCATCATCATCACCATCCTCATCATCACTGCTGTAATAGTAATAATACTCTCCACACGTTGCTTCATCTTTTGCACCATCCTCGCCTGCTTCTTCGTAGACTAAAAAACGACGGAAAGAAGAAGGGAACCAATCAGAATCTTCCGCCGAAGGCTTGGCGCTACTCCCGCGGAAGATTGTGATGATGATAACGTTAAACATGAGAAACACAGCCACCCGACAAGACCCTTTCACAACGACAAACTCGTACGTGGGAAGAAAAGGGTTGTGCTGTTTTGAGACGACAGAGAGTGAGAGGGAAAAGAGAATCACGAGGAGCAGAGCGATGGTTAGGCATAAAAGAAGTACAGAAATGGAAGCTGTCTTCATGCTCTTCAAATACGCAACTCTCTCTCTCTCTCTCTCCTGTGAACAGAGACGGTATCCTTCGCCTTACGTATAGCCCTGTTGAGGATATATATATATATAGTATTTAACAATTGGGGGGAGTTTTCTGAGAAACTTAACGAAAAGTCTGAAAGTAAGGCTTATTATTTTATTGTGTTTTAATTTATAGAAGACCTTTTGTATAACCTTTGATTTTAACTCATAACTTTTGATTCTCATGCTATTTAATTTTAAATATTAATTTATCTTAAAAGTTTAAAGTAAATTTTAAGAGTAACTTCACTTTAGACCCCTAGAATTACCATACGATTTGACAAGACCTCTCAAACTTTGAAACCTCTCAATTTAAACTCCTGAACTTTCGATTGCAGTCAATTAGAATCCTTCCGTCAGATTTTAAACGTTAAAAGTGAGACAATAATGTTTATACCCATGACTTTTTTATAAAATTTCAAATTTACCCTTAATTCCAAATTAAAAATAAATAAATAAAAACAAAAATTATGGATATTTTAACCTTTTTAGGTATTTCCGTTAGAAGTTAATTGCTAAATCTAACGGAAGTGTTCAAATTGAGAAGTTTTGAAGTTTGGGGGACTTGTCAAATCGCATGGTAATTCAGGAGTCTAAAGTAAAGTTACCTTAATCAATACTTTAATAGTTTAAGGCGAGAGGAAAAGAGTATAAATCGCACACGATCCGTCAATCCTTTCAAGAAGCACAGTAAGGTGCACGAACAACAAACGATCAGTACTCAACCCGATTTGCAAAATCATTTATGGAGGTTGTAATGAATTTCCATAATTTAAAACATTATTTCAAGAAGAGAACAAAATATATATATATTAGAAAATGTTTTTTAAAAAAAGATTGACCAAAAAGTAACAAGTATTCATTAAACAAGATATAACATTATTTTTTATACTTGTCACTCTGTAGACGTAAGGCAAAAGCTTGGGTGGGAAGAAATTTCTCAGCGTTTTCTTGTGTGTGTGTGTATATATATATATATATATATCGTGTTTCCCGACAGATAAAGATACGGTTAATTTGAAGTTCATTACATTACACGGAAACAAATCAAAGATAAGGGACTGAAAATGAGTGATAGAGAAAACATACACCATTATTTATTTATTTAATACCACATAAAATAAAAAGTGTTGACCTAAAGTCTTTGTTAATTGCCCTAAGTTTTTTCCGGCTGGAGCTAACTATTGTTGGGGACCTCAAACTCTAACCACAGTTAGCAGCTTAACCACAGGGTCATTTCCAAAAGAATGGGGTGGCATTGACTGTGTCGTTACTGTCGTACAAGATGACGAAGTAGAGACGAAAATCCTTTAGATTGTTTACTATTTCCTTGCTCCAACAACATCAAAGCCTGTCTTTTTTCCTTCCTTCACTTTCTTTCTATCTCTTTTTTTTTTCCTTCATTTGCAGTTTTCGTGTTCATACTGGTCATATTTTAATGCGCTTCGAGCGTTCTAACACGCCTTGTTAGAACACGACTTAGATTGTTCTAACAAGACACCCAAACAATACTTAGCAGTGTTATGAATCTCGAAATCGAGCATATGACCTCATCTACATTAACACTTATTGCTAAGCGATGAATAATGAATAAAAGAAAATTAGGGATTTTTAAAATAGTAAATGTTGAAGTGACAAAAAATGAATCATTTAATTTGAAAGTGAAATTTTTTTAATTTTGGAAACTCTACTAATGAAATTATCTTAAAAATTCTTATGGATCTAAATTCAGTGAAACACCACACCACTTTTAACTCTCAATGAGAAATTCATATTCCTTATTTCCTTTACAATTCAATTAGATATGCATTCTTTTTGCAGCATATTTGTTTTTTGGGAAAACTTCAACTTAACTCCCTAAACCTCTATGCAATTTGACAAATCCTTCCAAACTTTCAAATCTCTCACTTTGGACCCCATAAACTTTCAATTGCTCTCAATGTGGATCCCTCTGTCAGATTTTAAACATTACATGACGTTTATACCCCTAACTTTTGTATAAAATTTCAACTTTACCCTTAATGTCAAAACGTTTTTTTTATTTTAATTTAATAAAAAACAAAAATCAAGAATATTTAGGTATTTTTAACGGCTAAAATTGACGAAGAAGTCCACATTGAGAACAATTAAAAGTTCTGGGATCCAAATTAAGAGATTTGAAAGTTTATGGGAGATTTATCAAATCGCGTGAAAATTCAAGAGCTAAACTGAAGTTTTCCCTTGTTTTTTATTTTTATTTTTTATTGTTGTATGTTGTGGTGCCAGCCGGCTCCAAATTGAGGGCATAGCCCAACAAGCAAGAGCAATGTGATGTGATCATTCACACAAGTTATATGTGGTCCAAGGTTCTGGGACGGCATTCTAGATTCTATTCTTCTTCTTGAGGAGATATTTGTAAATTCTTGGGGTGTCAACTTGGGTGTTCATCAAGCTCATCAGCATATTTCCTTTAGTTAATTGTGTAGGGCCCTATTTGTTTGTTTGGGTTGCAATTAAGTGCCAACTTGGGTGTCAACTTGGCTAAAATTGACGGATGAGTCCACACTGAAAACAATTGAAAATTCAGAGATCTAGATTAAAAGATTTAAAATAAGTTTGTCAAATTACGGTTAAGTTAGAAGTCTAAACTAAAGTTTCCCCTCGACATAGCCCAACAAGCAAAAGCAATGTGATATGATCATTACTCAAGTTATATGTGGTCCAAGGTACTGGGACGGCATTCTAGATTCTCCTCTTCTTCTTCTTGAGGAGATATTTGTAAATTCTTGGGGTGTCAACTTGGGTGTTCATCAAGCTCAGCATATTTCCTTCAGTTAATTGTGTAGGGCCCTATTTGTTTGTTTGGGTTGCAATTTAGTTGTTATTTGTGAAGAAGAAACAAAAGCGTAAGCATTAAAGAATTTATTGCTTCCTTGATACAGACAGCAAGGAAGCAACTTCTGGGCAAAAGACAGCCAGAAACATTATCAAACCAGTGGACAAAAACTCCTTCAAGATATGGAAAACTGTTGCTGATAAATTTGGTCATAAACGTAGGCAAACCAGTTGAAAAATTACATGAAAAGATTCTACTCGTAATACCTGCAGAAACCTACATAATTAGCCTACAAATCAGAAGTCCTACCTGATAAGAATGTATAAACCTAGTTGGAAGTTCAGAACTCTGTTCCCCTACTTCCTCCTATTACAACAATCAATAACTTGTAAAGACAGAAATTAGAAGCAAAGACTAATACATTAAAAAAGATGAAAGATGAGGAAACAATAAAGTCAGCAAGAGACTTCCAAGATAATATTGATTGCAGCTTTTCATGTTAACCTCCAGGTAAAGATATATTGATATCGGTTCCAGAGTTTCTAGAAGAGTCCTGCACTGAGTGCAGGATAGCCCAGTTTTCTCTTCTGAATGTGGAGGAAGAAGCAAGGCTTGGTCTTGGGGTGCTAGAATTTTGCTGTCCATTTCCTCCCAGGCTCTCTTCATTTTCAGCATTAAATGCAGGTACCACAGTAGCTACGGTAGTGGCTGGTGTAACAATAGCAGGGTTGGACTCATTCTTCTGCTTCTTTGGTTTCTGCTCAGGCTGGTTGCTAGGTAGAAAACTGCCGACCACAACCTGATGCGCTCCGATGAAAAGATTAGGTAAGTATTCCAAGCTACGGTTCATTTCAAGCATGTAACTAATGTTCATAAGCTACATGGTCATCATCCAACCAAAATTTTGGTTAATTCTAGCTTCAGTTAGGTCAGGGTATGAGAACCACATCCACAATAATTACTCGTGGATAAAGTCAAACGTGGCTTCTTTGGTTCTTGCCGTTCAGGTTAGGTTTAGGTTGAGTGTGTTATTCTAAAGCTCTTAATTCTTTCCCACCATCTTAAGCAAGCCCAATGCTAGTCTTTCTTAATATTAGAATATTACCATAATTATGCCAGTATATCTTCATAATATTCTCATCATCATATTATTATAATATTTCTTATTCACTAACATATTAGCTCCTCCTAACCCTTAGTGATCAATTTCCTTTATTTTCTTTTTATGTTCTCTTCTTTTTTCTCCCCTTCTTAGTCGCTCTTTTGTATACTTCCTGTGTACTTAGATTGCACTCCTCTGCGCTCTTTTAATGCATTATTACTTATCAAAAAAAAAAATTATTGTAACTCAATTAGCATTATTTCTTAATTTTGTATTTAATGTCTTTTTTTTTTTGACTGGCCTCATTCAACTATAAATAGGTCAATCTATTGTACAGTTTTACATATCAGAAAAATAAGCTTCTTTTTACAATTCTTTAACTTGTCTTTTTCTTCATGGTCTCAAAGCCACCAATCTCTTGATTTCACTAATAAGCCTCCTTTCACCGCCCGTGAAATTTTTTGACTTTGGAAATTCCTTGGTGTTTTTCAAAGCGAGAGCAACACACCAAACACTTTATTTGACTAAAATTAAGAGTCCATCTGGTATAGCACATGCCTCCACGCACCACGTGCACCGCCATTTCTTCCATGTTTGACAAATCGATCTATAGCTCTGTGAAGAAATATCCTCAATATACTGTTAGACACGCTCTCACGCTCCACCTACAGGTCAGCCACACCACCACATAGTTGCACGCCACCATGCGTAGCAGGTTCTTTTGCACGTTAGATCCACATGCTTCACACATGCCTCAACAACTTGATCTGATTGGATATTAAACCTAGATCAACACCCAATCCGTAATTGTGACCCAAGCATGAGTACTTTTCTCAGACTGTTGCATCATATCATAATTGCAATTTCATGCCCAATTTTTTGTTTACGTCACACCTAATTGCCATCCTATCCAAGTTCACATCTCAATTTCTACTCTTGCCGCACGTGATCTAAACATGCTTCATCAACTCCTCTAATAGCCAAACTCACGCCCAAGTATATTCCCTTGTCGCACCAATACTCTTCAGCCAAAAAAAAAAAAAAAAAATTTATTACCTTGTCTCAAATGCCTTCACCCTCAATGATGTTACCCATTCTATTAACAATATTTTAGATGCGCCAGATCGTGTTGTAATCAATGTGACGAGGGGATCTTAGTCAGTACTAAGTCCAAGGGGGTGACCAATGGTTGCCAGCATGTGGGCGAAGCCTTGGGCCTTTCGAAAATAATCAACAATTCAAAATGGTGAGTTGGTGTCTGACTTGCATGAGTCGAGCTTGAGAATGAGAAAAGAATAAACTTCTCCAAAGTGAGCCATAGTGGGCGGGAGGTGGAAATTCCCACCACATGAGGTAATAGTCTGTCAAACAGAGTGGAGATGAGTGACTCATGAGGAGTTTGTCTTGGTGATAACACGTTTGATAATCTGGATTTGCTACCAGCATTCCAGATGTGGAATCAGCAATAAGTTTTGGTGGCTGGGGAGTGGCACCATCAACAAAACCAATTAGATCATGGCCTTCGAGAAAGGGGACAACAACTACTTTCCAAAGAGGATATTTATCTCAGGTTAGTTTGAGGGTGATATGGTGAGTGACGTTGTGCAAAGGATTGTGGGAGGCAGCAAACGTCGTGGGTAGGGTTGCAAAAGAGGTGATGGAGGAAGAGGAAGAAGTAGTCATGAAGGCAAAAAAATTCAGACATTAGTAGTGTATTGGCTCTGATACCATATAGGATTGTTTGTAATGCTGCCTATAGATGAATACTAGAGTCCTATCACAAGTGTTCTTCTATCGACACTTGATGTTTATCTTCCTTATCTTCATCCTCAACGTTATCTCTAGCTGTATGAGTTTGATCTGGTCTAATGTTAAGGACACCTACTTTCTTGGCCATGAGATTACTTCAAGTGCTGGTTATTATCTATCTCAGGTCAAATATGGGTCTAACCTACTTTCCAGGGCAGATTTGATAAATAGTAAGACAACCAGCAGTCTTCTCGAGACGAATGTCGAGCTTCTTCTATTGATGGTGAGCCTCCACCAAATGCCACTCTCTACACACAGTTGGTTGGCAGTCTTATCCATCTCACAGTCACACGGCCAAATATTTCCTATGTTGTTCATTTGGTCAGTCAGTTTATGAGTATGCCTTGCTCTACTCATTATGATGTTCTTCGTGTTTTGCGGTATGTCAAGAGAACTCTGTTCATTTGGTAAGTTTCATGGACTTCACTTCTCTTCACATTCCTTCCTTGACCTCCACTCCTATTCCAATGCTGATTAGGCTGGTGATCCCACATATTCGCTGCTCCACCACGAGTTGATGTTTCTAGTTGGGACATCTCTAATTTCTTGGCGCAATAAGAAACAATTCGTTGTTGCGAGATCCAGCACTAAGGCCAAGTATTGTGTGCTAGCTAACACTATTTCTGATTTTTAGCGGTTACGCTGGCTTTTGACAAATACAGGTGCCCCTCAAACTACTAGTTTTGCCATTCATTGTGACAATCGAAGTGCCATACAAATTGCCCATAATAATATTTTCATGAGCACACCAAACATATCGAGATTGATTGTCTCTTCATCAGGCATCATCGTCAACAGGGCACCTTACATCTACGAGAAGTCTCCTTCGAAAATTAGGTAGTTGACGTATTTATTGAATCTCATCTGCCTAGTCGGCTTCTTGATCTTGTTCCACCTCGAGTTTGAGAGGGGATATTAGAATATTACCATAATTGTGCTAGAATATATATATATAATGTCGGGGAACCTCTCCAAGGCAGGGCCCTTTGGACCCACCCCTATAGAGTAAACTCCGGTCCCGTGCGCCGCACCCTTAGAAGTTTCCCTACACGAAACTGGTTAAATCGCTGGCTTTTCACCAGAGGGTGTAGCCCCAAGAGATTGTTTGCACTCATGAGGTGTTGAACCTTGGATCTTGAAGGGAGCAAACCTTTAAGACCAAGGTCTCCACCACTTAGGCCAACCCCTTGGGGTTAGAATATCTTCATAATATTCACATCACATTATGGTAATATTCCTTATTCACTACCATATTAGCTCCTCCTAATTATTGTAAATCAATTAGCATTATTATTATTATTTTTTTATAAGTAAATTAGCATTATTTCTTGATTTTGTAGTTAGTGTATTTCATTTCTATCATTGGCCTCATTCAACTATAAATAAGTCAATCTGTTGTACAGTTTTATATATCATAAATACAAGCTTTTTTCCCACAATTTTTATTTTTTCTTTTTCTTCACTTAATAGTTAATATCCTAAATGAATCATTTTCTCTAGATGTTAGAAGATCGATGGCTAATGAAGGCAAGAGGAGAATCATATTTTAGATCTCAGATGCAGCACCAAAGCCCGCATAAAAGGAGCAATATGGAGTATAGATTAATTAATGAACCACCCTTACACAAGCCCGCACCCAAAGAAAAATAAATGAAATATGAAGAAAACTTAAGAAAATGCTTACCTGCACTGGACTAGCAGCTACAAGAAGTCCAGCAACTCCTCCCCCGACAACACGACCATCGGGGCTTGCCAAAGAGACACTCATCCCACCTGACCTGCTCCTTGTCCCTTGAGTCTCAGTAGGAATGAAAGATCCAGATAAGGAAAGTATCTCAAAACGACCCTAAAAGAAAACCAAGAAGAAGAGATCTTAGATACATGGAACAGAATCAAATTTTAATGCAACCACAACAATTTCTTTGTTCTCTATTTTGCTTTCTAAACCATCTATATCTGCCAAAATAATCACCATGAAAAAATTGATGTAATTGCTTTTACAGTTTATTGTGAACTAAGTTCAAGTAAAAAACTTAATGTGCTGACGAATATAAATCCTCAATCTCTTTCTGATTACCTCATTTATAGGTCAGTCAATTCTAGAATCCTAATACCAACTCCTTGGGGTCTCCTTTATGTATGGGTTGAGTATATAATAAGGCATGCCAAAACATAAGCATATAAGATGTGAGATTTGGCACCTTTCTCTTCAAGACAAAGGAAAATGTAGTACAAAAGGTGTTGTAAACTGTCATGAGGCAAGTGGTTCGATTGGATGTAAGACTTACAGGATAAGACTCAGTCAAAGGTGTACTATTTGTTTCTTTTAGCGTGCAACTTATGATGTGAGGCATTGTCCCGTAAGATAATGTTTTCTACTCTATTAAAGCTGCAACACACGTACATAAAAGGAGAAGGAGATCTACATGGAGAAAGAAAAAGCAAGCTATCATACCATTTCATGATGAGGGATCAGAGAGGTGTTTATGTACCCACCTCACTCTTTATGTAGATTACACAATTGTTTAACAAGTGGACATAAATTACTAATATGGAAATTTCACCTAATCTGTTAAACATCAAGCAATGTGCAAATAATTCATGCCACATGTGATCTCCCATTTTCTACATTCAATAACTTTCGTATATTTTTCATTGTAGATATTCTAATGAATCCCCATAATTAAAATACTTTATGCCACCACAGATAAATTACCCGTTTCAGTTTCTGGATGCATGTTGCAACCAATTCACATTAACGTTAGTATCACCATTCTATAGCCCTCCACAAATTCAAAAACTAGGGCAAGCATCAATAAGTAGATTTGAGGAACTGAATTAGGTTAGATCTGGGTTAGAGATGGATTAGGACCATTCTAACCAATTACAGAGTGGATACAAGGAAGAGAGAATTTCGATTGTTAGTTCAAGATTGAAAGCTAAGGTTCTATAAGTAATCTAGAAGAAAGTAAAATAGAAAATTCTTAAAATTTCAAGACAGAGAAGAGAGAGAAGAGAATACCTCCCATGACCTACCAAAGGATTGAAAATTATTTGATTTCTTGGTTTGACAAAACAGTTGTGCATAGGGTTCTTTAATAATGCAACATCTAATAATACCTAATATACATTTATATAGAGAAATTTAAATATTTGAAGATATTTTTTTATACTAGCATAAACTAAGATAATGAACCAATAAGAGTATGGATCATCTAAGCATGCTCGGTACTTGGTTTTGTATTGAAAAGGAAATACACAATGTTTTGCTGACTGATTGTTTAAGCAGTCTTCAATCCTAATGTTGAGGTGGCAGAAAATTATCTATATGCTGAACTGGGGTTTTATTTACTCTGATGTCTTTCCAGGGGAATTTAAGTGGCATGTTAACTCCTACTATACCAATTTTAATTTAGTAATTGTTACGCTTAAGCTAGGCCTTGGACACTAGATTCAAAGTAATCCAGGCACAAATATGTTCAATATGAGTATAGTATTTATTCATTTCCTTTTAAGAGATAATATTTTTCTTTGATGGTTTTGGCAAGATTTTTTTAAAGGACAGGCACACACATGGTAAACCTAACCACCTACTGTTTTTGTGCCTAGCTTTCTGAGATCTAGATGTGCCAGAATAGCTTTACCATGTCAATCCATGTCATGTGTTCGTGTCAGCTCTAACCTTGGCTATTTCACATCCTAACCCAGAAAATCAGAACTGCACTCAGGTACACCAAAAAGCATACAAGTGTAACACGCAGAATAGACAGGGAAGAGTATAGTCATTCATCCATTTATAATTGCGTCTGTATGTAAATAGTAAGTCCGAATCATCCAAAAGATAATATATTTCGAGATGGAATGACTAAGGCCACACCTCATACGTTAAAGTACCCCCAGAAGAATCAGGCTGACGAAGTGTAACATTTGAAATTACTCCATTAGCAGATAAGATGCAAATAGCACGAGGTCCTTGTTGAGAAAATGATATAACCTTCATTGTGACATCCTGTTAACACCAATTAAAAAAAAAAAAATAGAAGAAGCAAAATCCAACATAAGGCATTCGAATATATTCAAAATAGAAAGCAATAGCCAAATATTAATAATTTGAGAGGAAAATTGAAATTAGAGTTACACTTTGTCCATCACATGATGATAAAAGCACTAGTTAACTTAACCAAAATAAAGCAGCACTACAGTTAACTAACCCAAAAAAAACACTACAGTTATCTTGTTTTTGATAAAAAGCGGTCGGTTCTATATAATGGGCAAAGCTAATTTTGGTAAAACTTTTGTTGGAGAAACTCCTTGAATTAGAAGACAGAAAACATTGTTAAGACTGCTCATCAGTTTATGTAAGGATTTGGAATCTAACAGATAATAATAGAACGAATTCAAGATAAGCTGTTTGGAAAACTAGCAGCTCTAAATCCTGCCGAATTTTTTTAATATGTACTTCCCTTAATTGTATATAACCCCCAGTTTGACTTTCTAAAGTTGCTATATAATAAATGATATGCAAGATCTGAGAATGAGACCTTAGATCGAAATCAATCCTAGGCATACACCTACATGAAAATATTGAAACAAATATTATTTGAGAGAGGAAAAGAGGGGAAAAAAAAAGAGATTTAATTGAGATCTTGTAGCCCTAGAGGAAAAGGACCATTGAAAAATACTTGGGCCCGTTACCCAAGTGATAAAACCCTGGACCATGACACTAAAAAATAAAATGTAAAAAATCTTAAAGAACTCCAGTCACATACACCTCTAAATTACAAAAAAGTTAACATTTCTGTATATAAAACAACTCTGACTTAATTAACCTTTTTTCTTAAATTTTGCTATTTCTCGTAACAGTTCCCTAGATTGCAAAGATGTCTTCCAATTTAAAAGGAAAAGCAGGCATTAGACATGACCAACGATTAATCACGAAGACAAACTACTCATTTAGTAAACAATGCTAATTTCTTTTCTTTTGCTCATCAAACGTACCTCGCCAGCATTGACAGTGATTATATGGGGCATAAAATTTGTACCAACAGAACATGCATTGAACTCTCCTACAAAATAAGAGTTGCAGAACATTAACAAATACGAAATTAAACGTTAACACACACACATGGAAGATTATACAGATGAAATGATTCTTTCACTGAAAGCTAATCTAAATGAAAGTAAAATAAGCCTATACTAATAAATAAGTTTCACGGACTCAAGTCTTTTATATGGATAAAAAGGCACATGTAGAGGCTTCTACGGAATATTATTCAACTTTGCAATCTTCTTTTTTACTTTTACTTTTCCTTTTTTTTTTTGGGTGGGGGGGGAGTGATCCAGGAACTAACACTTTGAAGTGCATATAAATAAGGAAAATAAAAGCCTTTCAGGCATTAATAACATTTTCATGTAATCAAAACTTTTGAAATAACAAAGATCTCTTATATATTATACTTAAAGTTTCAGCAAAAAATCAAAGAGCTTAGTTCTTTCCTACAAAACCTATGCAATCTTTAAGCAACTTGGATCAAATTAATGGTTCCATCTTTAATAAAGTTTTCTACATGTAGACACGTTAATTCAATGCCTACAGTGAGAGGCCTGATTTGATCTGATTTGATACAGTAATTAAGTCATTGAAGTGCATTACAATAGGTCATAGTATAATAGGAGATTAAACAGAAACAACTAAAAATGTGTACTTTCTGCAGAAGAAAGATCATAACAAGTAATATAACATAGATCTTTATTAACAATGCAAAGGGTAGAGAATGAGCTAAATAAAAGGACTCGAGTTCATCATTGGCTGCAAATGCTGATGGTTGCTGTGAAGCATAGGTTGAAATCTGAGTACAAGATTTTACAGCTGAATCAGGCTAAATGACCACCTTGCATCCTAAATGAAATTTGTCTAATGGCCCCAAATAACTCCTATAAGGGGGTGAATAGAGTGTTTTCTCAATTGTCTCAACAAACATAGTTAACTTAAAATAAATAACCACATACAAAATCACCAAAATTAACCAAAGTATAAAATCAGTCAAAAACAAGAATTTGGTGATGAAGTGAAAACCTTTTGAAGCATCCTTAAAAATTAAAACCATTATGAGGCAGCCAAACCCAAGAAATTCATCCACTATAGAAGAATTAAATTACACGCAGTTTATACTAGTCTCAGGGTCTTATGAAAATCGTGCACTATGAGGCTTATATAGGGGGAAAAAAAACTCAAGTTTTGGTGCAAGTTGGTTTCTAAAAAACACAATTTGAGGCAGCAGCGTTCAAACGGGTAAGTATCTCATTCAAACGCAAGCTAGGGTTTCACAATTTTCTCGGCAATGGCATTCAAACGTTGTATTGCAACCGAGCTTCTTGGATCTCCCTTGATAAACGTGTTTGAACCTTTTGTGAACAGCTTGTGACCAAGCTGCTCAATGGGTCTTGTGAAACACCTTCATTCCAATATTAAGCAACCGCCATTGCGACCGACCTTTTCGGGAACTTGAATTTCTATAGTATGAAGACCTTTGTTTGAACTTCCAGCGACCGAAGCTCTAAAATCTAAAATCTTGAATTTCCTCAAAGATTGAGTTCGAATTCGAACAGCTATCAACTGGCTTGCGACAGCAGCTTCATTTCTTCAACTTTAAACACCAAATCAAGTTGTTTTCCTTGCTTCATTATTAAATGTTCTTAGGATTTTGTCCATTGATTGAATCCATTCCTGATGATGTGCCGCTAACAAGGCCTACCTATTCTCCCAATGCAACCTTGCTTTTTAGGGGCATGACATTCAATCCTATATCAATATATGCTCCTCCAAGCCTAAGGGTGGATTGAATCCAATTCTGCCATAAAGCAAAGGCAGTAAGCTAAGACATGAAGCATGCCATGAAATAGGTATTAATAGGAATTTCGAAAGCCCTATTTAAGCAATAGGACATGAAGAGGAGAAGAGGGGGGGTTCCTTGATGTTATGGTGTCAAGGTCGTCGAAGAAGGCCACAAGTGGAAGCAACCGATGCTCTGGTCATTCAGTTGAATCCTTGCTGCCAGTCCGTACTTGCCAGTTTTACCTACCACTTAATCAACTAAACCTAAACTTACAACTAACTTGGTTTTCACACTGAATTAAGCAACATAAAACCTACATTAAAGTATAGCTAACTCTGCCTGAGCACCATTGGGAAGAAAGGGTATGGGTCAAACTATAAATGATTGAGGTTAAAAGTTCAACAAGCATCTGACAAGGGAATCCCATTCCTTTAGAAACACTTTAAAAGAAGTCATGCAGAAATCCAAACACTTTGATCAACTTGGTCGAAACTCAACTTACAACTTCTATGTAAATCAGGACTGCGATTTGAGGAGGACATATATCTTTCTCATCCCAAGTAAAGCTCGTGTAATCAACAGGCTTTATGACTCAAGAACGTCACACCTTTATCAAGTTCCATTCTGTTCCTGTCAGCTCATCACAAATTTTGGTCACATAAGGAATATTCCCTCACTGACAGAAACCCACAAAAGCCCACCTTTTTGTTCACAGAACAAGCATTATACACGCAAAATTGAAGAGCATCTCATAGTAAGGTCCCACATAGAACTTTGACAAGTATTATCAATGAATGACTTTAAAAGGAATCCTTGAAAGGAGAGAACATTGAATTCTTCAAAATCAAAGATACTAGATCCAAAATCCAAGTGCGGTAACTCAAATCCTGCTCTAAACAGCAGTTCTAGTATCAAAAGCAGGAACAAAATATAAACATCCATCAAACACAATACAAGAATTAGCATCATTCATATCAATCATAAAAGATTTAGTGACAACCATTTGGTTGTCATGGTAACATATCGAATAAGAAAAACGACAATAAGAAAGACCCATTACCAAAATGTTCCATTGCCACTTTCTTATGCTGCTTATACTCCAAACCACTTGGTCGCACTTTCCCACGCTTGGTGACCGAGAAGTCACCTCCAGGTGGAGCCGAAGATGAAATCGGCATTGGAGACAATGCCATAGTGACCGCCCCATCTGGGTTATACTTCCTTGGTCTACCTCTCTTCTTCTTTCCCGTTGTTCCGGCCAATCCCACGCTCACGGGTGAAGCAGCAGTCACTGCTGGTGCACCAGCAGGCTGGTTCTGGCTCGGGTTGTTTTCAGACCTCGGCGCTACATGATAAGCTGATGGAGCTTCTGCTCCTATCACAGTAACCCCTGAACTAATACCTTCTCTTGCTTCCATTCATAGACCAACACTTTCATAAAACAACCACTAGAGCTGACAACCTTGATATTTCCAACTACTCAGATACTCACATTAGCATCTGCAACAAAGAAATCCATGCTTCCAAATTAAAACCCTTTTGTTTCCTTCTGGGGAAAAATGCTAAAGACTAAAGAAATATCTGCTCAACACTCAAAAGGTTTTTCAACCTTCAGAGATCTAAAACAACTATACAAACCTAAAATCCAAAAGGTATTATGTAAAAGCTAGAAGTTTATTAAAAGATAAATGGAATTAACCTAAGCTCAACAACATCTTCCTCAACTTAAAAATAAAAACGAAATTTGAAACTCAGACTAGAAAACAAGACCCGGAAAGAAAATAAAAATGCAGTCAAATTCTTTTTATCTTTTGAAAACTAAACTTGTAACCCAAACCAACAAAAAAAAAAAAAAAAACCAAAAAACATCAGAAAGTGAAAACAGAAAGACAGACGATAGAAAATGTCTATTGGAGTATATTTTTTTACTGCAAGTAAACATTTTCTTCAATCTTCAAAGATCATAACTTCAAAAACAAAAACTCCTTGTGAACATAAACACACACACACACAGAGGGAGAGAGAGAGAGAGAGAGTAAACCCATGAATAAGAACAATTATTTTCATTTAAAAAACAGAAAAATGTTTTAGCACAAATCACATCTCAAAATCAGAAAATATGAACTTATTACACCAAAAAATAAACGAACAGAACAAAAATCAAATCTTTAGCCAGAAATAATATATAAATTAAAAAAAAAAACAAAGAAGTGAAATAACCAAAACTTCGAACTTAAAACTACACCAAAATCCAAAGATCACGACCTGTGACTGGAACCTCCAAACTTCAACTAGCTCTTTCGACACTGCAGCTTAGACTGTTCTGTGTCAGACCCTTTTCACATTCGAGCTGAGACAGTACTCTCATACACCACCACAACAACAACAACAAAAAGTTCCAAAAAAATCACAATAATATAATTAAAAAAATAAATAAACTGTTTGTTTACTGAGAAAATGAAAACCGCCTTTGAATTTCAAGAGTCGGAAAATATTAACCGCAGGCCGGTTCTTCAGAAGTTGTCTGAAAACAGAGGCAGTTGAGATAGCAAAAGGAAAGTGAAAATAAATAACCAACAAAAAATTTAAAAAAAAAAAATATATATTGAAATAATACAAAATTAAAAAAAATAATAATAAAAAATAAAAAACAAAAAACCCACTGGAATTTGAATGTGAAAACAATTTTAAAAACAAAAGCAGTAATTGCTAAACCCGATAAAATAAAATATAGTTAATGAAATTTTCACGTCCGTGAGGGGAATTGGGGTTTAAAAAATTAGGTAAATGTCTAATATGGTAAATTTAAAGAAAAAGTAGGGGAAATAAGTGGAAAAAGAGTAAATTACTTTCTTTTATGAAATTCATTTGTTTTGCATTTAAAGCTCCGAAAGGTAGTGTTGGCGGGCCGACCTTTTTGTTTGCCGCTGACCTGATTTTTGTCCTTTTTGCGCAAATAAAAGACTGAACTTTCACTTATGCCCTCGAAAAAGATTATTATTACGAAACGCGTCAATTGAAGTTTGAAATTCTAGAGGGGTTTTTGCTTTTTTGTATTGGGGGAATTTGTTTCAGCAGAATTTGAATTCAGGGTGGTGAGATGTGATTGCCTCACCTGCAGCTCACAGATAGATACTTGCTTGTCAGCATCTCAATGGATATACTGCCATGGGAGAGTGACAATGCACCTGCCGGACAGGCAGTTTCATTTATGGGATATGACCTTCCTTGCACGTGGGAAAATATTAATACGTTACATCATGAAATGAGAAAGGGGGTATGCACCGCACTACTTTTTTTTTTTTTCTTTTTTTTTTCCCTCACTATATATATATATATATATATATATATTAGCAAAAATAGTAGATAGAGTAGGTTAATTATAGTTATCCTATTTTAATATGACTATAGTAGTATATACTCGTTGAGAGTCTCACTAAAGAAGCTTAGATGATGAGAACTGTAAGCATTCTCTCAAGTCCGACTAAGCTATAACCTGACTCAGTCCTACCTAGGCATCAATTAAAATTTAAGACGACTAATACTAATCAAGTATATGTACAGATTCTCCATTGCGGATATTTAAACCCACGTCCTAATAAATGTTTTAACCGCTTTAAAAAAATTTTGGGCCATTAAACCATCACCCTTGATGATTCTCTCGCTATGTTTATGTGTGAGGTCGATAGCTATTGAATTAATTATTATTTTTCAGTTTTTTTTAAATAATTTTAATTTTGTTTCAAAGGTATTTTTGAAATAAATATACAAAAGTATATAATTTGACATGTAGTGGTAGGATGGGATGCCCTATTGTCACTTTTTAAAGTTCGGAAAAACTTCACTTAACCCCATAATTTTCATTACTTTTACAATTACTTACCTAAAATTTAAAAATTCTCAATTTATTATATTGAATTTTTAATTTTTTGCAATATCACCTCATATTAAATTTTTATCTTAAAACCTAACAAGGAGTGTCAAAATTAACAAAATACCCCACAATTTTTTACACATAACTTCATTAAACGGCATAACTACATCATTGTTCATAATCACACTTTATACATACTATTTAATGACAAAAGAGCATGTAGGCTCATACTACATGATCTTCAAAATCATAGGACTTAATTATTTCCCTTTGAACATCATAAACACCTCCTAAACTATTAATTGTACCTTTTTCCTCTTAAAAAACTGTAATTTTTCCACACCCCAAAGAGATTCGTTCAAACGTCTTGCAATCGGTGTTCGAATGGAACACTTTGTGGCTTATATAGATCAAACATGGTATGATCGTTTATGTGGTCGGGGGCTCTATGTAGCTTACACCAATCAAATGGTGTGCGATCGTTATGCAACCGAAGCTCCCTAGAGCTCCCTGTTTAGTCAAATTAACGGTGTTTGAATTGACTCAACCTAGTTTTTTTTTTTTTTTAATGTAAAACCGATCAAAAAATCCCTTCCTGTAGTTCCTACACTTATTTTCATACACTCATATGCAGTTTTTAAATTTGCAATTAGATTATAATTCAAAAAAAACCTATCTCATATTTAATTATAGTTTTAAAAATCACAGCGAATAAATATAAGATTACTCAAATAAAAAATAACTTTTTGACTACATGGATTCATGGAAGTACTTTTTCTTTTTTTTAAAATTTTTGTTAATATCTAAACCGACAAGAAGGCTTAAATTCACCCAAAAAAAAAAAAATCAGAACATGGCATGGGTAGAAATGTGTTCACGTGGTCTCATAAGTGCAGAAATCAACCACCCTTCCTTATATTCAAACCTCGGTAATCGTAATGGTAATACCTTCACATACCTGCAGATAAAAGAAAAGAAAAGAAAAGAAAAGGAAAGAAAAATGTGATTGGCAGGTGAGAAAAGCCAAGGTCGGCGTGGAGGTGGTGGTGGTGGTCCTGACAAAATTTGAGCAGGTGAGCCGTTACATGCTTACACTTGTCCGAGATACGTTGCTTGTCTCTCATGTTACAAACTGTACCGCACATGCCCCTCAAACCGAATATATTTCATGGGGCCCCTCGCCCCCATACTCGAATTCCCAAAACACAACTTCCCTTCAACTCATCACTAGGTCAAAGGTGGTGAGGGTAGGTGTATGCACGAAGAAAATAGGCTAAATATGGTAGATTTGGCTCCCAAATTGCAGGAGAAAAAACAAAAAAGGAGGAAGGAGGAATCCCTCCTCTCCGTCCTTCTTCCGATGGTGGGAGTTCGAGACGAGCTTTCCGAAAAAAATGGGATTTTGACGTACGACGTCACATGTCGTAGTACTTGTTGGAACGACAAAAGAGCAATTTTAAGTTGAATTGTAACCCTGCTTTTCAGCAGAAACAATCATTGCTTTGCAGCGGTGGAGGAAGTTTCTTTCTAAATAATTATTTTTTCAAAACCCAACTCCATTCTTTCCTCAACTCTCTTTCTTCCTACTGTGTTTGTTTCTATTCTCAACTTTCAAGTTGCCTTCCAAATCTAATCCCTATTCTGCCAACAATATTTGACCCCTCCAAATAATTTTTATTTGGCTCCAGTACTGTAGCAATGGTATAATCGAGAGTAATGATTCCCACCATATTTAATAAATTAATCCTTCATGGGTCAGAAAAAAGAGGGTACATTACTTCATGGATCACTATCCTTGTCCCCTGGAGATAACTTCTATCTACCATGTCCTACTGGATCATTTACTTGTCCCAACGGCTCCCATCTATATTGATTGAGTTGCCTTCAAATAACAGTGTACATGGAGCAATGCTATGGGTGTGAGAAAATTGGCGTAAAAAAATAGGAATAAGTAATAGCACTGAAAGAGGATCCTATAAGATGCCATAATCTTTTAGAAAAATCATCAATTTCCTTCATATAATTTGTCATGAAACAACTATCAATTTTGGGATTTTGATGGGCATTAGAGACTAGGTTTTAGGAAGGATAAAACCAGCTCTGACCTCTTCGAACGAGTATTCAGTTGGTTGATTGTTGTTGTTGTTTTCAATACATAGAGCAAGACGTGGGGTAGCTGGTGTTCTGGCTGTCGTCATAGGAACTGACACTGTCGGAGGAGTTGTCGGCTCCGGAATTGGCATCGTCTTCGGCGTTCTGCTTTCTTCATAGCCAACGGCAATCGGCTTCGAAGGTGTTCCCACTAGTGACAGCTCGGTGCTTGAGAGAGCTTTTTGTAACGACGCCGTATATGTCATCTTTTGATCTTCTAGGAAATTATCAATGTTGGCCTTAGATAACACTTGGGAAGAAACAGGAGAAAGGGGCTTCCGGATCAACGGTGACTTATTTTTATGTGCCTTTCCACTACCAGATGAATACTTCTCTGCTGAATGACCAGGATCCTCTGAGATGCTCTTACCTGCATAAAATTTTGTAACCAAAACTTTGCAAGTTAAATAGTCACTGAGAAACTCTGCAAGCAATGCCCAAAATTGTAGACATTCTATTATTACTGTGTTCAAAAATCCTACATGTATTTTTCTGTGCTTATTTTCTAATGTGGTAAAAAAAATTACCATTAAATTTTGGACCCGTTAATTTGTATATTTCACATCAGAGAGTAATCTTACTATATTACATGAATGGTGCAAATTTATTTTAGTATTAAGAGACAAAGGACCTTAAAGCAAGATGGTTCAAATTTGCTGGCCTTAGTTTTCAATATTGGCAGTCCTTCGATTAAGTATAGTAATACTCCTCAAAATCCTATCCTACCAATACAGATCCTGGAAATATTTAGTTTCTAATTAAATATTTGAAAAATTCTAGAGGACATAGCTGCAAAACCACCATGGTGCTGGTGGCTCAAAGAGCTCTTGGCTATGTTTGCCAACAGCCGGGGCTGGCACTGTAGCTAGAACGGCACTGTTTCAGCTACAGTGCCAACTGACATGTGGCAGCAAAAATTGACTTTTTCATATAATTTTTTTTTTTTTTTTAAAGCAAAATATTTAAAAAAAAAAAAATTAAAGATGAAAAAGTCAATTTTTGCTACAATATGTCAGTTGGCACTGTAGCTGAAACAGTGCCGTTCCAGCTATAGTGCCAGCCCCGGCTGTTGGCAAACATAGCCCTTCTAATTCAAAAAGTCACCCTTACTAGGTTGCAGACGGGAAGCAGCTTTTTCAGGTTTCAGGTTCTGAAGCATTGCTCCACCAAGGGAGACTTTTCTGTTGCCTGCAACTCCTGTGGGTGTTCTCGAAGCCTTTTTTCCACTCTTTGATGGACTGGGTTTTGACCCAAAAAGTGCTTCCTGCTTAGCTATCAGCTGTCCCTGGATTCTCTTCTGGTCCTAAATACAGAACCGATTCAAGCATGGGTCATAAAGAGAAAAAAGATTTAAAACGAAAACTCCATACTGATTATCACAAATTAATTAAAACCAGGTCCATACTCTCTGCCTCTGCATTTCTTGCTCTTTCTCTTGCCTTAACATGCTGTACTGTTCAAGCATAAAAAGAAGCCGTCCCTACAAAACAGATATCATAGAAGATCTAATTTGCATAATCAAAGGCAATGTAAATATTAATCAATATGCACTACAACTTGACGAACTTGAACAGGTCAAGTTTTGACTTGGAGCAACATGTCTATTTAAAATGTTTAATCGATTAACAGAAAACCTTACACCATCATATAAGAATTCAGTCTGGCTTTGTTCCTCCCAAGCTTTTGTTTTTGACGTCAATACCTCCACCATTGCTGCTCAAGTAGGATCCAAAGGATAGAACAAAAACTCATAAAATAGACCAAAGAAAAAATATAAAGGTAGCATCTACATAGAATATTAATCTGAACATAAATTTGTAAACAATCTATTTATTAGGTCCTCTAGGCTCTAACTTCCCTGCTTCCCAGCATCATTGTTTTATACATTCGGCACACTAAGTAGAACGGTAAGAGCTGCATATAAGTACTACTCATATCTGCATAGTGTAATTCAATCAGATCGTACTCTAATAATACGACTGGGATTTAAACTCACAGTATTTTCAACTCAGGGCCGGCTCAATGACTAGGCGACTGAGGCGGTCGCTTAGGGCCCCTAGTTAGTAAGGCCCAAAATTTTTTCTCATAAAAATTTAAAACCTCTAAAATAAGGTCCCAATATAATAAGTCCATTGTAAAATAAAACCAATTAACCTAAAAAAACAAATATACCACATCAATTTTTTGGGGCAACTAATTAAAAGTTAAACTTAAAATTCATGAAACAACAATGAAAATGAAAATAATAATAATATTATAAAAATATAATAATATTATTAAAATAAATATTATTTAATTAATATTTAAATATTAAAAAAAATAAGTTCTCAACTTCAAAATTTCGCCTAAGGCCCCAAATACATTGAGCCGACCTGTTTCAACTCTGTATCCTATTGCTATGAGAAATAAAACTTGGTTAAGCAAGATATTTACCAGGAATTTTGTTAACTAAAGCACGACCTTTCTCAGCACGTTTAAGGGTAAGATGTGCACCTCTTCCACCATTATATCGATTATCGTCCTGAAATTCCATGATATGAAGGTGAATAAATTAAGATGAGGGGAATGGAAGCTACTTTCTATTCAAAATAAGATAAAAAAGTTCAACCCTGTTGTACTCCTCAAGCCAGCTCTCTTCTTGACATGCAGCTAACCACTTCTCAACCTTCTCAAGTATTTCTTTCCTGCACAAAGCTTCCTCTTTTACGTTTGCAATTTGAAGTTCAATTTCTTCTAACAGGTACATTGGATCCACAGCTCCTGCAAAATGTAATTGCTGATGATTTATTTTTCCAGGACAATCGCTCAAGTCACATAGATAGTTGCACATACGGACAAAACCTAGTCAGTGCCTTCCTCGTCTCCAAAACCTGTTCTTTTCCACTCCACAGCTTTTCGATTCACCAAATGTCACCCACCCAAAAAAAGACGAAGTAGAAGAAGAAGATCTTGTTATGTTGTTAAGCAAAGCCCACACTTGCCCTGCTTTCTTCCAAATCAAGTAAATTCCTATTCTATAACAGCTGTTTGTTTTTTATGTTAAAGAAAATCCATTATTGAACAATTGAAAAATGAAAGCTTTCTCTATTAAACCAAAAAAACTTTTAGTTTTCTTGATTAGGAGAGAAATGAAAGTTAGTCCGTTCGATAACCCTTTTAAGGGTCCTTTTTTGGGTGGACACGAATTTCTTCTAAACTGGTTTTAAGGAAATTCACTTCAACCTACACTAATAAGTAACAAATGTCATTCAATATTTTTGAGTTTCTAAAAAATTAATGTTTGAGTTCCTAGATTAGTAGAATGACAATAAATTACTGTTAAAATATTAAAGAAAATATGTGAGAGATAACACTTGGTACTTATTAGACTGCCCCTCACCCTCACAAGAGGCCGACCAATCACCCTTCACATAGTAAGGGCCGACTACCCTTCATTTGGTGAGGGGTGGCTGTGAGGGTGACCTCTTTTTTTATTTGAAGGGTAAAATTATAATTTTATAATAACAACAAGCTAATGTCATCATTTATGCCACATGTCATCAAAGATTGGTGATGACGTAGATCCGCATGTGCATCTAACTGCTTTCATCAAACAATTCAACGGTAGGGACCCTTTTGATCAAAGAGCTTACTCCATGAATCTTAATGATACTTTTGATACCCCTGGATCAGTTTGATATAACTGCAAACCTCAGGAATCAAGTAAGTAATTTTTCAAGATTAATATGTAGTAGCATCATCTATAGGCAGCAGCCAACGAGAGTGAGATCATAGTGAAAAAGTAAGCAAAACCTACTCAATCCAATTTAATTATCAAGTTGAATTTACAGCAAATCAAGGCTATGAACATTTAAGCTGAAAGCAATTTTATTTGTAACTTTACACGTTAGGAAGATTAACCTTGAGGAATATTTCTCTCTCTCTCCCCTTTTTGTACATATGAACTTTAAAGTTGGAAGATGTATTTTTGAATGTGCTTTAAGTTATATTATAACTTTTGGACATGAATAGTTCTATAAAAAGCATGCTTTTGTGTAAGTACTTCATGATTTAATCATAAACCAGTTGTTAGAAATATATTTTTAAAATTTTATTTTAGTGTTATATCCGGCCCCTCTAGTTAAAATCCTGACCTCACCCATGTTTGCATCATACAAAAATCCTTGCACACAAATTGATACTTCAAGTCAATGAAAGTTTATGATTGTATCTTTTCCCCATATTGAATGAGCTCTCAAGTTATATATAAGTGCTTGACAACGGTTTCAATAAAATTACATGCCTCATAGAGAAAGAAGAAATTTCCTTGGCAGAAAAACATCAAAATTACTTGCAGTAGCCTTTTACATAAATAACATTAATAAAATTCTTACCAGACTTCATGGCTTCAACTGAGGATTCCATTACACTAAGTGCTTCCGTGACCATGTGCGTCTGGCTACATATCTGCTCTAGTTCCAACCTCTTTTTCATAACAAGCTCTTTCATTTTACTTGATTTTAGTTGCTCAAGCCTTGAAACTTCTGCCTCAACCTGCAGGAAAAAAACTCATAAAAATAGTTAAATACATGTCAATTTCCCACATAAACTTTGCACATATTGTAAATCATAAGAAAGCAAAATTAGTTCTCTACTCCAAGGAATCTAACTCTAAAATTACATACATTATTTAGGAAGTTTACAGAAAGCATGTTAGTCTCGGTAATTTCAGGTTCTGAAGCAGCAATATTACTAGTTACGTTCTGAAACATCTGTTGCTCCTCCATTGGTGTGTCCATCAAATTCCACATCTCCAACAGGGCACTTGCAAGGTTTTGAAGCTGGTAAACTCCAAGGTTTAAAAAGGTCAAGAAAAAAAAAAGTTTTCTCAAGAGGACAATAGGATAACTAGTTTACACATGTACTGACCCTTTGCATTCTCTGAATCTTGACCTCTCTCAAACTTTGTACTGCAGCAGCCAACTTCTCTATCGTATGGTTACTTATATCTTTTGTTCCTTTGGAATCATTCAAAGTGGAGTGGATTTCACCAGCTATGTGTCTGAACTCCATACCAAGGACCGAGCACACTGAGTTCAGGGTGTTCAGGTGGTTCGATACCTGCTTCAAACGATTTCTCTGCAGGTGATGTAGAACAAAATCAGGAGAAATCATTATAGCAACAAAACCTCCAACTTCCATAGATGAAAAGAACTTGATTAATTTTATGTCACACACTCCCAGAACATAGTTCAAATGTAATAGGCACAATTCATATTCCAGTTGCATTCATTCATGCTTCATTGTAAGTAATCCCAAATTAATCGCAAAAATTCCAATTAATCTTATGCTTTCTCCATCATTTCCTTGAAAAGACATACTTTCATCTCTCACCCATTTTTCCCCAAGTTTTGGCTGAATTACAGTTTTCATAGTTTTCAAAAAATCGAAGAAAAAAAATCCGAATTTGCTATTCTTGCAATAATTGTAAATTTATGAGGGAACAAAGAATCGAATAAAACCCAAACTTGCCGCTATATACAAAGATAGTAAATTGATCAACCTTCTGATTCTGAAGTTCAAGCAACTGTTTACGTAATTCTTCTAGTCTTCTCATGGACAAGTCAGTCTCATCCAGAACCACCTTGTACAGATTATCCTCTGTATCTCCCCGAAACTCATTTGAAATATTCTGTATCTGCTGTAAAACTTCAACAAATTGGTTCTTTCTGTTAATTTTTAGCTTCCGCATGTCCTCCAGTTGTGAAATAACGATGTCAAGCTCTTTACTCAAGCCTCCATCTGGCTTCCAATCAAACTGAAGATACAAACCAATCAACAAAAGTTCCAACCATTAAAGAATTGCTTGTGGCGACCGGAGGAAAAAAAAAGGGCAGGCATAAAAATATAAACTTGTTTTTTAATTCCTTACTAGACTTACATGTAGTGGCTGCTCACCCATTGCGGAACAGATATCTGCAAGTTCTGCTTCGGATTCAGCTATTTCTTGTTGCAGCTGTGCTCTACACTTCTTGGCTACATCTACTTTTCTCCTATATAGCTCCAGACACTTCTGTTCAATTTCAAGCAGCATCGTATTCCTATTGACTTCAGGCTCTCCAACCTCATCCCATATTTTCTAATCGCAACAATAACCAAAAGAAAAGAAATTCAACATGCTATCAGGAATACCAGATGCATGATTCTATATAACTTATCCTTCAAAAGAAATTGAAGAAAACCTGCAGTTCATCTAGCAACAATCCACAAGTTGTTTCAATATGCGCAAACTGGTTAATTTGGTGTTTAAACATGGTGAGGCAAGGCAACCTTCACTGAAAATGACAACATTTCTGTAAGACACCTCTAGGTACCAACATAAAAACAAAAAACAAATATTATAAAAATTCACATCATAAAAGTATAATTTTATTCCTAATTCTTTAAGCATTAGCAAAACCCTAGATTATGTTCTTGCAACTTATAATATCAAATATAGTCTCAAAAGATTCCAGAGATACATACACGGCACAGACACTAAGGGAGAGACGGAGAGACGCCAAAACAATTCCTCAAGCGTGCTCTGTTTGGCTGGTGAGAAACTAGAAGAAACCCTGTAATGTCACATTCCCAAAATGGATGAACAAAAATTAACTGAACAAATAAATGTCAAAAATTAAAAATTTAAAAAATGCAAAACAAAACAATTCAGAATGAACTCTCAGTAGGAATAACCTTCAGCCAACCAAACAAACAAAAATGAACGCGATACTCAAATGAGCGAAGTAATGCAGCAAGTAATGGAGGACTAACAACAATCATGTTAAGAACTAGTAGGAAATTTTCCTTTTTCTTTTCCTCAGTTTTCCAGCCAAGCAAACAGAAAATGACGATTAAAACGAACCAGATTGTCTGAGATTTTCAAATTATGAGAGTGTTGCCTGGAGACGGAGAAAAGTTTTTCGGTGCCGGAAAATCCGTTTCTGATCAGAATGGGTTTATTGGGGTTTTGATGGAAAAAGAAAGTGTAACGCTTCATTTTGGGAGGGAAAGGGAATGGGAGCAAAGGGAGCCGTTACGTTGGGGAGAGGAAATAGTGCCTGATCTTGACACGTGGTCATATATAGGAGCCAAGATGACGTGTTAAGATCGAGGGGTCTGTGGTTGGGTCTGGTCAGGGAGTGGCCCAGTGGGAGGCGATCGGGATTGTTGTTTTGGTGGGGTCGAATGGGATGTATTCAAAATTTTGAATTTAAAAAAGGAAAAATGTCCCAAAATTTCTTAAATTTTGCCTATTTTACGGTTAAATTTTTTAATTTTGATAATTAAAATAACTGGTTTTGCTCAAGTGACAAATAGGTTTTTCCTTTCCAATCTTTAATAAAAAATTTGCCCCATTATATTATTTATGTCATACCAATGAAAACGTGACACATATATTTAGACACCACATGAGGCTGCCATGTAAACAATTACCAAAAATAAAGAAAACAATTTTTTATTTTTACTTTCTAAGCAATACATTACAAATCTACAATTTTTCTTACTTTCTCTCTAGCGCCGCAGTTTCAGGTAAGCCCCCTCCCTCATGGTGAGGGGAGGAGGGATGGCCGTTTGTTGCCTCCCTCCTCCCCCTCGCCTGTCCTTGTACCGGGTGCCAGTAGTTTACTTGATGTCCCAGTCCCAGGTTGCCTCCTCCCTACACTTTCTCTGCCGCCCCTTCCTCTTTGTTCCACTTTTGTCCTTGGCGGGGCTCTCTGATTGTTTTCTGCTCCTTTCCTTTCTGTTTTTTTGCTTTGTTTTTAGTGTGATGTTCTTGTAGCCTTACTTGTGTGTCATTCGGTGTGAGTGCTGATTTTGGGGGTTTCTTTCAATCTCCCCCCAGTTTTGTTTTGTGTTCGCCGCCGATCTCCTATGCCCGCTCTACTGCCCAACGTTCGATGTTGGGTCTTTCCTCATGCCCTTCCAGCGATGAGCTTCAACGTCCCCTGCTGCAATAGTTTTCCGGCCAGCTGGCGATTGGTTTCGCCACCCTTCGTCCACTATTTTTGGCTTTTTCCGCGTCCCCACCGCATTGAGCTTCCATTGTTCCCTTCCGGTGTCGGTTTCCGGCGAGTGCACAATCAGCATCCACGCTGCGTGTGTCTGTTCCTGTTTGTTTTATTTTATTTTTATTGTCTTTGTTTTTGTTTTTTCCTTATATGCATTTCATTCATGTTATTTGCTTATAATAAGGCCCTGCCTCTTTGGTTCGCCCACGTTTTATTTCGGTTTTTTTGCTTCTGTTTTGTAATAAGGCTTGGCCACTCAATCTGTCTGCTTGGATGTGAACTGAATTTTGGTCTAGATCTTTTAGGTCGTGGATGTGAATTTTAGTCCAAACGTTCAAGTTGTGGACGTGAACTTCATCCTGGCTTTTGGGTCGATGAGGAATTTGCGCTACCTATGCATTAGATTGTGTCTGTCTTATGCAGATCTGTTATTTCACTTGAAAACTAGTCATAGGTTAGCGGAGATTTTAGGTGATGTTGTATCCTTATAGCTTCAGCTATAATTTGCATTTTCAGGGTTTTGTACTCCTGCGATGTAAGAGCTTTATGCTCGTAATTATTATCAATGAAATTTGAATGTATTTCTTTCAAAAAAAAAAATAAAATAAAAAAAAATAAAATTACAAATCTACAATTAGGTTATTGTCACATTTCTACTAGTGGTTATCACCAGAATGAAAGCTATTATCTACAATTAGATCGCTGCTGAGGTTCAATCGCCACTATGAGATATTTACGAAACCCTAGTTCTCGTTTGGTCAAGATCAAGTCTTGGTCAATCAAGACAACCGTATCTTGTTTAATTTCTTAACTGGCTTATAAAACATATGTTTTATCCCTGTTTTATATAAGCCTTGTAATCCACGACTTTCATAAGATGTAGCAGTAATTTTTTAATGTTCTTTGAGAGGTTTCTAAACATCGTTCGACCTTAAACATTTTAATAATTCTCCTTGGGTATTTGATTTTTTCAATACCCCATGTAATGAATTATTATTTATTAATCTATATATAAAATAAAGAGTAATAATAAATGTCACATTTCTATCCCCTGAAATTAATATGACTTTTAAAGATAAATTATAAGTGGTTCAACTAGTATGAGGCATCAAGCAACAGAAACAGCGAATTACCAAAAAAAAAAAAAAAAAAAACTAGCCCTCTCTCTCTCTCAAGACACCTTCACCATTGTGGCTGCGACTGACTCCTAGCCCCCTCTTTTTTCTTCCTCCTTCCATTCTTGCCTATTTTGAAGCTTAAATTGCCTCTTTGGAGGCCCTACTTGTTTATTTGGAGGACCTATTTATCGTCCTTGGGGATTTATCTTATCACAACAGCTCCATCATCTCCATCCTCACTGCGGATCATCTGGTCTCTACCTCCTCCAACAATCATATCTTATGTAAACTCATTTTTAAGTTTTTAATTTGTTTTATTTTGTTTTGTTTTTAAATCATATCTATCACTTCAGGAAGTCTTACCCCCACACGCGCCACCCCACCTCTCTCCTGAGTCTCTCTGCTTCCAACCACTACCAAAGTTTCCTCCATTTGGCCACCACGTGTTGACATGTGGTCCACACGCAACGGTGCATGGGTTGCTCTTTATTGCACCTGACACATTCCTTCCTCTCATCATGCCTCTTTTCTAATAGGCCTTCAGGTAGGGTTGATGGATATCTTGAGTTTCCTCCATCCGGCCACCACGCATCGACGCATGGTCCACACGCAACGGTGCATGGGTTGCTATTTACTGCACCTGACGCCTTCCTTCCTCCCATCATGCCTCTTTTCCAATAGGCCTTCAGGTAGGGTTGAAAGATATTTTGAAGGCCATGCCCCTATTTATGTCCAATTCTATAGGGTTTTAGATAGAAATCATAAAATTGAAGGGTTTCAGGATAATCATGCTCTTGCTCGTACCTTGCTCAACTGCCTTTATTGGCATCTAAAATTCTTAGTTTTCAGCATAAGGTCGTGTCATTTTTTAATGCATTTTTTTCATTTTATTTGTTTACTCTGCTTGCCTTCGGGCTTATTGTTGCATTGTCATGCTCTTTGTTATTTTTTATTTTTGTAATCCTTAAAAAAAAAAAAAAAAAAAAAAAAAAGGAAAAGAAAACACTAGGTCAACTCATCAGTCCAACGCTTCTGGTAAGTCCAAATCATTCGTTGGCCGTTGATCAATTCAAAACCGTTTTTGTTTGCCATTAATTTTTGTTTAAACTACTGGATCGATCACCAACGCAGGTCTGAGGTCTCTGTCAATTTTCTTTTCTTTTCTTTTTTTGATGCCATCAGGAGTGACGACAAGAAAATGGCACTTTCTCTTTTGAGTTGATCTGTCGTTTTATGCGTTGTCTCTCGCTCGCGAGCTTTACTACTTTCGACTTCCGTATTTTGTTTTATGTTTTGAACGCCAAAATGCTCGCGCAGATCGAGTATGTACGCGTATGGAAGTCTCAAATACATTATTTTCTTTCTTAATTGAAGCAATAAACAGGACGACCCACAGTAATTGAAAAACAAAAAGGAGAAGACGAAGAAGAAGAAGAAGAAGGAGAAAAAGTGAAGAGACAAAGACAGAAAGCCTTTGAAGAAAATGTCAGACACAAAGTGAAGTAGTGAACACGCACACATACATACTCTCACCCCTCTCACAAACATACTCTCACGAGCCTCATTTTATTTCTCTCTCTCTCTCTCTCTCTCTCTCTCTCGCTTATCACCTTCCTCTCCTCCTTCCCTCCCATGAATCCCAACAAAACGGAAGACCTCCTCTTCTCTCACCACCTCAACCCCCATGATCTGGACCCACCACCACAATCCCATCAGATCCTGCAATCCCAGCCGTCCATTCCTCTCGATTCCCAAAACGACCCCGCTTTCTCCCTCCCCGAAATCGTCCTCTTCCGCTCCCCCTCCTCCCCTTCCACCTCCTCCTCCTCCTCCGAACCCGACCCGGGCGAAGCCTCAAACCCGGTTCCGAAGCTCCACATCAGCCCGGAGCCCCACATCTCCTCTCAGTTCTACACCTTCAACCCGGAGTCCCACTCCCTGATGATCCGCTGCCTCCTGGAGCACCGGCTCGCCACCCCGGGCGAGATCCGCGCCGCCACGCCGCGGGCCGTGCTCAAGTCCTGGCGCGCCGTCTGGAAAGACCGCAACGAGGACACCGCCTACCTCACCGCGTGGAAGCGCATCCAGGACAAGCTCTCGGCCCACGTCGACCCGACCAACGGTAACCAATTCCTTTGCTTCAAAAACAATTCTCAGCAATTCGTTTCCCACATTAACCAGTGGCAGGACATAGCCATGACCTTCCACTCCGATACGGACATCAAACACCTAGGGCTTAAGGAGACTATAGAGAGAATTAAGCAGGTCTGGACCGTAGGTGCCAAATTCTACGGCATTCCCGAGAGTTACATTAGGGTTTGCGTTGCCGCGTGCCCAGTGTGCTCTGCGGTGTCGTCGGGAGGGTCCTCTGGGGCCGCGGCGGCGCGGACTAAGCGGCGTAGGTTTGAGTATACCGAGTCCTTTGATGTGCCGGCCAAGGAAGTGCCCAATAGGCTTCAGCAATTGGCTGCCAAGCATAAGGTTGTGCTCTGCATTAGGCAGAAGTATATTAGGTATAAGCCGTTTATGGCGGAGGTGAAGGACTATGCTTGTCATAGGGCGGGCGAGCCTGCCGCAAAGAAGTCAAAGATTTTGAAGAGGGAGCCTTATGCATCGAAGCGGTGTGGGTGTGGGTTTAGGATTAGAGCCATTGTGCCAATTGCAAACTATAATGAGAAGGATAAGACTTTTGTGTATCAGGAAGAGGGGATGGCGGTGTTTAAGTTGTATGCGGTGCATACGGGGCATGAGCCGGGGCCATTGGATGGGAATGCGAGGATTATGCATCGGGTTGTGGGGCATAAGGGTGCCTTTTTGATGGACCAGGATACGGCGGTGTATGGGGTGAGTGAGGAGTTGGAGCATGACGGGTTTGGGTTGATGGGGAAGGATGATGGGGATTTGCAGCTTTCGGTTTTACAGCAGGTGCAGGAATTGAGAGCTGAGGTTGGGTTGTTAGAAGGTAAAGTTACCAAACTTCCGCATGAATTATTGGGTTCAGTGTCTCGAGAGTTGTGTGAGATTGTGAATAAAGTTAGGAGTATAGGGGAAGATAGTTTGAAGGCAATTGGGATGATCTCTCACAAGCCGCATTCAGATGATGTGTTGGTTGGGGAGAATGATTTGGCGCATTGGAGTGATCATCACCATGAACAAATATATGGGGATGGCAAGGACACAGATTTGATTGAGGATGATGAAGACAGTTTTGGGCGAACTCTTGGCGACGTTGTTCCATGGGACCAAATGAGGGAAGATTGTAGGAGTCAGAAGGATCTGATGACCGAGCCTTGTAAACCAGAAAAGTGGTTGAAATGCAGTGACTTTGACGAGAAAAGCATTCTTGATTGTGAAGATACTAAACTAACCAAGCCCATTAGACATGATGAGGCCATAGTTGCAGATGTAGGTCTTGTTGGTATACAGGTTGATAGTTTCTACCAAGAGAATCCTAAATGGTATGATTCTCCTTGTGGGTTGGACACTGGTGCAGATTGCGAGGATAGTGGATTCAGGCATGGCGAGATTGTGTAGATTCCTCAACAGCTTGGTTAATCTACTCTTCCTTAGTCATGGATTTTTATCGTAGCCATTCATCCCTTCTCATAGTTGGAAGTGGGTTGTACATTAATGTATACAGAAGAACTTGAGCCGCTCACGTGCTTTTTAGGTGTGTTTGCTCGTGTGGTTCTGTAAAGGATAGCCCAATTGGGCTTCTCTGCACATATGTGTTTTTTAACTATCTGTTAACAATGTTCCTGGCCTCCAGAATTTTTAGCTTGGTTTTCTTTATAATGCACATTGGTGACTGTTTCAGTCTATTTTTCTTCTTTCAAATTCTTGTATGTATTATATGTGTAGTCTTGCTTCCACGTTGACCGTGGCATGATGAGATATACGGAACTTATTCGTCATGATGTGTATGTAACTTGAATTTCTCTTGTATATGCATCTCTGTAAGCCTCTTTTTTCTGAATGCTCAGTAACCAATCACTTTATAGTTTATCTGTCACCTGGCTGCGGTGCTTAACAAACAGTTACTGCTGGGTTAAGATTGTGCTATTTGTTCTAGAGGTTGTCCCTGGATCCAATAAGTTGGTAGTCCTTCTAAAACTTCCTTGCATTATTTATCATACTTTTCTTACCTGTTTCAACAGATATGATAAATCTTAAGGGACTTTGTGCCTTTTCTCTTGGGGATTATTCTACTTGCTTTTGACAATCTTTTCTGTACTGTTGGGAGTGCCAGCAAATGCTTTTGGGTGGTCATTAAGGGACATCAAAGTTTATATGAACTACTTTTTCACTATCACCCTTTATTATGTATTGACAATATGTGGGTACTTTAGGCCCTTGATCATCGGCTTCCAGGTTTAATGGTTTTGTTGCTGTGCTCGCTGAAAGGGAATTATAATTATAATATTGATTATTGAGTTCTACCAGGGCCTACCTACCAAGTTAGGAGGTGATGATTACAGGAGTGTTTTTCTGTTCTTTTCTTTGATTACACGAGTGAAAAAAGTTGTCTTCTTTTCTAATCTTCCTTAATGGAAGCTTCTCTCTCTTCGAACTTTTATTTATCGACATTTTACACTCACTCTAACATGTTGTTATTAATTGTTGTGTTGAATTTTTATTGAACTAGCTGGTGGAGAAACATCCTCTATATAGCGTTGAGCAAGGATACTACTTACAATTGTTCAATTCTACTATCAGCCTCAATTTGATAATAATAAAAAAAAAAACAAAAAACTTTGTGAATGAGATAAGCGTGTGTACAGTTACAACTCCTATATAGGTGGTGGTGCAAAAACACTTATTAATTTACCAAAAACATTTTATTTTGTGGATCCCACAGATAACACATGTTCAAATGTGGCCACCACCAAAATAATTCTCAATTTTTACTTTTTCCAAAATTCTTTTGAGAACC
>NC_081547.1:24841552-24851129 GCF_901000735.1 Corylus avellana
TGACGTGTTAAGATCGAGGGGTCTGTGGTTGGGTCTGGTCAGGGAGTGGCCCAGTGGGAGGCGATCGGGATTGTTGTTTTGGTGGGGTCGAATGGGATGTATTCAAAATTTTGAATTTAAAAAAGGAAAAATGTCCCAAAATTTCTTAAATTTTGCCTATTTTACGGTTAAATTTTTTAATTTTGATAATTAAAATAACTGGTTTTGCTCAAGTGACAAATAGGTTTTTCCTTTCCAATCTTTAATAAAAAATTTGCCCCATTATATTATTTATGTCATACCAATGAAAACGTGACACATATATTTAGACACCACATGAGGCTGCCATGTAAACAATTACCAAAAATAAAGAAAACAATTTTTTATTTTTACTTTCTAAGCAATACATTACAAATCTACAATTTTTCTTACTTTCTCTCTAGCGCCGCAGTTTCAGGTAAGCCCCCTCCCTCATGGTGAGGGGAGGAGGGATGGCCGTTTGTTGCCTCCCTCCTCCCCCTCGCCTGTCCTTGTACCGGGTGCCAGTAGTTTACTTGATGTCCCAGTCCCAGGTTGCCTCCTCCCTACACTTTCTCTGCCGCCCCTTCCTCTTTGTTCCACTTTTGTCCTTGGCGGGGCTCTCTGATTGTTTTCTGCTCCTTTCCTTTCTGTTTTTTTGCTTTGTTTTTAGTGTGATGTTCTTGTAGCCTTACTTGTGTGTCATTCGGTGTGAGTGCTGATTTTGGGGGTTTCTTTCAATCTCCCCCCAGTTTTGTTTTGTGTTCGCCGCCGATCTCCTATGCCCGCTCTACTGCCCAACGTTCGATGTTGGGTCTTTCCTCATGCCCTTCCAGCGATGAGCTTCAACGTCCCCTGCTGCAATAGTTTTCCGGCCAGCTGGCGATTGGTTTCGCCACCCTTCGTCCACTATTTTTGGCTTTTTCCGCGTCCCCACCGCATTGAGCTTCCATTGTTCCCTTCCGGTGTCGGTTTCCGGCGAGTGCACAATCAGCATCCACGCTGCGTGTGTCTGTTCCTGTTTGTTTTATTTTATTTTTATTGTCTTTGTTTTTGTTTTTTCCTTATATGCATTTCATTCATGTTATTTGCTTATAATAAGGCCCTGCCTCTTTGGTTCGCCCACGTTTTATTTCGGTTTTTTTGCTTCTGTTTTGTAATAAGGCTTGGCCACTCAATCTGTCTGCTTGGATGTGAACTGAATTTTGGTCTAGATCTTTTAGGTCGTGGATGTGAATTTTAGTCCAAACGTTCAAGTTGTGGACGTGAACTTCATCCTGGCTTTTGGGTCGATGAGGAATTTGCGCTACCTATGCATTAGATTGTGTCTGTCTTATGCAGATCTGTTATTTCACTTGAAAACTAGTCATAGGTTAGCGGAGATTTTAGGTGATGTTGTATCCTTATAGCTTCAGCTATAATTTGCATTTTCAGGGTTTTGTACTCCTGCGATGTAAGAGCTTTATGCTCGTAATTATTATCAATGAAATTTGAATGTATTTCTTTCAAAAAAAAAAATAAAATAAAAAAAAATAAAATTACAAATCTACAATTAGGTTATTGTCACATTTCTACTAGTGGTTATCACCAGAATGAAAGCTATTATCTACAATTAGATCGCTGCTGAGGTTCAATCGCCACTATGAGATATTTACGAAACCCTAGTTCTCGTTTGGTCAAGATCAAGTCTTGGTCAATCAAGACAACCGTATCTTGTTTAATTTCTTAACTGGCTTATAAAACATATGTTTTATCCCTGTTTTATATAAGCCTTGTAATCCACGACTTTCATAAGATGTAGCAGTAATTTTTTAATGTTCTTTGAGAGGTTTCTAAACATCGTTCGACCTTAAACATTTTAATAATTCTCCTTGGGTATTTGATTTTTTCAATACCCCATGTAATGAATTATTATTTATTAATCTATATATAAAATAAAGAGTAATAATAAATGTCACATTTCTATCCCCTGAAATTAATATGACTTTTAAAGATAAATTATAAGTGGTTCAACTAGTATGAGGCATCAAGCAACAGAAACAGCGAATTACCAAAAAAAAAAAAAAAAAAAACTAGCCCTCTCTCTCTCTCAAGACACCTTCACCATTGTGGCTGCGACTGACTCCTAGCCCCCTCTTTTTTCTTCCTCCTTCCATTCTTGCCTATTTTGAAGCTTAAATTGCCTCTTTGGAGGCCCTACTTGTTTATTTGGAGGACCTATTTATCGTCCTTGGGGATTTATCTTATCACAACAGCTCCATCATCTCCATCCTCACTGCGGATCATCTGGTCTCTACCTCCTCCAACAATCATATCTTATGTAAACTCATTTTTAAGTTTTTAATTTGTTTTATTTTGTTTTGTTTTTAAATCATATCTATCACTTCAGGAAGTCTTACCCCCACACGCGCCACCCCACCTCTCTCCTGAGTCTCTCTGCTTCCAACCACTACCAAAGTTTCCTCCATTTGGCCACCACGTGTTGACATGTGGTCCACACGCAACGGTGCATGGGTTGCTCTTTATTGCACCTGACACATTCCTTCCTCTCATCATGCCTCTTTTCTAATAGGCCTTCAGGTAGGGTTGATGGATATCTTGAGTTTCCTCCATCCGGCCACCACGCATCGACGCATGGTCCACACGCAACGGTGCATGGGTTGCTATTTACTGCACCTGACGCCTTCCTTCCTCCCATCATGCCTCTTTTCCAATAGGCCTTCAGGTAGGGTTGAAAGATATTTTGAAGGCCATGCCCCTATTTATGTCCAATTCTATAGGGTTTTAGATAGAAATCATAAAATTGAAGGGTTTCAGGATAATCATGCTCTTGCTCGTACCTTGCTCAACTGCCTTTATTGGCATCTAAAATTCTTAGTTTTCAGCATAAGGTCGTGTCATTTTTTAATGCATTTTTTTCATTTTATTTGTTTACTCTGCTTGCCTTCGGGCTTATTGTTGCATTGTCATGCTCTTTGTTATTTTTTATTTTTGTAATCCTTAAAAAAAAAAAAAAAAAAAAAAAAAAGGAAAAGAAAACACTAGGTCAACTCATCAGTCCAACGCTTCTGGTAAGTCCAAATCATTCGTTGGCCGTTGATCAATTCAAAACCGTTTTTGTTTGCCATTAATTTTTGTTTAAACTACTGGATCGATCACCAACGCAGGTCTGAGGTCTCTGTCAATTTTCTTTTCTTTTCTTTTTTTGATGCCATCAGGAGTGACGACAAGAAAATGGCACTTTCTCTTTTGAGTTGATCTGTCGTTTTATGCGTTGTCTCTCGCTCGCGAGCTTTACTACTTTCGACTTCCGTATTTTGTTTTATGTTTTGAACGCCAAAATGCTCGCGCAGATCGAGTATGTACGCGTATGGAAGTCTCAAATACATTATTTTCTTTCTTAATTGAAGCAATAAACAGGACGACCCACAGTAATTGAAAAACAAAAAGGAGAAGACGAAGAAGAAGAAGAAGAAGGAGAAAAAGTGAAGAGACAAAGACAGAAAGCCTTTGAAGAAAATGTCAGACACAAAGTGAAGTAGTGAACACGCACACATACATACTCTCACCCCTCTCACAAACATACTCTCACGAGCCTCATTTTATTTCTCTCTCTCTCTCTCTCTCTCTCTCTCTCGCTTATCACCTTCCTCTCCTCCTTCCCTCCCATGAATCCCAACAAAACGGAAGACCTCCTCTTCTCTCACCACCTCAACCCCCATGATCTGGACCCACCACCACAATCCCATCAGATCCTGCAATCCCAGCCGTCCATTCCTCTCGATTCCCAAAACGACCCCGCTTTCTCCCTCCCCGAAATCGTCCTCTTCCGCTCCCCCTCCTCCCCTTCCACCTCCTCCTCCTCCTCCGAACCCGACCCGGGCGAAGCCTCAAACCCGGTTCCGAAGCTCCACATCAGCCCGGAGCCCCACATCTCCTCTCAGTTCTACACCTTCAACCCGGAGTCCCACTCCCTGATGATCCGCTGCCTCCTGGAGCACCGGCTCGCCACCCCGGGCGAGATCCGCGCCGCCACGCCGCGGGCCGTGCTCAAGTCCTGGCGCGCCGTCTGGAAAGACCGCAACGAGGACACCGCCTACCTCACCGCGTGGAAGCGCATCCAGGACAAGCTCTCGGCCCACGTCGACCCGACCAACGGTAACCAATTCCTTTGCTTCAAAAACAATTCTCAGCAATTCGTTTCCCACATTAACCAGTGGCAGGACATAGCCATGACCTTCCACTCCGATACGGACATCAAACACCTAGGGCTTAAGGAGACTATAGAGAGAATTAAGCAGGTCTGGACCGTAGGTGCCAAATTCTACGGCATTCCCGAGAGTTACATTAGGGTTTGCGTTGCCGCGTGCCCAGTGTGCTCTGCGGTGTCGTCGGGAGGGTCCTCTGGGGCCGCGGCGGCGCGGACTAAGCGGCGTAGGTTTGAGTATACCGAGTCCTTTGATGTGCCGGCCAAGGAAGTGCCCAATAGGCTTCAGCAATTGGCTGCCAAGCATAAGGTTGTGCTCTGCATTAGGCAGAAGTATATTAGGTATAAGCCGTTTATGGCGGAGGTGAAGGACTATGCTTGTCATAGGGCGGGCGAGCCTGCCGCAAAGAAGTCAAAGATTTTGAAGAGGGAGCCTTATGCATCGAAGCGGTGTGGGTGTGGGTTTAGGATTAGAGCCATTGTGCCAATTGCAAACTATAATGAGAAGGATAAGACTTTTGTGTATCAGGAAGAGGGGATGGCGGTGTTTAAGTTGTATGCGGTGCATACGGGGCATGAGCCGGGGCCATTGGATGGGAATGCGAGGATTATGCATCGGGTTGTGGGGCATAAGGGTGCCTTTTTGATGGACCAGGATACGGCGGTGTATGGGGTGAGTGAGGAGTTGGAGCATGACGGGTTTGGGTTGATGGGGAAGGATGATGGGGATTTGCAGCTTTCGGTTTTACAGCAGGTGCAGGAATTGAGAGCTGAGGTTGGGTTGTTAGAAGGTAAAGTTACCAAACTTCCGCATGAATTATTGGGTTCAGTGTCTCGAGAGTTGTGTGAGATTGTGAATAAAGTTAGGAGTATAGGGGAAGATAGTTTGAAGGCAATTGGGATGATCTCTCACAAGCCGCATTCAGATGATGTGTTGGTTGGGGAGAATGATTTGGCGCATTGGAGTGATCATCACCATGAACAAATATATGGGGATGGCAAGGACACAGATTTGATTGAGGATGATGAAGACAGTTTTGGGCGAACTCTTGGCGACGTTGTTCCATGGGACCAAATGAGGGAAGATTGTAGGAGTCAGAAGGATCTGATGACCGAGCCTTGTAAACCAGAAAAGTGGTTGAAATGCAGTGACTTTGACGAGAAAAGCATTCTTGATTGTGAAGATACTAAACTAACCAAGCCCATTAGACATGATGAGGCCATAGTTGCAGATGTAGGTCTTGTTGGTATACAGGTTGATAGTTTCTACCAAGAGAATCCTAAATGGTATGATTCTCCTTGTGGGTTGGACACTGGTGCAGATTGCGAGGATAGTGGATTCAGGCATGGCGAGATTGTGTAGATTCCTCAACAGCTTGGTTAATCTACTCTTCCTTAGTCATGGATTTTTATCGTAGCCATTCATCCCTTCTCATAGTTGGAAGTGGGTTGTACATTAATGTATACAGAAGAACTTGAGCCGCTCACGTGCTTTTTAGGTGTGTTTGCTCGTGTGGTTCTGTAAAGGATAGCCCAATTGGGCTTCTCTGCACATATGTGTTTTTTAACTATCTGTTAACAATGTTCCTGGCCTCCAGAATTTTTAGCTTGGTTTTCTTTATAATGCACATTGGTGACTGTTTCAGTCTATTTTTCTTCTTTCAAATTCTTGTATGTATTATATGTGTAGTCTTGCTTCCACGTTGACCGTGGCATGATGAGATATACGGAACTTATTCGTCATGATGTGTATGTAACTTGAATTTCTCTTGTATATGCATCTCTGTAAGCCTCTTTTTTCTGAATGCTCAGTAACCAATCACTTTATAGTTTATCTGTCACCTGGCTGCGGTGCTTAACAAACAGTTACTGCTGGGTTAAGATTGTGCTATTTGTTCTAGAGGTTGTCCCTGGATCCAATAAGTTGGTAGTCCTTCTAAAACTTCCTTGCATTATTTATCATACTTTTCTTACCTGTTTCAACAGATATGATAAATCTTAAGGGACTTTGTGCCTTTTCTCTTGGGGATTATTCTACTTGCTTTTGACAATCTTTTCTGTACTGTTGGGAGTGCCAGCAAATGCTTTTGGGTGGTCATTAAGGGACATCAAAGTTTATATGAACTACTTTTTCACTATCACCCTTTATTATGTATTGACAATATGTGGGTACTTTAGGCCCTTGATCATCGGCTTCCAGGTTTAATGGTTTTGTTGCTGTGCTCGCTGAAAGGGAATTATAATTATAATATTGATTATTGAGTTCTACCAGGGCCTACCTACCAAGTTAGGAGGTGATGATTACAGGAGTGTTTTTCTGTTCTTTTCTTTGATTACACGAGTGAAAAAAGTTGTCTTCTTTTCTAATCTTCCTTAATGGAAGCTTCTCTCTCTTCGAACTTTTATTTATCGACATTTTACACTCACTCTAACATGTTGTTATTAATTGTTGTGTTGAATTTTTATTGAACTAGCTGGTGGAGAAACATCCTCTATATAGCGTTGAGCAAGGATACTACTTACAATTGTTCAATTCTACTATCAGCCTCAATTTGATAATAATAAAAAAAAAAACAAAAAACTTTGTGAATGAGATAAGCGTGTGTACAGTTACAACTCCTATATAGGTGGTGGTGCAAAAACACTTATTAATTTACCAAAAACATTTTATTTTGTGGATCCCACAGATAACACATGTTCAAATGTGGCCACCACCAAAATAATTCTCAATTTTTACTTTTTCCAAAATTCTTTTGAGAACCCAAAACCTTACTTTCCTGCCTCAAGAGTCTAAAGTGTGACTTGGGTATTGTGTATTCTTTAGAGAACTTAAAAGATATCATACATTAGTGTGGGTGGGGTGGGTGATACGAGTTCATCCTTGCTTGTCAACATTTTGCAAACAACGAAGAATTTTGATCAGTAAGTAGAATACACTTTCAAGTATATTATTATGTTGCATATGATTACTGTTGTACCCCCGATTCAAGTGTTTCTGATTTTTAATTTGTATCACAATCATGATGAGCATGGTGTGATCGGTTGCTTGTGAGAAGAGGAAATTTGACTCTTCCACCTTTATTTTTTGCTTTTCTTATTATTCATTTATCTATTTGCAGAGAGGTATATGCATATATAAATATTGGTATCCACGCTGCAGATATTCTATAAACATTACTTTATGGAGATTTTATTATTATATCCACAGAAGAATGGAGATGCATACTGTAGAGACATGTTACACCTTTTTCTTGTTATGGTTTTCAGAAGATATTTATATGCTCTCCTTGCACTTGCAATAAGATTGGTACCTTTGAAAGTTCATTGTAACAGATATATTAACAACTTCAAGGGCGTTGTGCTGAGGCTTTGCCTGAAGTTTGGATTCTGGATTGTACCACCATGGGATTGAATGGTAAGCCAATACTTCAAATTCTTTATTTTTTGCTTTTCCTATTATTCATTTATCTATTTGCAGATAGGTATATGCATATATAAATATTGGTATCCATGCTGCAGATATTCTATAAACATTACTTTCTGCAGATTTTATTATTATATCCACAGAAGAATGGAGATGCATACTGTAGAGACATGTTACACCTTTTTCTTGTTATGGTTTTCAGAAGTTATTTATATGCTCTCCTTGCACTTGCAATAAGATTGGTACCTTTGAAAGTTCATTGTAACAGATATATTAACAACTTCAAGGGCGTTGTACTAAGGCTTTGCCTGAAGTTTGGATTCTGGATTGTACCACCATGAGATTGAATGGTGAGCCAATACTTCAAATTCTACCTCTCTTTATCACTCTTTCTTGGGTGTCCTCAAGTTAGTGTTGATTCCTCCCAAAGGTTCTTTGGCATAAGAGACCCTCATACTAGGTTGGTGATTATCTTCAAGAACTCTTGAGATCCCATATAGGAAATTGTTTCTTCCACGTATAATTGTCGATTTCGCGCATATCTTGGATTACTTGCATGAGGTTTCTCTCTTTGAAGGCCATTCCATCTGGTAAAAGACACTGCAAACTGCAAGCACCATAAAGTTAAGAGTGCAGTGTCATACTCTCAACAAAAGGTGCATATATTCTTCATATCTCTACCCAAATTTATATAAGTTGTAACGATGTGCTCCTTTAAGGATTAAATTTCATATCATTTCTGTTAATCTGCTACAATTTTGTGTATCTTGTGTTCTTTGGTCTTTAATCAATATGCTTTGTCATTTCCTCAACATTTTTTTGTTAGTTTTTAACATAATCAGAAGAGAACATAAAACGGCATAATGATTATGTTTTTAACATAATCATTATGCCGTTTTATGTTCTCTTCTTCTTTCTCCCCTACTTAGTCGCTCTCTTGTATACTTCCTGTGTACTTGGGTTGCGCCCCTCTGCGCTCTTTTAATGCATTATTACTTATCAAAAAAAAATAATCATTATGCCGTAAGTTTCTTGAATTCTTCCATTTTCACCCTTCCTGTGTTTTAGACAAGGGTTTTGCTACTTTTATGTCCCGGCAAATCATGCTGACTAGAATAGCCCAAAAAAGAAAAACAGGTCATGCTGACTATATTTGACAACAGAAAGTTAGTGATACAGGAGAAAGGGGATCCTAATTTTTCAAGTCTTTGTACAAAGTTATGGAATTTATAGAAATTTCAACATACTTTGTTCTCTATGAATGCAGCTGCTGTATTTTGCCAAAGAACATTCGTGGCAAGTTTTTTTCTTTTTACTGTACAATTGGCTGTTCGACTGTTTGGTGTCAATAATGTATTGAAATACAATACCAAGTGAAACATGATATCATTTGTAAGTTTTGCCAGTAAGTTTCTAGTTGATGATGAAAGACAAATAATTTGTGTTTTTATATGCAGAATCTATACAGTGACCATTTACCATGTCGTATGCCTAGATTTTGTAGACTGGCTATGTTTTTTGACCCATATCTATATCAAATTGTGAAGTATTGTAGGTATTTTAGCTCTGGAATGATGTAATGTGGAGCTATAAGAAATAGTAAAATGGCACAGAAGCTTGTTTATAGCAATACAGTAGTGATTGACTGAAAACTGTTTTATTTGTATCATATAGTGATACCTAGAAACCAAAGTAGTGTATTAATTTCATATTAACAGGTGTAGGTGATACTTTCATCTTAGACCATGACGAGATTGCTTGCCTTCTTAAGTTGGCTAGGGGCCTCATGCAAAGACTTGGTGTTTGTTGCATGGTTCATGTGGGACACCACATGACATGGATAGGCATATGAATGTATGTGGACTATTCCTACACTTGGTCATATGCCCAATAGGTGCCTCTGAAAGGTTGGTCAAGCATCTAGCCTGTGTTTGTTTTAGTTCTTGTTC